>NC_088604.1:14505137-14818558 GCF_036013475.1 Columba livia
TACTAATGTAACTCAGTATTAAATCTTTTTGCTCTGACAGTGATTATACTTGGTATCTGTCTTATAGTCAGAATCACTTAGAACTGAGAATTTTGTATGGTTCTTTCTCTTCATCCATTTTAAACCATCTTGAACTGCATAACCCCATATGATCTACAAATGAAGTAATTAACTATGAAAAGGGACATTTTAATGGGAACTAATTATTTAAATAGCTCATTGAATTTCTGCCCCTGTTAGCCTGTGAGAATGTTTCCTTTTCTTTAAATTTAACCTTTTTATTGATGATACTTCCTGCAGCGCTTGTGTTATTAAGGGCCATAATCATGTCATTTCATTTTGTCATTTTAAACAGGAACAACGAAACATCCATTGGAAATGCTAGGCACAAAGAGCAGGGCTAAAGGCATATGCTGACTTTCTTCTGCACTGGTGGAGACACAGATTGTTTAGGGTTGTTCTCAGACAAGACCTGAACCTTTTCCATTTTATTGCTGGCTTTTCCCTTATTTAAGACTGTTAAAGCTTACTCTTGACTTTCTGATCTTTTTACATTTATCATAATGAATCAGTTTTATTTAGTAGAAGAAATCCTCTTATGTGTCTTTTAAACACAAGAGAACCATTTTTCACATGTTCAATTATGATAGCACTAAGAGAAAGGCGCAACAGTTTTAGAGTCTCCTAGTTCCATGAACAGAGCAAAGGTCAACACTTTCATAATTGAGTGCCTATAATTAGAACTTCAGAGTGCAAACCATTTCTTCCTGGTTTTACCTCATAATAGGAGGTTGCTCCAACTAGATCAGAGAATCCAGCTGCAAAAACTCCCAGCCAAATAAGTAATAATTTTCCTCTCATATCTCATTCTTTCCAAATTTCATATTGTTTCCCATCTCCAGCTCACATTTTTATAAAAACAAAAAAGTTTGAATATGTTTCAATAATAGGCAACAAACTTTTCAGAGAGCAATAACAATATCAGTGTTTATTTTTGAAAATATATTAAAACTAGGACAAGTAATGCAAAAGATCTGAATTTTATGTCATTTATTTGGATTTAATTCCATTAATCATACTTAGATTTGCATTGGCTGAAATGGTGGGATGATATGTAAATTTTTCATAATAATCAGACAACTATTTAATGTGACTATTTATATTAACATAACCAAAAAGCTGTGAAATTGGCTCTAATTGAGTAAGCATCTGTGTTTCATTGTGATTTGTCATAATAAGCTGTCAGGTGTTTCAATAAATGCCAAATATTCTTTCACCATATAAAAAGGATTTCTATCAAGTTGTCAGTTTTCCTTAGCAAAACAAGACTACCTAACACAGAGTTATGATACACAGACTGTTCTCACAGTACAATCAGAGCAAATAAAATTATGTATTATAGAATAATTTCAATATTCGTATTACAGCATCTAGGAGAGTCATACGCAATATCCAGATTCACAATGTCCAGTCTTACACAAAAGCCACAAATGCAATACAGGCAATCAGTGAGTATAAAAAGTAAGTAAAAATGAGACCAAATTAATATCTCATAAACTAATTCAGCCAACTCATATTATTTCACTATATTTTTTCCCTATTTTTGTTATTCTTGCATGGTAATGCATTCTCAGCACATCAAGAAATTTGTAATGCTCTTTCAAACCTTTTTGTGAAAAGGTCAGTCAGACTCAAAGTTTGTGCTTCTTGTTCTTTTAATTTGTACCAATGGTCAATCCAAGATGCAGTTTTAACTTTAGAGACCATTAATAAATTGGCAGTTTATAGATAATTTTTTCCTCAAGCAGATTGTTGATTCTTTTTGGACATTATTGTTGACAACATCAACCCTATAAGAACTTCAGTTATTTAGATCAGAGATCGTCCATTGTATACTGGGACAGGTCAAATTGATTTGGGGCCTATTCAGTTTCTTGAGGCAACTTCAGAAGACTGGGGAGGAAGGATCTTGTTTGTGCATGTTTGGTTTTGTTTTTTTTTACTAAAATCTTATAGCAATAACAGAAAACAAGGCAAAAAAAAAAAAAAAGAGGTAATAGAACTAAGTCACCGATACACAGAGAGCAAAAGCTGTTCACTCAGAGGAAACAAACAGACTTATTGGGCCATTTTCTACATGAACCTCAGATTGACTTCAATGAACCTCTTGCCTCAATAGACTCTGAAACAGAGGTTGTAACAGTGTCTGAACTGAACAATAATAATTTGAATTTGTAGAGTGTGAAATATATGGAGGAGGAAATTCCATGTCTAGAGGAACCTCAAAAAGAATCTAGCCTAGATTCTGCTTAAATTTAGACATTTAGTCAAAGTGAACGTCAAGTGAAGAATAAAGTTTATGTAGACAAAGACCTCTAAATGTCCACATAATCGGGCTGAGTTCAGGTTTTCCTTAGGGAAGGGATGTATCTCCTACTGTAAATTATGTAATGAGTTCAAAACACCTGTGCTCTTAACACAGGTAAAATCAGTCAGACCATCGAGATTTGATAACAGCTTTAAAAAGAGATAGTAGTGATCCAGAGAGCAGTACAAAACTAAGCTCTGCATGAGAATTTTCAAGCATTTACAGGAGTGGTATTGTATATAGCTCTAGCTTCAAGATCCTAATAATGTCTTACAAAAATGTGAAAATAAATAACACTGTGAAGTGGACCTGACAGTTTTCTTTTAAACTAATGCATATAACTGACTGTCCTTTATAATGCTGATGAAGTATTTACCCAGTAAAGTCTAACAAAAATTCAATTATGTTTGAATTGCAGATTTTGAAATTCTTACATTGTTGTTAAGTTTCAAATAAATGCACTTTAAGTAGCAAACTTTGCACAACAAAGATTAATTCCTACACTTACCGTTGTTTGAGACCTGTTAAACTGGGACTAATCTCTCACGGGATACAATGGTGTTAGAAATTAGTAATTCTGTCTTGGCCAATAATGAACCTACAGTTTCTGTCTATGCCTTCCACATCTCTCATTTCATTAGTCATGAATACACAAGCATACACAGAATAAATCTCTGAATAGGAAGTTCTACATGCTGTTGTAATGTGTATGGAGGACAAGGGGTAATGGGATCAAGCTGGAACACAAGAGGTTCCACTTAAATTTGAGAAGAAACTTCTTCTCAGTGAGGGTGACAGAGCACTGGAACAGGATGCCCAGGAGGGTTGTGGATTCTCCTTCCTTGAAGACATTCAAAACCCACCTGGACATGTTCCTGTGTAACCTCACTTAGGCGTTCCTGCTCCAGCAGGGGGATTGGACTAGATGATCTTCTGAGGTCCCTTCCAATCCCAAACATACTGTGATAACTTTGGTCTCAGTTTAGGCTGCTATTAGTCACCATTGGTATATAATTTGTTATCGTATATATATATTTAGAAAGACAAGGAGTTTGCGTCTCCACTTTATGTTTAGTTTTATTTGTTTGTTTTTTTACAGTAAGGTATACAAATTCAAAGAAAACACAATGCTCCATTGAATGAAAACAAGAACATTTTGTACCCACATTGCAAAAGAAAAATTTGCTATACAATAAAACAGTAAATTTTGCCTAGTGAAAAAAAATATGAATGGTTTCTTCATAACTTGGGATCCTAGTCTCACAAGTACTCAGGATCACTATACCTCTAGAGTTATTCCAGAGGGTTCAATTAGCTGTGTTTAAATTGTAGAAAGCAGATTACAGAATTGAAAGCATATTGTGTGACTTAAGGTAATCCTTTAATTTTTATCTATCTGATGGTATTATAGCTTTTTTTTTTAGCTCACAAAGGTTTCATTTATTGCTGCTGAAAAATCTTTATGTGACTTTGGAAGATGGCCAGGGAAGAAAAAAAGCTAATAATTCACATTCTTTATTCATTATATAGGTTGCAGCATTTATCATGTACTGGATGCTGCTGCAGCCACAGCAAACCACCTGTCATATACAGTTCATAAGCTTAAAGACAGAAAAAATACATGAATGTTTTATGTATCTACCTTACTCACCATTCAAGCATACAAATAGGACAACTCAGGTCAATTGCGCTTCAGAGCAATTTTCAGTCAGCTGAGTTGTGTGTAGTTCACAGATAAAGTGAATCTGGAGGGTGGATTAGATTAATGATATAGTGTTGAAGAGGAAAGACAAGCAAAGCAAAGGCAAAAAAAATACTTCCTTCAAAAAATTCTCACACAAAGTTGTGGATTAACCTCAGTAGGAAGCTCAGCCCCACAGTCACTCGCTCAACATCCCCCCCCACCATGGGATGAGAGGAGAATTAGAATGGTAAAAGGGAGAAAACTTATGGGTTGAGATAAAGACAGTTTAATAGGTAAAGCAAAAGGTATTTGTCAGCAAAACAAAATAAGAAGTTCATTAATAAATTACCATTGATAGGCTGGTGTTCAGCCATCTCCAGGACTCTGTTACTTGGGAAGACAAATATCACCACTGCAAATGTCCTCCTTGTGTTTTCTTCCCCCAGCTTTTATTGCATGACATCATATGATATGGGATACCCCTTTGGTTAGTTGGAGTCAGCTGTCCCAGCTGCCTCCCCCCGCCCCACAACTTCTTGTGGACTCCCAGACCACTTACTAGAGGTGCGGTGTGAGAAACAGAGAACACCTTGACTCTATGTAAGCACTGTTCAGCAGCAGTTGAAGCTCTCCTGTGCACCATATGAGTTGCTATGAAGAAAATTACCTCCATACCAGCCAAAATCAGTACAATCTCAACCCCTTATTCCATACCATTTACATCATGCTCAGGTCTCACACTATCTAATATATCCTCATTAGCCGCCCTCTTCCTGTCCTTTGAAATATGCATAGATATAATTCCCTTAGTCTATGGACCACCACTGCAAAATGTCCTGAAAATGCCTACTTCATTTAGTCCAGGACACATTTTCTGTCTCTTGTGGTCATTGCTCAGAACAAGAGAGGAAGTGTGCTGTCTGGAGTTGGTGGGCAGCAAAGCCAGCTCAGGACGGGTCTTTGTTGCACTTGCACTGTTTCTCATGAAGCGCATCCTCTGTTGTTTCAGGTGGTTGGTGCTATAGTACTTCCTAGAATGTGCCATTCAAATAATGGGTTACAACTATGCAAAGGTATATCCATTATTACCACCATCCCTTGTGCCTTTGGAACAGGCCATAGAGTGTATCATTGCAATGAAATTCTCTACTTGCCCCTTGCATGCCTGTGGCAAGGAGTTCCTGCTACAGTAGTTCCTGTAGTACACAACTCAAATAATGGGTTACAAGTTCGAGGTATATCCATTACATGTGCTCATGGTTTCATTAAGTCTTCACCACAGTAGAGGTGGAGAATGTATTCCCAGACACTGTAAACACTTACAGGTATATTGAATTAAATGGATAAAAACTGTGCAATTTCCAGAGTCTCTATAAAATTGAAATCCCCTTGTCCAACCAAACTATCAATAATCTATATGACGTGACAAGAAATATGGACTGGCTGGATGGTTGCACTCACTGAGCAGTAGTCAATGGCACAATGTCTGGATGGACACTGGTGACAAGCAGTGTCCCTCAGGGGTCCATACTGAGACCAATACTATTTAATATCTTCATCACTGATATAGATAGTGGGATTGAGTGCATCTTCAGCAAATCTGCAGACCACACCAAGCTGAGTGGTGCAGTTGTCATGCCTGAGGGACAGGATGCCATCCAGAGGAACATGGACAAGCTCAAGAAGTGGGCCCATGTGAACCTCATGAGGTTCTACAAGGCCAAGTGCAAAGTCCTGCACCTGGGTCAGGGCAACCCCCAGAATCAATACAGGCTGGGAGATGATGGGATTGAGAACAGCCTTGTGGAGAAGGACTTGGGGGTTCTGGTGGATGAAAGACTGGACATGAGCCAGCAAAGTACACTTGCAGCCCGAAAGGCAAATCATATCTTGGGCTGCATCAAAAGGAGTGTGGCCAGCAGGTTGTGGGAAGGCATTCTGCCCTTCCACTCTGGTGAGACTCCAGCTGAAGTACTGCATCCAGCTCTGAAGCTCTCAGTAGAGGAAAGACATGGAGCTGGTGGAGAGGGTCCAGAGGAGGCCACAAAAATGATTAGAGGAGTGGAAAAACTCTCCTATGAGGAAAGGCTGAGAGACTTGTGGTTGTTCAGCATGGAGAAGAGAAGGCTCTGGGAGACCTTCTTGCAGCCTTTCAGTGCTTAAAAGGGGCCTATACGAAAGATGGGGACAAACATTTTAGCAGAGCCTGTTACAACAGGACAAAGGGTAATGCTTTTAAAATAAAGGATAGGAGATACAGACTAGATATAAGGAAGAAACTTTTTTACAATGAGAGTAGTGAAATACTGGAACAGATTGCCCAGAGAAGTGGTAAATTACTCATCCCTGGAGACATTCAAGGCCAGGCTGGATGAGGCTCTGAGCAACCTATCTGGTTGAAGATGTCCCTGCTAATTGCAGGGAGTTGGACCTTTGAAAGTCCCTTCCAAACCAAACTATTCTATTATTCTATGATTCTATGATTCTTATTCATTTATTTCTATCTTCTGTAGACAATTTCCATTGTTTCTTCCATACAAAAGTAAAGGCAGACTCATGTTAATCAAATGTTTATTTTTAATAATACTAAGAAAGATTTATCCTCATCTCCTTGTGAGCTACATCTCCAACTGGTTGAAACAGAAAAGTGACATTTGAATATGTTATGCGTGACTTTTGAGAACGTGAGCAGTTCTACACTACTTGCAGCTGGATAATTGATTGTTCTGCTGTATTAAGAGTAGATGCATCACTCTTCTTTCTATACTTGATTTTAAGCTTAATTTCAGACTAGCTTAAATCTAACTTCAGAGAAAAAAAATAGTTTTTGATTAGATGGATCCGATGATGTTTCAAAGCATATATGGCTTCCATAGCAGATTAATTGGTTTTCTTATCTATGATTAGCATGTGAATTTGTCAGACAAATCTGAATCAAATTTGACCTAAAAGTGGGCATATCTAGGACTTGTATCTTGTCATGGTTTAACCCGAGTTAGCAATATAATCACGATAGCTGCTCACTCACATCCTCTCCCCACCGGCCCCCAAATAGGGGAGAGAATTGAAAGGGAGGGGAGAAACTTGGATTCAGATAAACACAATTTAAGAAAATAACAAAATATTATTACACTACTAGAATTTATATATAAAATAGAAAAAGAATATAAAATAAAAGATACTCAATGGAATTCTTCACAAACTCTGTCAACACGAAGCAGCAAGTCCCAGGAAGCAGCACCCTAGTCCCAAATAGTCAGTCAGAAAGGCCCAGAGGCCTCTGCAAAATGACAGGATGGCAAAAAGGCCAAACTAAACATTCTGAACAGAACTACCTAGAATAGGTCTCTAAGAGTGAAGAGAACACAATAGAGGGAAATCACAAGAACTTGACTCTCCTTAAATATGAAGCATGACGCTAATGGGATGGAATATTGTTATTGATCAGTCTGGATGTCAGTCAAGCTCTGCCTCATGTACACCCCCTTTCCTCAATGCCTCATACCCATGGGCAGAGCTTAGAACTGTCCTTGGCTCTCAGACCAGAGCAATTAAAAACATTAATTCTGTTCTGGGGCGTTGTCTCTTGTTTTCAAACTAAGTCCCAATAATGACTGTGCTAGCTATGAAAAAGAAAGGTTTCTAACCGCATGAAGAAAATTAACTCATTTTCAGTTAAACCAGCACACATTTATACGATAAAACAAGATTTGGGATACTGTTAACACTGAATTAACAGAAATTGGATAAAATATAATAGAACAGATCAGAAGATCATCAATATAGGAAATGTTAGAAAAAAGAACTGTTGCAAACTGGAAGACTGTCAACGATAAACGATGGGGGGGAGGAAGATCGAGATGTACTAAATTATAATGTATTTTTATGATCTATCACTTTTGGATGTTGCTAGGGAAGATCAGAAGCGTTAAGGCAGTTGTACAGGATTCTGTGTGCTATTCTGGAACTCAATAGTCAGAAAAAAATCAGCAAATTTACCATTGTGAAGAAAGATATTTTAAGAGAAAATCTGGTTTATTTAACTTAGCAGAATCTATGCCAAAAAGAAATGTGCTTTATTTCTACAAATATAGCACAAAGGTTAAACATAAGTCATAAGTAAAACCTGAGATCTAGGTAGGCAAGTGCAGATAGGAAACTCTCGTATTGTTCATTTTTAGATATCGAGCAATATGAACTTCTTTTTCTTTAAATTCTTTTCTGAACAATTATTATGGGATCGTGCAGCAGAAAACAGACACAGGAAATGAATAAACACTGAAGATCTGATTTTCCCTCTTATAAAATATACAAAATTCATTAGAATATTAGAAAATAAAATTTAAAGTATTATTATTTTAATTAAATATTTGAACACATAAGCACAAATCAGTTCATTTCCCCTGTGACTTTGTATCCATCTTTTTTGCGTATTTGAAAGGTTGCTTGTGTTTTAAAAACCTTTATTCTTTCAAGGAATTTGACATAATGTCATTCATGAGATTTCATGTAGTACTGAGTTTGTGAAGATGGTTGGTATAAGCAAGGGCCAAGAGCTCAGTGATTTCCTTGAAACAGTGTGTGCTATAGCATAATTTAAAGATTTCAAGGTGTTCTGTTCTCCTTCAGGCTTTGAAATTTCCATATTTCCACATTTCCATAGATATTTTGTGATAATTGGAGGTATACAAACAATGACTTTTTAGAAGCTGTATTCTCTAGGCAACAGCAAAATCTCATAGGGTTACAGTAGCATAACCTACAAGAGCAAAAGAGCTCGTCTGTTTATCTTACCATATGAAGATGAAAAATAATGGGATTGTGTTTATTTCTATGACATCTATTGGCAAATTAGTTTCTCTCCACTGATCTGGGTTGATTAGGACTGAAAAAAAGGACAGTTCTACCTTGTAGTGTTTCTGACTCTCTTTTTAGGTCCATTGTGGACAAACATGCTAGGCAGTAAAAAAATCATTTGATAGTTTCAGGACACAACCCCTTGTTTGTTAAGTGCCCTCCGGAGAATGTTATAAATGAAAATCTGTTAGAGGAATACAGTGAAATTGCCACTTTCACCACATAGGATTTCTGGTATCATGGATATTCTTAGCTCTGGAAAAGAGAGATAAAAATTAATTTGTAAAATTGTTCCCTACAGTCCATGCTTTGCATAATTTGTTTTAACTTAGTCATGCAATGATTGTTGAAACATTTCAGTTAAGAATATGTTTTAGTCTCATGCTCTAGTTTAAGTATAAATTTCCTGATATGTGGTCCACCACTTATTTTGCTTTATAGCATCATCACACATTTAATCAAACTTACTGCCAACCATCTAGTTCATATGTCTTGAGTGAGCTGTTTCAATGAAAGTTTTAACTTTGATGGATTTTTGTGAGACTGTTAAAAGCTTTCACTAAACAAAGTGGACGACCAGCCAGCAGACACTCTTCAGAATGGTTGGTATCTTGTATTCACCATCAATAAAACACAAACAGAAAATTAAGATGGAAGATGGAAGAACTGAGAACCCAGTGTTTGTAATGAAAACCTAACAGGTAAGATCAAAACATCTAGCACTTTTTCCATCTGGCACCGAAGGTGCCAAGCCAGGTTACTTTAACAGGAAGTGCAGTACTTTGAACACAGCTACTTTTGTTTATGCAGACAGTATGCTTTCAGTCTATCTCTAGCAGAAAGTGATAGACATGCTGGTACTGTGCCCTAGAAAATGTGTTAGATAAAAAATAACCCCTTCCTTTCTGCTCAAAGTACTCTTTCAGAAGGAGAAAAGTAAGTGCAACAATAACTGCTTCTTACTACATTAATAGTAAAAACTTCTGTATGTCAGAAATGAAAATGTCTCCCTTTGATCACTAAGCTATTTTTACTATGAAACAGAGAAATGGTGAAGAATATTCTGCTGGGAGGAAATAAGAAAGTTTTCTGTGATCAAAAGACTGTTAGAAGTTGGTATTCATTGCAATATAGTATGGCTGCTGATCAAGCACAATTTTCCTATGCATACCAGTCTATATTGGATCAGCTCTGGCAAAATTTTCCTACTACCTTTCCTTTTCTCTTAGTGAGCAGTTTCCTGATGCCCATGTTGGACTAGAAATAATAACAGAATTATTTTTTGATGACAATGTCATAAAGCAAGTACATGTTTTGAAACAATGAGTCAAAGTAAAAGGAAATATTATCTCTCCTATGTCCTCTTTTCTTTTTTTATAGAGAGTCTGCTACACTTAGCAGCAGAAACAGAAGACTAAGAATCTAAAGTAGAAAAGGGAAACTGAGCAATGGCTAAACAGCTGAAAGCAGAGACGATACACCTCCATGACTACAAAAGGTGTCGTTGGCTAACGGAATGAGTGGGAATACCAGGTTTATTGTCTTCTGTAGAGTACAAAAGGACATTTTATTTCCTTGATGTCTTATTCTTGGTACCTTAGAGACAAATATAGTAGAGCTGCAATGGAGAAAAATAAAATTATCAACTTCTTAAAATTCCCTCTCTTTCTCCTCTTCTCATGCAAACACTTCTTGGACAGTATGATTGCTCAAGAGGAGCCATAAATTTAATTTTAATAGGTACAGCTCTTACAGAGCATAGTGCATCATTGCTATATTATATTTACGATAAAATATTTTACTTAGCAGAAAAAACATTCATTAATGACTGCTTTAGTCATTACTTAATATATTACCATTCTTCTGAAATGTAAAACGACTGATAAAAAATATTTATTAACAGTCAACATACTGGAACTGTATTTCATTTAATTACACTTAAAACTCGAGAATACATTTCAATAAGTCTCAAGACCAGAGTCAGCTTAAGTGAAAATACTGTAGAGTGTGCACATCTTAATTACCACATCTGAGATGGGCAAGATGAAGTGTTCAAGGTGTTAGTAGAGAGAGAATCACTGTAACAGCAAAGTAGAAAAAATAGATTGTGAATGTATACATCTTTAGGAAAAGGGTATTTGACATATCAAGACTTATTATTCTTTCTATTTGCTCTCCTAGGTATCACTTATCCCACTGAATGAAAACAGATGCATGAATACTGAAGAAAGGAACATCAAGGTATACTAACGATTAACTTTACAAGACCCCTTGGATAAAAAGTCCTGTATGTGTTCATTAGAACATGCCAATTTTAATCTTCTTGGCCCCATCACTGGCATCACAGACCACTTGTACCCAGTTTATTTTGGTAGGAATTTACATTTCCTTAACATACAATAGCTTATACATACATGAACATGTTATGTTATGATAATGATGAAAAATTAAGACAGAAGAGTGTGTCAGTTGAACCTTGTCTCAATCATATCTGTCTTTCTTTTTAAGAAGACATTCAGATGTAAAATGAGATATAGAATTATAGAACAAACCAGGTTGGAAAGGATGTCAAGAAGTCCAACCTTTCTTGAGAAAGGGAGTCTAGACTAGATTATCTAACATTCTGTTCAATTGAACCTTGAAAACCTCCAGTGGCAGGCACTCTATCATGTGTCTGGAGAGATTTTTCCAGTCAATTATTGTTCTTATTTTAAAAATTTTGCCTTATCCCAGGAAGAAATACAATGTCATTGATGGCCCATCCTGTCAGTATTTAAGAAACATTTGAACAATGCCCTTAATAGTATGCTTTAACACTCTGAAGTGGTCAGGCAGTTGGACTAGACGATAATTGTAAGTCACCTATTATTTCTATTCTATTCTATTCTATTCTATTCTATTCTATTCTATTCTATTCTATTCTATTCTATTCTATTCTATTCTATTCTATGCTATGCTATGCTATGCTATGCTATGCTATGCTATGCTATTCTATGCTATTCTATGCTATTCTACTCTATGCTATGCTATGCTATGCTATGCTATGCTATGCTATGCTATGCTATGCTGATCAGCCCTATGGGCTGCTATCTAGAATTCTCACAATTCTTGATGAAGAAAGAAAAAAAGAGATCAGTTGAGCTGATCAGTAACAACTTCACATGGATTTTTGTTCATCATGTCCATACCCTGGTATCAGGAAAGTCCTTGTATGTCAGTTTGGAAGGTTTTGGACTCATATTTGCAAACACTGGATGATGAGATTCTACAACAAAAACATACTATATGTGACTCTTGAATTGTGATTCCTCAGAGGAAATGCTGTGTTATGCACTGCCTTTCAGCATTTAAATCTCAACTAGTGTTTAAACCCTTACATGGCAATGTAGTAGTTAAGATTTTCTTTGCAGCTGACAATTGAAACTATTTCCACATGACCTACAGGTTTCTTTGTTCCCTACATTTTCTAACCCTCTCCTTTGAGATTTCCAGATAATTAAAAAAGCAAAATACAACAAAAATTCTTCTAGCATTTAACACCATGTCCATTGTGACATGGTGTGTAACTTCCAGGGAGCAAAGAATGAAATCTCTTCTGTATTGTGCTAATTCTCACATCTTTCATGGCAAGATAATGAGAACTAAAATCCTCAAAGGGGCAAAATACCAGGTCATTAGTTCTAGACTTGAGTGCCTCAACCTAACTTCCCAAAATACAGAGTGAGGGCACAATAGGTAGAAGTGAATAGAGGTCAGCACCAGCATACCCCAAAATAAGATAAATGGGTAGTTACCAGCTGACAGGCAGATAATAGTAATCCTACTCAGAGCAGCTACCTAAATTGCCTCAGGGATTAGTGGCAGTGAAGTAGTGTTGCCTGTAAGCTAACACTGCATCGTTTTAATAAATGAAAATCATAAAACCTCAATGGGGAGGTGAGTTTGTTCTGGAAAGGGGGTAGCAGGCCACTTTCATCTCTGAATTGTGTTAAATTCTCAAGCAATGCCATTTAAAATGTGATTAAGGGCTCTGCCATGCTTAATAACTACATTCAAAGTCCCCCTTGTGTACCAAAAAAAGAAATTAAGAAAGAAAAAAACTATCATTGAATGCAAAACCAAGAGAGAACTTTATAATCCCATAACTAGAGTATGTGGAAGGTTTACATACTTATTTTGTTGGCACTAACTGAAACTACCTGTGCTAATATCCTCTGTATGGAAAAAATGAATAGAGCTCCTGTGAATGTTTGTTGTTTTCAAATGTTTGACATCTTACTAAGAAAAAGAAATTACTTCTCCTGTTCTACATAATCTAACTAATCTCTTGGCCTGGGATAAATGCCATAAGTTTTTTTTGTTCATACCTTTCCATACAAATTAGAAGAATTTAATTTGTAGAGGCTGCTTCTATAGTGTCTGACCTCAAAATCAGGCAGCAAATGAAGCAAGCTTTAAATAAATTAATATTTCCATTGTACTTGCAACCCCTGTAAGGAGGAATGCCTGAAATATGCTATATACCAAATAACTGTAGAAAATAAATGTCTGTAAGCTAAAGACATACATGCAAAAATTGTTTTATTATTAGAAGCTGAAGGTATCAGTGTGCATTTTTGCAATAAATTAATAGGTTTTTGAGACAGGATGGTATTCCTAGATTATTTGGTCTAATAGTTTACCTATTCCAGACTGCCTCATTCTCCATATAGACTTCTTTTGGCAAGACTTGTGGCCTGGTTTGACACAAAGATGCATGTAAAGACAGTAAGACATTCATCACTATTCTTTTGAAAGAACTGCCCTGACTTTAAAAAGTGATGTATTTGATTTCCAGTTTGCATAAGGCCAGCTTTACTATCCACCTGCTGATTTTTAGCATACCTTTCTTTGTGCAATTCAAAACATTGTCAATACTTGTATTTTCTCTCTGTGAAGGCACTGAGTCACTGTAACCCAGTCACCACCCAGTCTCGTTTCTATTAAGATAAACAAATAGAGTCTTCTGAATTCTTCTGCAATATTTCCTATAAACCTCGTGTGCTTTTGTGGTGTGTTTTTCACAAATGTTACAAGAAGAGTGCAGACGTTTCCTTCATCTTGAATACTACTTTATTGTTCACACAGTCAAGAATAGTGCTAATTCTCCATTTTGCACAGTTCCCATATGCTATTGCTTATGTTTTATTATGGCCTGGCATATTATTATGGCTCTTCTTTACAAGTTATGGCTTCTCAATCTGTGAGCATGGTTCACATTTCTTGTTCACAGAATCTAGATCTAGGATCTGGAATTTGATTATTAAACTGCTTTTGTTTAAACTGCTTCAGTGCTCTCAGACTCATATCTCCTCACCATTTATCATTCATTCACTCTTTTCATCTGCACAACATACTGGCAGTGATGTAATGTTTACTTCTGGTTCATTGATTAAACGTTGAATAATGTTGGAAGCTACCATGCCTATGGGTTATCAGTAGAAATTGAGATTAGAAGATGTATTTCAAATATCATCAGCTTCCTAAGATGGTTTATATTCCATTTAACATTTACATTTCTGATTTTAAATACTTCTAATCTTCATTCCAAATAATATAAAGTACTTCGTCCCAGATACCTTACAGGAAGCTGTTTCATCAGTGCAGTTACCATCATCAAATATATTTATAATTCAAAAGAAGGGAATCAAGTTTGTTTAACAAGAACTATTTTATGCAAAGCTATGATGATTTATTTGCATTAACTGCAACTTAATACTTAAATCTTTACTAATTAAATATTTTAATACTTTTTTCATTATATTTGTTGGAACTCAAACCAGGCTACATGGTCTTGAATTACCTGGTTATGCTCCTAAATTTTCTTTGACACTATGAAACAATACTACATTTTCAAACCCTGGATTTTTTCCTTCAAGTTTAAAAACTTGAAAAAATAATAACAATAATTGTCTCAATCAAATACTACATGATTCTGTCATGTAAATTGTCCAGATCTGGCAAGTACTAGATTTTGCACCTGGACATGGCTACCCTGGGGGATAAGATGCTGGAAAGCAACTCTGCAGAGGGGGATCTGGGGGCTCTGGTCCATCGCAAGTTGACCATGAGCCAACAGTCTGCCCTAGCAGCCAAGAGGGCAACCATGTCCTGGGTGTATCCAGCACAGCATTGCCAGCCGGACAGGGAGGTGATTTTCCTGCTCTGCTTTGCACTGGTGCAGCCTCACCCAGAGCACTGTATGCAGTTCTGGGCACTGCAGTATAAAAAAAAATAAATAAAGCTACTGGATAGTGACCAGAAGAGGGTTATGAAGTTGGTGAAGTGTTTAGAGGGGAAGCCATTTGGGGAGCAGCTAAAGTCACTTGGTTTGTTCAGCTTGGAGAAAAAGAGACTGAGAGGAGACCTCATTGTGGTCTACAGCTTCCTCACAAGGAGAGGAGGAGGGGCAGGCTCTGATCTTCCCTCTGGCAATCAATGACAGAACCTG
Source organism: Columba livia (assembly GCF_036013475.1). Taxonomy (NCBI): domain Eukaryota; kingdom Metazoa; phylum Chordata; class Aves; order Columbiformes; family Columbidae; genus Columba; species Columba livia. The sequence goes on from NC_088604.1 coordinate 14,520,537, forward strand.
AGGCAATGGCAGGAAGATGTGCCAGTGGAGGTTTAGGTTGAATATTATGAAAAATTTCTTCACCCAGAGGGTGCTGGAGCACTGGAACAGGCTCTCCAGGGAGGTGTCACAGCCCCAAGCCTGGCAATGTTTGAGACTGGACAATGCCCTCAGACACATGATGTGAACTGTGAGGTTGCAGGGACAGGAGTTGGACTTGATCCTTGTGGGTCTCTTCCAACTCAGGACATTCTATGAATCTATGATCATCCATTTGTAAATGTTTGTGTTGATACTATGTGATACAGAGTTTTTCTTGCTGTTCACTACTTGCTCAATAGTGGCCTGCACTCTACTTCAGTAATTCTCATGGGATAGCAGAATTATCATAAGAATCATGTAATGCTGCTTTGCAAAACACAAAGAAAATACCAGAAGACATTACTAAACATTATTGACTCTTCCAAGTTGTAGCCTGAGTGCAGATATTAACAAGATTTTTATTACTCTTATTATGATTTTATGAAACATGACTGTACATATATTTGTCTATTTATTTGTATATATATTATATATGTAAGAGAAAATGTCCTGAGACATTCCCAAAATAGCTGATTTCTTTTGTAATTTTATCCAATTATAGACTCTATACTTTATTTGAGACAGTAGTTTCCGTAATACATTTAGAATATGTCCTCTTTTTATTTATTTTAATTGTGATGAGCTTGTGATTACTGATACTGGACAACATATAGTTCAAATTATATTTAGTACAAGATATTAAACTAACTTCATTCAATCTTTAGGTTGAATACCACCTATGTTAAAAAAACTTATCATCTATATATACTTCCGAAACACCAGTATCTCAACAGGACCTCCAAGGTACATCTCTCAAACCAAAATTCTTGATAACCACCTAATCCTTCTTTCCAAGCATTGCAGATAAATGCTTAAATACTATCTCATTCTGCAAGATGTAACTGACTGTCTAGTAAGAAACACAGAACTAATGGACTTTGTAATCAACATGTTGACCAGAACTGTGTGGCATTCACAGTTCTTGGCTCTGCCAAGCTGTTTGCCAAAGTGTTGGTTGGATAAACTGTCTTTCTGCTGGAGATTTTATCCTGTGATGGCTTCACATTTCTTTTTACTATTTTTCCCCAAAATACTACAGTTTCACAGTATATTTGATTTGACATGTCAGCAAAATCTGACAGAAAGTATTTAGTAGTTTTTCCACTCATCAGTTCTAGTTATGACTAGTATTATCAAAGCTCTTTTCAACTGTGAGAGTCTCTAGTTCATTCTAGCTTTACTCAGAATTACAATTGTATCTTAAATATTAATGTCATGTCCGCATGAATCTTTAAAATCCATCTGTTACTTCCAAGTGGATCATGTGGATTTTCCTTTCTTTCGGATCCTTTGTAAGGATCTGCCTGCTCTGCTGCCCTCTCTAAGCTTTAGTTCTGCTTTACTGTGGGACAGTTCTAACTGTGTGAATACTTTGTTAAGGTATTAGGAAACAATATGCAGAATTCAGTATGGAAACAGTTTTTGACCTATTGTAATAATGTGATCTAAAGAGAATGAACTTGAACTTGAATTGGTTAGTCAAAGGAGAAAGTTTAGGCAGCAAAAAGTGTTATTTGTTGAAATCAGGAAAAAAAAATGTAGCCCTTCTGAAGCTTTTTGTTTTCTAGAAAGCTGAGATTGTAAACAGCTACTGTGATGCATTTGTACTTTATTTTTGAATGCAAGGGATTTTTAAACATTCATAAAATTCTGATCAGTCCTATAGATGCCAGAATGTCACAGAGATAAATAGATTTTAAGCTGATATGCTTGTTAGTCTGACTTTATTAAATACAACAAAATGTGACATAATTCTTTTTAGTGAATAGTTAGAAAGAACATTGGGATCTTTTGGGCTTTTTCTCATGTAGTGAATATGACTTGAGAACTGATATAATGAAAACACAGTCTCTAATAAAGACAAGATCTGCCCAATTTTCCTTAATACTTTCAAACCTATCTGCTTTTTTTTTTTTTTTCCTAATCCTCACAAACATAAAACCACCAATTACTTATTTAGTTAATGGACAAGAAAGCACAAGGAAAGGCTTCTCTGAAGTTTTTACATTTACATGTTATAGACACCCTGTTCCAACTTTTAGAATTAGAGAACTCATTTGGTCTTCACTGGGCAATTCTCACAAAAACCAAGTTTTGCATGTATTTATGGTAAAAACACAAAAGAAAGATCCTGACTTTGATGAAGTAGTAGTAAAGCTGTTATTAATCTAGGGGAACTAGCTTTTAGCTTCACCCCCCACATAAGGTTACGTATGCATAAGCAAATGGAACAGAGTAGGAATCATTCCTTGGTTCTCTGTCTAACTGACAGAGCTTCACTTCTGCTTGGGGCCTAAACATGCTTCTTCACTATACCAAAAGCTGACACCTCCAAAATACCCATTGGGAACAATTCTTAACTAATGTTGTGTTGTTCTTATCCAGGGAAGTGTTGGCTAAAACAGTGACAGAAAGCACATCAAGAATTCAGCCACATGGACAGTGTGAGCCAATGTTCAAGTTGTGCTTTATTTTAGTAGACTAAGCATGACTTAAGTATGTGTTTTATTTCACTAGCATAAGAATGCATGAATTGACTTCAAAGATTATGATGTTTCATAAATTATACTATTTAATGAGATTTAAAATGAATAAAGAAACCTTAAAACACCAACAATTGTCCTGGATATTTGCAGCTAGTTTTGACCAGGAAAGGATCTCATAAAACATATTAATCTAATTAATTTAGATAACATATAATCTGTATCTGATCTAGTTATCTTTAGCAAAAATACAAAAAAAAAACCACCCACCAAAAAAGAAACAAAAAAACCCAAAACAAACAAACAAACAAAATCAACAAATTAGACAAAGATAAAAGAAAAAACAAAACAAAACAAAACAGCACACTTACAGTGCAGTTTTCTGTTCCATTTTAGACATCTGTATTAGTACATCAGTATTTAGGAAGTGTCTATTGCTTCCTGAGGTAATGGGAACCTCAGGTGACCATCTAAATGGCAGACATTTACATTTTGTCAATGAATTCCACTCAAAGTGACCAGATTTTATGTATTTTCCTCTGGTGTGAGTCACACTTCAGGGTAAACTGTACTGCATATAATAAAAATTGCTACTGTTCACCTGTGTAATTTATATCAGATCTTTTATTAATGTATAAAGAACATAATTTTCCTTCAATGGAAAAGCATGGTTTAAAGAGAGGATTAAATATCATGTTCTGAGACAGCATCAGTGGCCTGGAGCAACTCTCACAAGGAAGTCTTGGAGCTTCCTTATTAACTTGTCTTATCAACATACAAATCTAAAGGAAAGCATTACTAGTGTTTCACTTATCAGCCAGTCACGTGCTAACTGGGCATAAAGTCATTTTCAAGACGAACAATATTTAATGCAGCTTCTTTGTAGAATAGGTGTAATATAACCTCTCATTTTAGCAGAAGTTATTGATTGTATTTTATTGGGTGGAAATGCACTGTATTTCTTATTCTTTAGCAATATTTAGAAAGAAGAACTTTGCTAGACTTCTACCTTGTGTGAGCAGCTGTTGGAGGAACTGAATGTTTATCTCACATTTATCAACGAATTAATGCTCTCTTCAGCAGGAATTCAACAGGATGCCGACAATAAATGTTTGTGTTGGTGAAAAAGCACAATGAGTTCTTGGTTTTCTTTGCAGCATATTAGAGCTATTTTTTTTCCACCTCTGACTTCTAAAATCAGGATAAGAAGAAATATTGTATGTGAGACATTCAGCTACCTAAAACTTGTTATGTAATTTTCTGGCAGGCCTTACAGAAATACAGGTCTCTCAGGATTTAAATGAAGAGAGACAAGTAGAGATTAAGGGTGACATAAGGATTGTATTCAGCATGTAAGGCGTGACATAAAAATAAAAAGGTAGATATTGGGTGCTAATGGATTATGACCTGAGAATATTGGTGGACTAGACAGTCATAATAATAGAACTGAAGAAAATGATGTGAGAGAATGGGAGTTTTGCAGAACCAAGAAGAAAGATGGGAAGATTACTGTGGCTGTGGCATTAATAAATGTCTTGAGCTGTTGGGTTGAACCAGATGATCTCAAGAGGTCCCTTCCAATCTGAATGATTCTCTGTTTCTGTCTTCTCCATTTTTTCTTGGTAGGTCTAACAACGATAAAGGAAATTTTTTAACATGAACTCTTTTTACCTAATTAGATGCTTGCTTGTTAATGAAATATTTCCAATGACACAGGCTGCATGCCTGAGTGCTTATAGCAACTAATATGTTCCCTTGGTATGCCATGAAATTATGAGAAAGTTCTATTTAGAGGAAGAATCTCTTCTGTTCAATCTTGCAAAATACAGCAAGAACTGACGATAACTGCTGTCTCTGTGGGTCAGTGCCTGTAAGGTTTGAACAGGCTTTTGACATGAACTCTTACATCAGTAATCTGAGTACTTTTGCCTTATTGCAGGACCATATATTTGAATCCATCATCTAAAGCACAGAGGCGACACGTTATCTCTGGTTTGTATCTACTTAACATTCCAAAGGAAGATTTTATTTTAAGGTATATCTCTGTCATATTGCTCTGTATAACCTCATATTCAGTGAAGAAAACGCAAATTCAACAAATGGATTTAGGTGGTGCTTGTAGACATACTATTCAAGTGTATTAAGTTACTTGTAGGTAATTTGAGAACTTTGGATAGTGTAATACAGTATATGAATATGATTAGTTTAACCTGGAGAACCCCATTAATAATACACAATAAATGCTTCTCCTGTTTTTATGATTTCATTGCAAGTTTGAGGGGTTTGTTAATACTGCTTTAATTGTCATTTTGAGTATGGTTAAGCTTTCTAAATATTCTAAGGTAAAGATAAAAAATAATTTTTCTAATTCTACGAAATAACAAATCTGAAAGATACAAGTGTTTTGGTAATTCTATTGTGCATCCATCAAAGTTCATGAATAAGTCTGGACATTAAGGCCTAACTAAATATTTCAAAACATCTACTCAGATTATTTTATATATCTTAATATTCTTTGCACAAAAGTAAGCATTTCTGAAGTGTCTTATCAGGCAGTCATCTTGCGATTCTTCTACAAACCATATTTCCTTCTGTGCCAAAGTAATCAAGCTAAAAATATGCTGCTTAAGAAGCTTTAAACCTGGTGACTTATACTGTGACTTCTAAATATTTGCTGCTTTCATAAGGGTGTATGGATCAAATATTCTATCACAAAAAGTGATGACAAGACTGTATAAAGGAATTTGAGGAATTCTCTGTAGTAATTTGAGAAAAAACAGTTCTGTTGTTTCAAGTAGTATTTGACATCTCAGCAGTATCTTTTTTTGCTCTTCGAACAGGCTTCAATAGAAGTCTCTATAGAGTCATGGATTTTAAGATAAGAAGTAACCACTAGAGCAATGTAACATGTCTGTATTCAGGCAGAATTCAGGCTATAACATTTCAACAAGTAATTCCTGTTCTTGAGGGAATTACTCTTTTCCATATACGGGTATCACAAAGACAAAAAACTTGTGCTAATATCTGACCTGACTCTAGGTTTGCAAAGTTGTTGTTTAATTTTAAATCACATTGTGAGGTAAAATACACTTAAGTTGAATAAGAATAAATTAACAAAATACAAATATTGTAATTTTGCTTTCAAATGGTGAATACTTTTGAAAAATAAATTGAAGGAGGGAACAAGCGTACTATGTGAGTAATTATATTTGGTAGAATATTTACATAACATAGACTTTTGTGAACTCTTGACAGTCTGTGACCATGTGTGACTGACCCTTCATGATGAAGTAAACTTTATGAACTCACAGCAGAGGGCCAAGCATAATCAAAAGCATGACATGGTCATGCAAATTGGAGATTGGAAAGAAAAGGTGAGGAAGAAGTCCGAACAAACAGAGATGGATCTGAATGAAAATGAAATCAAGGAGGGAATCTCCTCAAGAAAGGAAGTGAAGAGTTTTTCAAGATTTTTGTTCCCCACAGAGACAAGTCAACAGTTTCTATCATCAGAAAGAAGACATTAAGAATAAGTGAAGTTTATCAAGTAACAGGTTGTCAGTAAATATGTTAATATTCCAGACTTATCTTGCTGGGTATTTAATAGTGCTTAGATCAGAGAATCACAGAATTGTCAAGTTGGAAAGAACTTTCTGAGACCAACTAGTTCAAACCTTTGACTGAAGCAGGGTCAGCTAAGGCATGTTGCCCAGGATCAAGTCTAGTCAGATTTTGATTTTTTTTTTCAGAAATGAGGACTCCACAGATTCTCTGGGTAACGTGTTCCAGTGGTTAACCACCTTCACAATAAAAATTTGTTTTCTTGTATTCAGATGTGATTTCATGGGGTTTGTGCCCGGTACCCCTCTACTGTTACTGGATACCACTGAAAACAGTCTGGCTCTATCTTCTTTATCTCTTCCCATCAGGTATTCATGCACATTGTTGAGACCCTCCTTGAGCCATCTTTTCACCAGCTTTTTCAGCTCCTCCTTATAAAAGAGATGCTTCAGTCCCATAATAATTTTTGTGGCCCTTCACTGGACTTTCTCCAGTAAATACATATTTTTCTTACATTGGGAGCTCAGAATTGGACCTAGCAGTCCAGATGTGGCCTCACTGGTGTTGAATATACAGGGATGACCTGCTGGAAATGCTCTTTCTGATGCAGTTCAAGACACTGTTGGTCTTAATCACCACAATTGTGCATTGTTGGTTCATGGTCACCTTGTTACAATAATACATTGCATAGGACTAGTAAAGAGTGAAGATTATCTGATATAATACTTGAAGTCCTGGAGGATTGCCCAAGTTACAATTTCATAAGTTCTTCAGTGTGAACTTAAAATGGAGGACAACCTTATAAAAGGCTGAAACATTTGTGATTTTTCTCAGCTAATTTGGACCGAGCAAATCCTTCCATAATAGATATGAGGTAGCAATTACGTGGTTTAACCCAAGCTAGTCATACAACCATGATAACTGCTAGCTCACACCCCTTTCTACCACTCCCCAAATAGGGGAGAGAATCAAAATAAAAGGGAGAAACTTGGATTGAAATAAACACATTTAAATAAAATAATGAAATATTAATACACTACTAGCAAATATAAATATAAAATAGAAATAGAATATAAAATTAAAGATACTCAATGCAATTCCTTTGCAATTAATTTGGTCAACACTGAGCAGCTAGTCCCAGGAAGCAGCACCTGGTTCCAAATAGCTGATCCCAATGAGAAGAAAAAGGAAAAAAGGCATAAAGAGGCCTGAGAAAGGACAAAAGGCCCAAGTAAATATCCTGAACAGAAATCCACCAGCTCTGACAAAAAGAGTGAAGAAAGCTTTGAGAGAGAGACCTACTCTCCTTAAATATGAAGCATGGCACTAATGGGATGCGATACTCTTATTGATCAGTCTGGATGTCAGTCAAACTCTGCCTCATCCATGCCCCCATTCCTCAGTGCCTCACACCTGTGGGCAGAGCTCAGAACCATCCTTGGCTCTCAGACCACAGCAATTAAAAACATTAACTCTGTTCTGGGGTGTTATCTCTTGTTCTCAAACTAAATCCAAATAACGACCATGCTAACTATGAAAAATAAAGGTTTCTAACTGCATGAAGAAAATTAACTCATTTTCAGTCAAACCAGCACAAGCAAGAACTTGCCAGGAACAACTTAGGATTTATCTCCCCAAAACACAATGTCAAATATTCATATTTCTGGATGCAATAGCAGTATTTCAGATGTGCTCACAAATGGCTTCTAAACATGCAATCTGTTACAGTGAGGAATTAGAATGAAGTAGCTGAGGAATAAAAACTCTGTCTCACACAGTTATGGATTCAGGGATGGCATCACTTGCAGCACAGCACCTTTTCTCAGCCTCTGGAAGACACCAAACTGCATACACTGCCAGCACAGCATCAGGGCTGTTTGTAACAAGGTCAGCTAGGAGCAGGGTAGGCATTGCAAGCTTCTTCTCATGGCAGTTAAGGTGGCCTCTGCTATTTTTATGTTTTACAGAGCCATAGTCTACATTGCAGAGATCAGATGTCATACTGGTCCCCATCGTATGAGTCTTGGGTTTCGGGTAGTATTGTCCTTGCAGGTGTGGGATTCATAAAGCATGCTATCTGCAAACAACGTAAGTGTCATGAGTGTGAGATTATAGGAGTTATTCCTTAACACACACTGATACTAGTACTGCTTCCATCCCTGGTTTGTCTTTCAACAGAAAAAGAGAAAATAGTATTCTTAACTTTGCTTTTCTGGCTGGACTGATTTAGGAGGAGCTCCTGGATTGAAAGCATGTCATTCTGCAAATGCTGTGTTGTCCTGCATAAATGTTTATTACTATTTATCATAACTAGTAGACCATCAGGCATACAGAAGAATAATGAGAATATAAAGGCAGACAACGTTAGACAAAAGGCATATATTCAGAAATTAAAGAGTAATGAAACATCTCAACCCCCAAAGTGTGGTAGATTATTCCCTTGAAATCTTTGCATCTGTGCTTGATGCTGTTCTGGGAAATGTGGCAGTTCCAAAGAAGCTACATGCCTCAAAATAGAAATATTGGAATAAGTTATGTGTACTACATAAAAGCAGATACCAGGTTATTTGATCTAATAATATTTTTTTGTTCATAAAATCTATTAACTCATTTGAATCATTTAAACAAGCTAAAAATTCATGAGAAAAAAAAATATAATGGAACTAAAAATAAAAATGACACTAAATATTACTGCCCCAGTATTAGGGATAAGTTGTAAAAATAGCTAAAATGAACTGATAAATCTAAGCTTTTTCAGATTTCATTAGTTCAGTCAACTGAAGGGCAAAACTGACCAGTTTTAACCCAGGTACAATACTGAATTGTTAAAAGTGGTTTTCGAAGCATGGAGATTTTTTTTTTTTTTTTTTTTTTATGCTTATCATAGCGATAGCTTGGGAATGCATCTAAAAATACTTAAACATTTGTGTGGCTATGCAACTAAACACACTGATGCAAAAAGAGAAATGTAAGGCAAAAAGTATGTCTGAAGCATTCTAAAGGTTATGAGCAAACCACTGTGAAGTATAGATGCAAAAAATGGCAAAGACCATCATCTTCCACCCAGCCTTGTGGAAATGTGGAAGAGAAGGCAAGACCCTGTGAGAAAAACAAAAAAAAAAATCGCAATGGCTTTAGTAAGACAGACTGCTGGGCCATCTACCTCAATATTTCACAATGATTAGTGATATATTCCAATAGAAAAGGACAAGAGTAAGCACTAAATGCTACTTTCCTCTCCCAGTTTCCACCAATTTATGTTTCGGGGACTTCCTGAGCCAAAGATCATGGTATGTCCTCTATACAAAATCACATAAAAATTAAATACAACTCTGTATGCCTGGTATACCATCAGGATATTGTTCTTATTTCAGCAATTGCAAGCTCATTTTCTAGTTAAGAATGTGTAGAATTGCAAGCAGAACATGGTTATCATGGACATACAGATGAGTTATCCTATTGCATCTGTGTTTCGCTTACTATCAAAGTCTACTATTAGATGGATAGGCAAACAATCACCTGCCTAGAAAACTGGCTCTCAGAGTTCAAATGATTGTGATTAGTGACGTGAAGTCTAACTGGTAACTTTTAGCCACTCACTTGTGGCGTTCCTCAGGGGTTGACGCAGAAACCAAGAACGTTTAATACTTTAATAGCCTGGACAATGAAACCAAATGCACTATTAGCATGTTTATGGATGACATTAGTGAAGGTGGCCATAGAGGAAAACACAGCTATAGTATCTTGACAGATATGAGAAATGGGCTGACAGGGACTTCACAAAGTTCAGCAAAAGCAAATGGAAAGTCCTGCACCTGGGATGGGATAACCCCACACAAAGGCTGGGGGCCAGCTGGGCAGAAAACAGCTCTGCAGGACAGGACCTGGAAATTCTAAGAGACATGAGGCAGCAACTCACCTTTCTAGCAAAGGCAGTATAGTATTAGCAACAACATCCTCCGAGGTATTAGCAACAGTGTAGACAGCAGGCCCAGGGCAGTGATACTTCTTACTGCTCCCTGCTGGGGTGGTGGAACTTCTCCTGTCTGAAAAGCCCTGCCCTGTTTCCCTGGGGAGCCCCCATGGCCCCCAGCTTGTCATCCCGTCCCGCAGCTTGTCATCCCATCTCCCAGCTGTCCTACATGGCACTCTGACAAACCTGACCAATATACAGCCAGAATAACAGCCTGCTGTTGTTGTTGCTCATAAACATAATTGAAATAACTAAAGAGCATCCCATTTACATCAGCTGGAGCTCAGAATTTCAGCTCTCTATTTTGGTTGTTAACAATCCAGTTGTGGTTTTCTGCTTTCTCAATTTTTCTTTTCATAGTTTTTTGCCTGCTGTTGTTTACAAGTTCAAACTAAATTGATTAAGCAAGTGTTAAATGGTTCACTGTAATACATTACATTGAAAATCCACAATGCATTAATTTCTAGATGCAAAGTATATTTGTAAAAATAAGTTCTTTGTTTACGATAATGAAGTCCTGTATCTAATCTCCTGTTCTGAAAATTTACTCCTAAAATCTTAAAATGTGAACTAGCTGTCCAACTGAGCTATACAAAATAATCAGCTGCCAAACACAATGTGGTTGGCAATCACCAACCATGTGAAGTTCAACAACAGCAAGTGCCAGATTTTACACCTGGGACATGGCAACCCTGGCTGTACCTACAGACTGGGGGACTTGATGCTGGAGAGCAGCTCCGTGGAGAAGGATCTGGGGGTTCTGGTCAATGGCCAGTTGAACATGAGCCAACAGTGTCCCTGGCAGCCAAGAGGGCCACCCGTGTCCTGGGTGCATCCAGCACAGCATTGCCAGCTGGACAGGGAGGTGATTTTCCTGCTCTGCTCTGCACTGGTGCGGCCTCACCCAGAGCACTGTGTGCAAGTCTGGGCATCACAGTATAAAAAAGATATTAAGCTGTTAGAGAGTGGCCAGAAGAGGCTACGAAGTTGGTGAAGGGAAGCCATATGAGGAGCAGCTAAAGTCACTTGGTTTGTTCAGCTTGGAGAAAAAGAGACTGAGAGGAGACCTCATTGTGGTCTACAGCTTCCTCACAAGGGGAAGAGGAAGGGTAGGCACCGAACACTTCTCTTTAGTGACCGACGACAGAACCTGAGGGAATGTCAGGAAGATGTGGTGGGGGAGGTTTAGTTTGGATGTTAGGAAAAGGTTCTTCACCCAGAGGGTGCCAGAGTACTGGAACAGGCTCCCCAGGAAGGTGTCACAGCCCCAGGCCTGACGGTGTTCAAGAAGAGACTGGACAATGCCCTCAGACACATGGTGTGAACTGTCCGGTTATCATACGCAGAGACAGGAGTTGGACTCGATTATCTTTGTGAGTCCCTTCTAACTCAGGACATTCTAAGTGAGTTTTTTCGAAGTGAGAACACAATAAATTATTCAGTAAAAAGTCCAGACTGGAAAAAAAGTTACTCTATTATCTAAAATTTAATTTAATTACATTAACCATACTTAAATAATTCCTTTTATCTTCAAGGTTCTTTGCCAGTGTTACTTAATTGAATCTGTGAGATGTATAAGTTTGCTATAACTCCCTTTATATAGAAGGTGAAACTGAGACAGTCACTTGAATGGGCAGGTGCCCAAAGACAGTGTGTCAAAACCAGGATTAGAATTCAGAATTCCTGAGTCATCACAACATTTGTCAAACTTTGAAATTAGATTTGGTGAGCACTGGTCAACTACAATGCCCTCAAGTGACTGCTGGCAATGATTTCAATTATGAGGAAAAAACAGGGTGTATGGATAGAGTACATTTTTTTCAGAATTCAGTTGTTTTAATGTTGCTCACATTACTCCTGAAGATGAGTATCTGAAACTTAAAACATTATTTGAAGACTGTCGATTGATTAATCTTACTGAAGCTCTAGTGATGTGAGTCAGGCAAATGTGATCCCCTCCCCTTCCCCTCCCTTCCTCCTCCCCTTCTCCTCCCTTTCCCCTTCCCCTTCCCCTTTCTCTTCCCTTCCCCTTCCCCTTCCCTTTCCCTTTTCCCTTCCCCTTCCCCTTCCTCTTCCCTTTCCACAGAACTGTGCTAGTTTCATCAATTCTTTCATTAGGTAGTTCCTGGTCAATACAAATGAAGTCAAGAATCTTTATCCATCCAAACCAAGCCTGAGCTACTTATTGAAGTGAAGTATTGAGAGCCGCACAAACATCTCTAAATAGAGACAAGTTTTTGAACTTAGGTTTTCCATATCTCAGGTCCTAGCAACTTCACTATTAGCTATAGCAACTGTGCTATTAGCTATCCTGTCAAGGCTTTTTTCTTTTTTTTTTTTTTTCCTTTTTTTTTTTTTAAACTAAATGGAACATCTGCTGTGATGCCAAATGAAATTGTTTTTATTTATTATGATACAGCTAAATAAAGTCAGCTGTATCATTTAATTAATCTCATTGTATTTACAAATAATCTGCAGAAGACATAGGGAACATTTTCATGAAAAATACAAAATATAAGCCAATATTTATTTTTCTAAATAAAGTTTCAGTTTGGAGAAAAGAACATTACTCAGTCAAAACTTGTATTTATGTGAAAAATACTGACCGGTTATCAACCATACCAAAAACTTGAGTTCTTTTGAGAAGATAGCCAATTATGAAGGTGAAATATTAAATACTGTGAAAATATGGGTGCAGAAGTAGCGAGTTTAACTTCACAAATAATTTAGCATTATGTCTAACCTGTTGTTCATTTAACCATTGTTCTACATAATTTGTGACTGTTAGATAACAAAATCTGTAACACAGATCCCTGTGGAACTCCTTCCTCCACTAAGGAAACTGGTCATTTATTTATTCCCACACTTCATTTCTGAGCAAGCTGCCAGTACAAAAGAGGACCTTCATCCTGGAGTACTGCATCCAGCTTTGGGGCCATCAGTACAGGAAAGACATAGACCTGTTGGAGAGGGGCCAGAGAAAGACCATAAAAATTATCAGAGGGTTGGAACACCTCTGCCGTGGGCACACGCTGAGAGAGTTGGGGTTGTTCTGCCTGGAGAAGAGAAGGCTCCAAGGAGGATTTATCACAGCCTTTCAGTGCTTAAAAGGGGCTAATAAGAAAGACTCTTTAGAAAGGCATGTTACGACATGACAAAGAGTTATGGTTTTAAACTGGAAGAGAGGAGATTCAGGTTAGACATGAGGAAGAAAATTTTTATTAAAAGGTTGGTGAAACACTGGCCCAGGTTGTCCAGAGAGGTGGTCAATGCCCTGTCCCTGGAGACATTCAAGGCCAGGCTGGATGGGGTTCTGAGCAACCTGATCTGGTTGAAGATGTCCCTGCTCATTGCAAGGGGGTTGGACTGGATAACCTTTGAAGGTCTCTTTCAACCCAAACTTTTCTATGATTCTATGATCCTTATCACACAGCACTATTGTTTCTGTAAAAGCTTTTGGTGATCAGCTTTGCTGAATATCTGTTAGACATCCAAGTAAAGAACTGTCTTTGTAACTGTCTCTGTAATCTAAAGAATTACTGGGATTTGCCCATTATATAATATTTACCCATTGATTAACTCATTCCATATTTTATTATACTTACTTACATTTACTTGTCATATATAAAAGATTAATTTATCAATCCACAGTTCCTTGGGTCCTCCTTGAACCCTGTTTAAAAAAGTAACGTGAAATAAAAACATTAGGTACTAGGCTAGGAATTAATGGGCTCAGTAAATCCCCAGTAAATCCCTAGTAAAGCCCTGTGGCTGGGTGGCAGTTGTCTGTCAGGGGGGGAAATCTTGTCTTTGTTGTTTCCTTGAGTTGGATCATTCTTAAGTTGCTGTCTTCCAATTCCCCTTTTTTTCCCTTTATACTTTTATAACTTTCCATGTTAATGTTTTTCCTCTTAGAAACTTGAGCTGCTAGCTGCCCTGGCTGCAGCTCTTAACTGAACACAGTCTTATCTTCCTTAACTCGCATGGTCCTTAGCTATATATCTAACAGATGGAGTTTACCAGTTAGCCTGGTTTTGGTACTTAAACCTCCAGTTTTGAGGTTTTGACATGAATCTTTTTTTTCTTTTTTCCTTTGTCTCATAGGGGAGATTTCTAGTCTCCAAACTTTTTCATTGCAGATAGTAAGAACAGCTACTTCTAATTTTGACAGCTCTCTTCAGAATAATAGCTGCTTGGTCAAAGTGCTATTTCAAACTGAACTTCCCTTCACCCCACCCATTCTAATCAATGGCAGCTGGTAGAGGCCTTGTCAATAAAGCTGGATGTATAGACACACCTGTTAAACAGGCTTCCCCAGAAACAACTTCATAACCAGATTGAATCCATACACTGGATCAAAACAAATGCACAGATCACCACACCCCATCTCTAAACAAGGGGGAAATAGGATTTCAGTAGAAATCCGTAACAAGGACAGAGAGAAAGAGAGCAGAAAAGAGATGCTAATTCGGTCCTAGGAGAAAGAAATTCAAATAAACACAAGTTTGTTATTAGCTGGATACTTCCACCAACTCTACATTTTGTTAGTTAAGCTATTACAATTGATAGCAGTAAATACCTTGTTCAATGCAGATAATCTCTGTGTGATGTAAAATATAATAAAGTTCTAGAATAGACAAACTTTAAAAATAAGCACAAATAAAATAACTATGCTAACTGCAATTTTGATTATGGTATTTTATTGGTAGATATGTCATCTTTGAGTCCTAACTCTAAAGGAGAGAGAGCTTTCTCAGAGTCCTTACAACATGAATATTTGCTCTAGGGTTTTGTGACTACTTCAGTACAGATGAGAGACCTGGTATTCATACAATATTTGGGTAACCTCTGGTCGTGTACCTGGGCATATAGTCACAGATATCAAAACAAAGAAATAGGTGTAGCAGTAGCTCAATATTTTTAAGAACAGGGGAGGTTTAGGTTGCATGTTAGGAAAAGATTCTTCACTGAAAGGGCAGTGGAGCACTGGAACAGGCTCTCCAGGGAGGCAGTCAAGGCCCCAAGCCTAACAGTGTTCAAGAAGGGACTGGACAAAGCCCTCAGACACATGGTGTGAACTGTGGGGTTGTCATATGCAGAGACAGGAGTTGGACTTGATGATCTTGTGGGTCCCTTCCAATGCAAGACATTCTAAGAATATGATCTTGGCCTTCATATTCAATATGCATAGTGGAAAGGTAAAACCTGAAATTTCAGACCAAGAAAACAAACAGTGTGCCTTCTAAGTTCAAGAGAAAAGGATTTTCAGTACATTTTTCTGTACTTAAACAATTTATCAGACTCACATGATCAATTCCCTGTAACAGCAGAAAGCGTACTAAAATCCAGAATCTTTCCTAGCCAATCAAAAAAAGGACCTCAAATGCAATAGTCTGTCTAAAGTGCTTAAAATGAAAATGTCATACTTATATTCCTACTATTTCACCAAAGCAAATACACTTCTTGATTACTACAAAAATAAATATATTTCTTGAATATGAGTAAAGGATTAAATTTATGTATTCTGAATGTGCCTTGGTGAACATCCAAAGGACATACAATGCATGACTCACAGTCTTACTAAAAATGAGGTAGTAAAAACCTTTTTTTTTCTTCCTGAAGTCTAAATGATACATATTTGGGACAACCAAAGTACTTAAAGAATACAAAGGGATACACTAAGACATGATTGAATTACATCCCTCTTGTAGGTGAAGTAGAGTTGCTGCTTGATAGAGGATTAGCATCATCGCACATAAACAAGGAACACTCTTATTTATCTAAAGTTACAGAGGGAGTTTATCTTGTTAAGAAAGTCATACTCACTGTGTAGATCTAAAGTAACAAGGAACGCCTCTACTAAAAAGACAATGGTGTTGTACATTGCCTGTAACCCACTTTGAGCATCAGTATCACAGTGCCTGTCAAAGGAGGCTCCACGACATCATAGTTCAATGCTTGTTCAGTTCAAACACTAAGGAAAGTTCCCAACAAATTTTCTACACCTTGAAATGAGTTATGATTATTTTTAAGAAAATAATAAAGTAAGTAAAAGTATTGTTTTGCCTACTGCTAAAATATTAATTCTGATAAAATACATAGATAATTTTGCTTAATTTTTTTCTTTTAGCATCAGATACACAGACACTGGTGCAAACCTTCAAATAAGAAGTATTTCTTTTTCCCACATGGGAAAAGAACTCACCAACACCTTGAGAAACAGTTCCATGTGCAAGGATTTTTAGGATGGTAATTTATCAAAAAACCAAGAAAGGTTGTTTGGGATTTACATGTTTACATTTTTGTACTATAGAAACAGTAGCATAATTTACATATTTATCAGACGAATGTGTGAAAATTATAATTTTCATTATAATAACATTGATGTATAAATGACAAATTTTTTTTTAATAATGCTGATTTTTTTTTGTTTGACTCATGAAGGAAACAAAACAATAAATGAACTAATCTTTCAAGGGCTGTTTTTAGATCAAGATATATGCATTCGTCTTGAAAACAAAGCAATCTTGAAAATATTATATCTAGAAAATAAAGCTTGAAAGAAATCCATATTATAAAAAAAATATTTTAAAAGGCAGTCATTTATGTGTCTCAAATTTATTTTAGGTTTAAAAAGTAATAAAAATCCATTTTAACATTTTAAAACAAATACTGATGTTTCATTGAGAATGAAGCAAAATTGTGCTCATTTCTGTTAATGAGACAGATTTGCTAAATCAGTGTTGTAGCAAGTCTATATATTCAGACAATGGCAGTGAATTAGCTCGCTTGAAATAAAAAGCATAACAGTCCTCAAGGATGGCAAAGCAATTTAATGCTGTATAGGATTAGCTTTCTGAAAGCACACTGTGGAGGTCCTGAGGGTCTCATAGCTCACTTATTCCAAACTTCTAATATACTAATTTAAATTTCCTCAGACTTAATAATAGGCCCTAAAGTCAGAATTTGCTATTTAGGGAAAATGTAAATACAACAATTATCAGCTCAGAACTACCCTCAAAGACAACGAACATACATACAATCTGCTGGGTCTGCTAGGAATTAGGAAGAAGACTGAAGGAGTTTTTACACATCCTTGTACTGATCTGTGTACAGATGCTGTCATATATTAGTAAACTGTCCAGGTGATTCTCCTCTTCAAGCCAGGCACTGCACCAATACAACTGCATCTTCTAGAGACTGAAATTGACTGCCATCCAAGCAGCATTAAGTAAGAGTTATAGAAATGACACCCATTCTAATGGAAACACCTCTGACTGAGGTCTCATGAGCCTCATGAGCTACAAATAATTCACCCTTATTTTGCCAGTCCAGATAAACTTGAGCCACTTCAATCTTGGCAACCTGATCCACCTGCTGGTTGCTTTGATGTTCTTCAATGGGTACATGAGCACCTGCATGACATACTTTTACAACCAGGTTTTCTACCTTGACAGCAATATCTTGCCACAATTCGGCAGCCCAGATGCATTTGCCTCTGCACTGCCAGTTGCTCTGCTTCCATTGCTGCAACCACTCCCATAAGGCACTTGTAACTATCCATGTGTCAGTATAGAGATAAAATACTGGTCACTTTTGTCATTCAGCAGTATCTAAAGCCAGCTAGTTGCCTTTCACCTCTGCAAACTGACTTGATTCACCTTCTGCTTCAGTAGTTGCCATAACTTGTCATAAAGGAATCCATACAGCAGCTTTTCACTTCCAATGCTTTTCTTCAAATGATAGAATCCACCAGTGAACAGAGCATATTGTTTCCCATTTTCTGGTAGTTTATTATACAGTGGATAGTAACAACAATAATAATAATAACAAAATAGTATGTAAAACAAGTGATGCACAATGTAATCACTCACCACCTATCGACTGATAGCCATCTAGTTCCCTCACCGCTGGCCAACTGTCTAGTTGGCCCTCACCGCTGGCCAACTGTCCCCAGGAGTTTCTATACTGGGCATGATGTCATATGGTATGGAATATCTCTTTGGCCAGTTTGGGTCAGCTGTCCTTGCTGTGCCACCTCCCAGCTTCTTGTGCACCTTCTTACTGGCAGAGCAATGGAAGCTGAAAATTCCTTGACTTAGTATAAGCACTGCTTGGCAAAAATTTTGTGTTATCAAAATTATTCTCATACTAAATCCAAAACACAGCAGTATACCAGAACCTAGGAAGAAAATTAACTCTATACCAGCCAAAACAGGACACTAATATAAAATCCTACAAGAAATAATTTATATTAATTAAAGAATGCTGAGCTACTCAAAAGCTTCAGGAGAGCCATGACTCTGAAATTATTAGGGAGAGAATAATTCTGTTAATGACTAATTAATTTTAAAAATTAGCTTTAAAAATTGCAGAGCTACCCAAATTTTAAATTATTATTTTGAGATCTCGAAGACTTTGTATATAAACTATGATTCTTTTGACTTTTTTGAAACAGATTTTTGACTCCTATTAAATATTAATGGAAATGAAAACTTATCTCAGAAAACAGACTTACTAAAATACAAAAAAAAAGAAAGCTTATTTCAAAGAAGTTCTGTTCTACTATAAGTAAGTAATAAATATACTGCATATTTATTAAAATGATTATACATTCAAGAACTGAAATTGAAGATACATAAAATGAAACAATAGAAGGGTGAAGGAGTTATGTTCATTGCCAGACAAATCTGCAAAATATGTAGCAGAGAACAAAGCTTTGGTTTTACGGCAGTTGGTACTGCATATATGCACTAGAGAACAATTTGTGGAAAACTGAGACTGCAAACAGCATCAGTACACTACAGTGTTACGAGTAGGAAACAATGGACTGGCAAGAAGGTAGAAGTTCATTTTGTGAGTGTGCAGCACAGATATGCTGCCTTGCATCTCTCATTGCGTTGTATTCAACTGTTCTTCCTTGTCCTGTGGGATTTGGTATGACAAACATTTTATACCACCATTTTGAGAGTGTCCTCTGGCTGCCCTGATTCTCAGATCAACCCCTATAAAATGAGTGCTCTACCCCAAAGCGGGACTAATGCACAGATATAATGCAGTACAGTAGCAGCAATACAACATTTTTATTTTCTGCCTTAGGAAACCATGTCAGCAGCAGTAGCACCAAGCAGCATCTACCAGTGGCACTGCTGTAAGAAGAGTCTCTGCACTATGTCTGAACTTATCTGTTCAGTGCCAGGGGCACAGATGGAGATTAATTTATGGTAGTCCAAACTGTCTGGACTGTACTAGTTAAAAAGAAGAAGAAAAAAACAAAAGGTAACATGAAACTGAACTACTATCCTCTTCTCTGGTTTGTCAGAATAATGATACCTCATGACACATGGTCACTGTGCAGAAATAGGGAGAAACACTAAGCATAAGAAAAACTGCAGGAAAAATTTTGTTATGCGAAAGACGAAATGGAAGATGACCAGTATAGCAATAACAGTGTCTGTCAACAAGATGACTTACATGGTGGATTTGGAAGCTTGCAACCCCCAGCTTCTATTCATCTGCTGATGGTCAATTCAAGGACTGAAAAAGTGTTTTGGAAAGTAACATCTGCTGTTCCTTATCCATGTTACCTTTCAGTAGTGATCTGTGATATCTTAGCAGGCTTTGCACAAGTGAATCTCCCAGCTGTGTTGACAATACTGATGACACACACATCTGCATATCCAGACTACCCAATAGACATGCTTCAATATCTGAAAAGGATAGTAGTCCACTGTTTTATAGAACATTTTTTGTCTCTGTGGATAGCTACCACCACTGCCAGATGGCCTAGCAAAATACGTGGTGGCCTAGTCCACATCTCCTTAGACTATGACTGGCAAACAGATCTGTATATTCATGGTACTGGGCCAGGCAAGATTAATGAAGCCATTGTGCCATTGTTACTTGGCAAAGAACTTATATTCTTATTACCATGGCTCATAAAGTTCATGAATGCCACCTCATCCATCACCAGGACATCTTTACTTACCACCTAAGGAGATGCCAGATGGCCAGGGAATAAGTTTTCAGGAAGGAATGGGCTTAAATCACTCTTCTTTATTTGGAGTCTGATTCTTGTTTGGTATTTGCAAAAGCAAAAGGCACACATAATAAAAAAGAATAGGAGTGGAAGTCCCAGTAAAGCCATGGCTGCTACCTGTGCCAGCTGAGACTAGTTCACTCATCTGTGGAACCAGAAGTGCAAAATCACAAGGGATATCCTGGTTGAATATTTTATGTAAATTTTTGACAACTGTTGGCCTGCACTGGGATATTTCATAGACAGCAGATGCAAGTCATTAAAGAAGTCCCTATCTTTTTTTTTTTTTTTTTCTCCTTCCTTCCCTTGATGTCACTGAAATGTGACAGTGCAGCTTCTTTCAGCTACTCGCCTGAACCTCTGCCTGTAGCTGGGAATCCAGATCCAGCAGTATTTAAAATCCAAGCCCTGCAGCCTTTGGGATCCAAAAACTCCATCTGGCAGCTCTGGAGTTTGTTTTTCCAGCTCTAGTCTTTGTGTCATTTGTACTACCTTACTCTGAAGGGCCAAAAAATATGATTACCCTTCTACAGCAAACAATGAATCATATAAGGCTCTATTAAACACAAAATGCACAGTGCAAAATGGATATCAAAACAGATCAAATTCATTTGGAGAATTTTATGGTTTAAAATGTAGAGGATGAAGAGATGCTGGTTAACTACCAGCTACTGTTTTGGATTTGGTAGCAGCAGGTGCCCTATCTATGAACTGACATCAGTCAGGAGTCTTTCACGCCTCCATTGGCTTAACAGAAGAGATAGTTTGGGAGCTGTTGGAGATACAGTGACCTCTCTTATACAACTAGTGATGTGTGGGGTACAAAGGGGTGTGATGGCAAAGATACTGAAGAAACCAGAGTGGAACTGAGTCTGCAGTCACACTGTCAATATCTAGTAGATTGATTTATGTAAAAACGTAAATAACCCTTCAAGTCAACAACAGCCTTATGAGCTCAACAGAGAGGGCAGATGTTACCTAGGTATGAAAAAAAATTATTCTCATGTGTCCTAATGACTGCCTACTGCAATATGAACTCATGCATATTGGAACTGCCAAGGTCCTTCTCATTTCTGCAGCCACCCCTTATCCCCTTCTGCCTATTTTTGACTGTGATATGCTTGTCATCTTCTCAGCTGAGCTGAAAGGCTGTATCATTGGCTACCTGGCTTGACGTTTATACTTTTTAACAAACAAGAAAATAAAAGTGGCCACTATTCTATCATTCTATCCCCACAAAGACAAAGAATTACCCTTTCCTTGCCACTATAAAACATCTCCAGCTTTTCTGGAGATGTTAAAGGCATGTGTTCTGTTAGCGGAAGCAGAAACAAGAGTAGAAAAAATGTGGAAGAAAGAGGGAGGGTAGATGAGGGCCACTTGTTAGAAGTACATTGGGATAGTGTATCGTTCAAAGTGCTAATGTATCTAGGATCCTGAATCCCTTTTCAGCTATTCTTAATTAGCAGTTTTGGGAAAAACTAAATCAGTGTTTGCAATCACATTGTTGTGATATTTTTTGTTTCATAATAGGCACCCCAAGACTGTAAGGAGAAGCACATATTGCATTACCACTGTGAGACTGGAGATAGAGCAGCAGTAATAACAACAGCTGCTGCAAGTAAAAGGTGGATGAACAAGAAGTTAGTGATGCAGCAACTAGATTCTCAGGTAGCTAGAGCTTGATGTACATTTGCATGTGAAAATATTATCTGCTGAAAAATAAAATTTTGAGTTAATTCAAATTATTTGCAAATTTGGATTGAAATTCTGTATGATTCCTGTTGGAAAAATCTCAAACTATTGCTTAAACATATTCATTTATCTGTTTAGAATCTTTCTTCTTCTTCACAAAATTATATCTTCTTTGGTTCATTGTAATTTTTAACCCTAGACAATGATCAGAGACTACTCTATCAAGAGAAAATGAAAAGAGTGAACATGGCATACATTTTTTGTAAACTATTTTTAATGGTTGTGTCAAAACAAATGTTTGTGGAAGAGTGTCTATTGAAAATGAAATTTCAGGTTGTATTTTTTAGTTATTTTGAAGGAAGACTAATTAAAAACCTGATCCTTTGGACAAACTTCATTTTGCAAAAAAGTGTTTCAATTAGCTTCACTTAAGTCATTTTAGAATGGAGGAGTAATAGCAAGAGAGTAAGAATGAAATTAGAATCCTCCAAAATTAAATTATTCTCCATACAGCTTTAATGAAGCAAAAAATATAAACAACAGAATCATTGATCTCAATCAATCAGTCTGAAAAGATTTTCAGGAACACTGATTAGTTCTCAAAAAGTTTGTGACAGTTCTTCTGTATTTACTCCCATATTAACATTACTTAATGTCCTTAGCATAGTCACTCCCATTTTAGTAAAGCAATGACTGTTCTTAACAGTTTTAATTTTAAAATGTACTCCTTCATAAAATCGATTCCTCTATTCTCAACTAATAAGAGAGTCCTCCACGACTGGTACCTGAAGTAAATCTCAAGTTCTGAGATTGTCATTCTTGTCCATTCAAAAATGATGACAGTCATTACATCAGTTTTAAAAGCAAAATTAAAAATAAATAAATAAATAAATGCTTGTATCTTTTTTATTTCAATGCATTTAGAGATAGTATGAATTGGTTTTGGATTGTTCCTGAAACTGTGAAGTCTAGACATTCCATATAATGGAATGGATATTTTCATGTAAATGTTAGATTCCTGGAACTGAACTTTATGTCAAATATGTAACACATGTATCTTTCAGTAAGCTTAAAGACTGAGTACTGTGGTTATATGTTTGGTTCATGTACATACTTGTGAGATGGGCAAGGCACCAATAACTGGATTAAGATATAAATAACAGACAGTAATGAACAGATGTAAAAAGACCCATTCATTTGACTTTCTTGAATCAAGAGACTTGTTCACAATACTATATGTATTTCTTGAAAAATAAATGCCTAGATTCAATATAAAGATATACAAAACTAACTACACAGACAAGTAGAAAGGTAGGTTTCATATGGAGTAATTATGATGATGTTTTGGTTTCATGTCAAACTTAAGGCCTAAAGAGAATTGAAAAAATACCATAAATTCATTTTCTCATTTAAAACACAGCTGTAATTCATAATTAACTACATCTAGTGATGGAAAAAAGGTTAATTTGAATTGTTTTTTCAAGTCATATGTAAACCACTAAAGGACAAATTTACAAAGCACTAATTTTCACATGAAATTTCCATATAAGCTGTTTTCCAAACACAATCTAGAAACACAGCTATCTGGATTATGATTAATTTTGGAGAAATGATTTAAACTCCATTTTCTTATTGCTGTTTTTACCTGATTCACAACACATGACAAGGAAAATTCAAGTGTATGCTTAGATCACAAAATAGACACTTTGATCTCTATTCTAAATTGGGATTATTGTAATCCATTTTATAAAAGTCTTCTACTTTGATGGAGAATTTAAAGTGTAAGCCTCCTTAACTTGTCAACTTGTTTGGGAACAGATGGTGATATGACCAGGTGCTTATAATTGGGCTCTTTCAGTAGAGAAATTCACCATTTCAGTAAATGATGACTAAAATTATCTTCTGGCCTTTCCGGGTCTTTAAATAGCATTCATATACATACATGATAAAGCACAGAAAACAATTATGTCCTTGGTAATGATCTACACTATTCTTGCCATCACTTTAAAGAAATATGGCATATTTTGCTAATTAGATGAAATTCAAGTAAAATATATTCTGAATATGGTAAATAGCAAAGTTTTACTACCAACATGCTACTCATTACTCCTTGGATTCACATTCAGATACTAATTTCTTGAAATAGTTTGCATGGCGTTATTTTTTGAGTTAGCTAAAATCTCAACGGACTCCAACAGAAATGGCATTAGTTCTTGTTAGCTTCAACTGATGTTCAGAGTAGGCACATACATGCTCCACATATTGAGATCCACATGTGACGGTTATGTTCTTCAAGACTAGACGTATAATACATTTCTAGTACAGCTGAAAGGCTCAGATTTAAGTTGCTTTTTTTTTTTTTTTTTAATTCAGCCAGTGTGAACTCATTTCTGAGCAAGTGTGTAGTTTTTAAAAAGCTAGTTATAATCATGAGTGGAAAACAGCTGATTCACTTTCATCTGTTTTAAAGAAAGGCAGAAACTCTATTTATTAAAATTCTTGTAATGAGAAAGAGTTTTAAGGAGAAACATCAAGAGCGAGTTTTATTCCTTCCTTGTATTAATTCTGTAGGGTTTTTTTATCCAATAACTGCCTAATGTAAAAGTATGAGTAGAATTGAGAGCAGAAAGAAGCTTCATTCCCATCCTTTAAAGATATGATAATTTTTAAGCTACTGCTAGCATGACAACTGGAAACTGATTTATTGGTCATTGCTGGCATAAAAAATCTGAGTGCCTGACCATTTGATATTATATTGTCTTCCATTGTGTGAAATATCTTGGTTTGTATGTCACTGAGTGCTTATATACCTAAAAACTGACAAATGCTTATGAAGGTTTTAATGGTCTGTTTAAATGCTAGTAATGTTTCCAAAAGTAAGATTTACAGCTTTTTCACATCCAGTTCAGAATGTGTCAGGTGTAATAAGCTTAGGCACAACATAGCTTCAATGCTTTTAAATTCCTCCTTGACCATCAATTGTGAGTCTCCCCAGGCAGCTGTAAATTACATTAAACTGGATTTTTTGTCATTACTGTGGTACTCTTCTGCTTATCACCATCAACAAAATCCTTCTCTGAGTTTAAAAATTCCATAAAAAAATAATTGCAGACTGTGATTGTGTAAGCACTTTGTTGTTTTTTTATTCATTTTTCATAGCATCTGAGTTAACATGTCTATTCCCATATGTAACATCAGGGGTGGCAATGTTGTAGAACTGGGCGTGACACTAACAAGTACAACTATTAAATTTATAGCTATCTTTGTTCTTTTCATGGTCTTACTCTGTCCCACATTACCATCTATTTTCTAAGTTAAAATTTTGGATTTAAAGTAAAGACTGAACTAGTGAAAAAATACTTTTTTTTTTTTCTTACATCTTTCTAAGAAGAAAGAAAACTTCAAATGACAACTGAAGATTATGTTTATACCATTCTACTTTGTGGATATCCTGAATTAGAGGACCAATGAGTGCGTTGAGCCAGTTGACAATGTTCTCAGGGGATAAACAAAGAAACAAAAGAAAACCTAATTCGAAAAGTGATATCACTTACTATTTTTGGACCTGATATACAGGCACCAGTGTTTGCCACAGTAGAAGACTTTGTAAATTAGCTTACCAAATAATTTTATTAGATTAATACACATTTTAGCTTTTATCAGCAAGATGGTAGTCTGTATTTTCTGTTGAATACTACTAGACAATAATGTAATTGTATACTCTCTGCATGGCCTGTCTTGCAGTTTGGTTGCTAGAGAATGCCCAAGACAAATAAATTGGATCTTGGAAAGGAGTCTCAAATTTAATGTACTGTTAGACCACATTGGTTTAAATCTGAAACTACAGATTATTTTATTCATCAATATGAGAGTCTGCATATATAATTAACTTTAAACTGAGTATTCATTTCCCTTATATCTCTATTTATAGAATCCCCCATGTTTTTCCTCACACAGTAAATGATATTCAGGCTGAATATGAATAAGCAGTGTGCCCAGGAGGCCAAGAAGGCTAACAACATCTCGGCTTGTATCAGGAATATTGTGGCCAGCAGGATTAGGCAAGTGATAGTCCCCGTGTCCTGTGTAACATCATCTGGGTGTTCCTGCTCTGGCTTGGATTGCTCTGGATTGGACTAGATGGTCTTTCGAGGTCCCTTGCAATCCCTGACATTCTGTGATTCTGTGATTCTGTGATTCTGTACTGGGCACTGGTGAGGCTTCATGTCAAATTCTGTGTTCAGTTTTGGGCCCCTCATTACAAGAAGGACATTGAGATGCTGGAGCAAGTTCAGAGAATGGCAATGAAGCTGATGAAGGGTCTGGAGCACAGATCTGATGAAGAGCAGCTGAGGGAATAGGGGTTGTTTAGCCAGGAGAAAAGGAGGCTGAGGGAAGACCTTATCACATTTTACAATTACTTGACAGGAGGTTGCAGCATGGAGGGTGTTGGTCTCTTCTCCCAAGTAGCAAGTGATAGAACAAGAGGAAATGGCCTCGAGTTGCACCAGGAGAGGTTTAGATTGGATATTAGGAAAAACTTTTTCACAGAAAGGGTTGTCAGTTATCAGAACAGGCTGTCCAGGGAAGTGGTAGAGTCACCGACCCTGGAGCTGTTTAAAAGATGTGTAGGTGAGGTACTTAGCTACATGGTTTAGAGGTGCACTTGACAGTGTTATGTTTATGGTTTGACTTGAGGATCATATAGGTCTTTTCCAACCTAAATGATTCTATGATTTTATGATATGATTCTATGATATTAAAAGGTATAATCTCTGTATTCTAAATCTGTATCTTATTTTAAACACATCATGTTTCCATCCAATAGAAACATTATTTTCATTATTAAGTATATAAAATTTTGCTTCTAATTTCAATGAAAGGAGGATGAACTCCTGCATCAATTAAGGATGACTAGTCAATGTTTAATTGTGGTGTGACACTTTTTTCTGATAAAGGCAAACACAAAATTACAATGCTTAAGAACTGAATTTGAATAACACCATTAAAAAAAAAAATCATTCATTTGCTTCTGAGTTTTAAAAAATATAATTTATTTGCACAGTCACAACTTGTCAGCACAATCCATCAATAAAGTGATATTACAGTTGTTCGTCTGTTAAATTATGATCCATTTTGAATAGTTTTAAACCCTCTGGGATTCTTTATATATAGTTTCCTCTACTGTTTATTTTTTAATTTATAACATTTACCACAGAAATGAGGTATAGTGATGAATTGCTGTTTTGTGATTATTAATTTTTTAAATTAAGTGTTTTATCTTGCTGGCTGGAGCCAAATAAATATAATTAACACATAGAACAGTCTATTATTCTGTGTATGTGGCTTCAATTTTTTCAATCCAAGTGCAATCCCAGTTGCTAACTAACAATACAGTGTAATGATCAGAAGCTGCAGAGCAATTATTAGAACATTTATCACATTATCATATAGGGAAAGATCAGGGCTAGACCTTACAGGAAGGACTGTTCTGATATTTTAGTGCTTATAATCCTCCACTTTTTCAGAAGAACTATCTCACTTTAGGTTATTGTTAGGCAATTATTGCAATTATATGCATTTATTATTGGCTTAATGTATTTGATTCATTAAAAATTAGTTGTATTGATACAAGGAATTGACAATTAAATAATTAACTCTTAAAGAACTAACACTTGACACTTAAAGAACTAACCCTACCCCACATCACTAAAGACACTTAGAGAGCTAACCTACATCACTATTGCCTAGCCTTGCTTAGTTTTGTGTAACTTATTGTACAAGCAACAGGACTTCACTGATGCCATATTGCCCCACATAAACCCTCAACCATTAACACAAAGCACCTACATGGCAACATGCTACAAAAAGCTGAACTCGCACATTTGAAGAAGGCTGAGGAGAACAGGAGATCATGTCCAAATAGAAGAGACTGGTAACATAAATCCGTTAAGCTCCTGAAGCACAGCAGCATGTTGTTATCTGTGGAGCCTGCTGCACACTGATTATGCCTTGTGTATGTCACAACATCTGTACCTTCTTTTTGGCATATGCTTTTGGTAAGTATGCAGGTCTGTTACAAAATATTAAGAAAACAGTCCTCTTTAGTGACACTGAGTACTGAATATTGATACTGAAACACTTTGAAAACTTAAAGATTAAATAGACTCAGAAGTTCTCCTCAGGCTATGATCTCAACAGTACTCAGGAAAAGCAAGAACAAACGAAGGACATACTCTGACCTAGCCCTTCAAGACAGCTGAAATGCAAGAATGATGCTGTAGCTTCCATATGTGACTGCAAAAACTTGATAAACAAAAGATAGGCAGGCTGCTGTTAGAGGATGTAGAAAGGCAGCTAGGATAGCGAAGGCCTCCTTAGAATTAAACCTTGCGAAAGGGGTCAAGGACAGCAAAAAGAGCTTTTTTAAATACATAGCAGATAAAACTAATACCAGAGGCAATGTAGGCCCACTGATTAATGGGATGGGTGCCCTGGTGACAGAAGATACAGAGAAGGAAGAATTACTGAATGCCTTCTTTGTCTACTCTGCCGGAGGCTGTCCTGGGGAGCCCTGTACCCCTGAGACCCCGGATGAAGCCAGGTCAATGGAGGAGTTTGCTTTAGTCAATGAGGACTGGGTTAGGGAGCAATTAAGTAGTCTGGACATCCATAAATCCATGGGTCCTGATGAAATGCAAATACGGGTGCTGAGGGAGCTGGCTGAAGTCATTGCTAGACCGCTCTCGATCATCTTTGCCAAGTCTTGAGAAACGGGAGAGGTGCCCGAGGATTGGAGGAAAGCAAATGTCACTCCAGTGTTCAAAAAGGGCAAGAAGGAGGACCCGGGTAATTATAGACCGGTCAGCCTCACCTCCGTCTCTGGGAAAGTAATGGAACGGCTTGTCCTTGGTGCCATCTCAAGGCATATCAAGGATAAGAGGGTTATTAGGGGCAGTCAGCATGGCTTTACCAAGGGTAAGTCATGCTTGACCAATCTCATAGCCTTTTATGAGAATGTAACAAGGTGGATGGATGATGGCAGAGCGGTGGATGTGGTCTACCTTGACTTCAGCAAAGCATTTGACACAGTCTCCCATAGCATCCTAGTTGCTAAGTTGAGGAGGTGTGGTCTGGACAATAGAGTAGTGAGATGGGTTGCAAACTGGCTTAAGGAGAGAAGCCAGAGGGTAGTAGTCAATGGTGTGGAGTCTAGTTGGAGGCCAGTATCTAGTGGAGTGCCTCAGGGGTCAGTACTGGGGCCAATATTAACGATTAACGATTTGGACGAGGGAATAGAGTGCGCTGTCAGCAAGTTTGCTGATGACACCAAGTTGGGAGGAGTGTCTGACATGCCAGAAGGCTGTGCTGCCATCCAGTGGGACCTGGACAGGCTGGAGAGTTGGGTGGGGAATAACCTAATGAAATTTAACAAGGGAAAGTGTAGAGTCCTGCATCTGGGCTGGAACAACCCCAGGTTCCAGTATAGGCTGGGGAATGACCTATTAGAAAGCAGTGTAGGGGAAAGGGACCTGGGGGTCCTGGTGGACAACAGGATGACGATGAGCCAGCACTGTGCCCTTTTGGCCAGGAAGGCCAATGGCATCCTGGGGTGTATTAGAAGGTGGGTGGTTAGTAGATCGAGAGAGGTTCTCCTTCCCCTCTACTCTGTCCTGGTCGGACCCCATCTGGAGTATTGTGTCCAGTTCTGGACCCCTCAGTTCCAGAAGGACAGGGAACTGCTGGAGAGGGTCCAGCGTAGGGCAACAAAGATGATGAAGGGAGTGGAACATCTCCCTTATGAAGAAAGGCTGAGGGAGCTGGGTCTCTTTAGTTTGGAGAAAAGGAGACTAAGGGGGGACCTTATTAATGTCTATAAGTATATAAAGGGATCTGGATAGACTGGAAAAATGGGCTGATTCCAATGGGATGAAGTTCAATAAGGCCAAATGCCGGGTGCTGCACTTTGGTCACAACAACCCCCTGCAGCGCTACAGGCTGGGCACAGAGTGGCTGGAGAGCAGTCAGACAGAAAGGGACCTGGGGGTACTAATTGACAGGAAGCTCAACATGAGCCAACAGTGTGCCCAGGTGGCCAAGAAGGCCAACGGTATCCTGTCCTGTATCAAAAACAGCGTGGTCAGCAGGACAAGGGAAGTGATCCTTCCCCTGTACTCTGCATTGGTGAGGCCACACCTGGAGTATTGTGTTCAGTTCTGGGCCCCTCAGTTCAGGAAAGACATTGAAGTGCTGGAGCGGGTCCAGAGAAGAGCAACACGACTGGTGAAGGGACTTGAACATAAGACCTATGAGGAGAGGCTGAGGGAGCTGGGGTTGTTTAGTCTAGAGAAGAGGAGGCTTAGAGGTGACCTCATCACTCTCTATAACTACCTGAAGGGAAGTTATAGCCAGGTGGGGATTGGTCTCTTCTCCCAGGCAGTTAGCAATAAGACAAGGGGGCATGGGCTTAAACTCTACCAGGGGAAATTTAGGCTGGATATTAGAAAGAAATTCTTTACAGAGAGAGTGATCAGGCATTGGAATGGCCTGCCCAGGGAGGTAGTGGACTCGCCGTCCCTAGAGGTTTTTAAACTGAGATTGGACATGGCACTTAGTGCCATGATCTAGTAAACGGACTAGAGTTGGACCAAGGGTTGGACTCGATGATCTCTGAGGTCTCTTCCAACCCAGTCGATTCTGTGATTCTGTGATTCTGTGAAAAGGTGAGTGCCATGAGGATGGAGCCAGGCTCTTCTCGGTGGCAAACAATGATAGGACAAGGGGTAATGGGATCAAGCTGGGACACAAGAGGTTCCACTTAAATTTGAGAAGAAACTTCTTCTCAGTGAGGGTGACGAAGCACTGGAACAGGCTGCCCAGGGGGTTGTGGAATCCCCTTCCCTGGAGACATTCATAACCCGCCTGGACATGTTCCTGTATGACCTCACTTAGGTGTTCCTGCTCTGGCAGGGGGATTGAACTAGATGATCTTTTGAGGTCCCTTCCAATCCCAAACATACTGTGATACTGTGATACAACTCCAGGTCTCCAGGCTTAAGTTTGGACTATTAGCTCATATGGTCATTAGAAATTATCTGTTTATTTGCCAGTCTTTCTAAAGTCTTTACCATCCTAAAGGTGAAATACAAAACAGAAATAGAAAGATCATCTCTATATGGTCCAGTAGATTGCATCTGCCACTGACTGAAAGTGTTCTAAAAGACGGTGAGCTCCTCATGAATCTCTAGAACAGCAAGTCTGTGGAAAGACGTGTAAGGTCACCATTCCTTGCTGAGCTTGCTCACATAGCATACTTAAATAGAGTAGCATGTGTGCTCTTACACAGTTTTAAGGCAAATTTATCTTGCATGTGTGGCCTGAAGTCAAGTATGTGTCGCTGTACTGGAAGCTGTGTTATACAACATCCTGAAAATTTCAGTCAAGGTCCTGAATTCAATGAGGATTTTAGTGTGAAGCCTTTTTCTGGGCTTGATCTTAGAAATGAAGACCATCCTAGTACTTTTTTCTCTTTGGATTATTAATGCTTTTTCCATAGCTAACTTTCAGCATTCTCTGTCTGAATCCCATTACCTCATCCCAGTCTCCAAACAGTGAGTGACCCACAAATAACCTAACCAGAGGTCTACTCCTATTTCTCAGATGATGAGAGTCAAGGTTCTCAGAGGCTTGTGGGACTCAGCACAGATTGGCTATTCTGCATCTCATCTGAGTGGGAGAAGACTCAGCTGTTGCCTGATTGCTGTGTAGGCAGTGACCTACTTGTAGCTAGTAGACACTATTGACTGAATGAGTCCTAACTTTAGTGAGTCCTGAAAAGATCTGCAGGGTGATCTGCATGGTTCCAGGTCTAATACATATTGATGATGAGCAGCATGCGTCAGTGATGAATAGGCAGAGAAGTAAACATACCAAAACTGCTGCTTGGCATAGTTCACCACTGAACTGGTCATGTGTCTGTACCAAAAGGACTCATCCTGTTCCAGAAGTGTCCTTGACATAAGAGTACAAAATACTTTTT
Source organism: Columba livia (assembly GCF_036013475.1). Classification (NCBI taxonomy): domain Eukaryota; kingdom Metazoa; phylum Chordata; class Aves; order Columbiformes; family Columbidae; genus Columba; species Columba livia. The sequence goes on from NC_088604.1 coordinate 14,552,447, forward strand.
TTACTCAGTAGTAGCTGAGAATAATCACAAGCTATAATGCCCCAGTTGCTGAGGACCTTCTGAAACACTTTCCAGCATCATCCTACTATTTTTTATCTAAATCTTTCTCTGGTCTTCATTCTATTCCTTTGTTGGAATATCCAGTCAGTGAACTATTTGTTAAGGTGGCTGCTGATAATGATCTTGTCATAATAATAAAACGGTAAATACTCTGGAAGAAAAGTAAGAGGTTTCTCCATGGATGACATATGAAACATTGTTAAAATATGTGGTTCAGATGTGACCATCACCCAGATACAGTATAGGAATGCCTGAAGACATCTATAAGGGCCCAGATGTGTCTTAGATTTCTCCACTTGAAGTGCTACTTGGTGTGTTCTCAAAACACCGTGGGAAGAAGATCAAGGAAAATTGATGTGGACAGCCATGGAATTTGACCTCAAGAAAAGTACTTGGAACTTTGTCAATGTGGATAATGCTTTCAGTATGAGCAAAGTTCGAGTTCTAACACCACTAATTTTACTCATTGGAAAAGTGGTGGCTATTCTAAGTTAGCATTTGATTTCTGTCCTGATAATTTCATCTAAATTTCTGCAATGATAAGAATATGGAAGAAAGCTAATATATCTGGAATTGCTTGCTCTTCTTTTATACTCAAAATAAAAAAAAAATAAAATTAAATTGTTCATGTGGTTTTTCAGACACTGGCTGTTTTATAAATAAGCGAATGAAATGTTGGTAGTGCTGTGCCCTGTAGGCAAACAGAGCTTCTATTATGCTAAGACAATTGTTCACACACAGACATAGAATTACAACCTCATTTTATATTGAGCGCATGAATGGAGAGGACACTGAGGTTATTCTCTAATATTTTTGTATAGTTCCAAAAGCTTTGAAAATTTTCACCTGAATAGACAAAGCTGTGCAGGGTAGAAAGAACACTTAGAGATGACAAAACTATTGACGGCTACATTTTGCTGATTTAAACCACCAGAAGTATCTAATCTGAAGCCTTTCTTGGCATTGTGATTTGTCCGTATGCAAAATAGGTATAGTCAAAAAGAAAAAGCATTCAACAGTATTCACATTTTGTTTGCAAATCACCATATTCAACTTTAATAACAATATAAAGAAACTATTGTGAGTAAAGCCTGGGAATTGGGTTAAGTGCTAATGAAGATATGAATAAATAATTTTTTCATTGCCTTCTTTGGCCAGACTTCTCAGACTAATTCCATCTGATCCTTTCCTGACTATGTCCCAGTTTGACTTTTTTTTTCTACTGTGAATGGAAATCTTTCTCTGACTATATCATCTCCCAGAAAAGAGATTTACATAAGAAACAAAGTGTATTCTATTTATTAAACAAGAAATTTGAGTCCTGATTTAAAGGGAAGGCACTGCAGACAAGAGAAGAGGGATCTGGGGGTTCTGATTGACAACAAGTTGAACATGAGCCAACAGTGTCCCTGGCAGCCAAGAGGGCCAACCGTGTCCTGAGTGCATCCAGCACAGCATTGCCAGCTGGATTGCCAGGTGATTGTCCTGCTCTGCTTTGCACTGGTGCGGCCTCACCCGGAGCACTGTGTGCAGTTCTGGGCGCCGCAGCATAAAAAGGATATAAAGCTATTGGAGAGTGCCCCAGAGGAGTGCCACAAAGTTGATGAAGGGTTTGGATGAGAAGCTGTATCAGGAGCAGCTAAAGTCACTTAGTTTATTCAGCCTGGAGAAGAGGAGACTGAGAGGAGACTTTGTTCTAGTCTGCAGCTTCCTCACAAGGGGAGGAGGAGGGGCAGGTGCTTATTTCTTCTATTTGGTGGGCAATGACAGAACCCGAGGTAATGTCAGGAAGACGTGCCAGGGGAGGTTTAGATTGGACATTAGGAAAAGGTTCTTCACCCAGAGGGTGCTGGAGCACTGGAAGCACTGGAGCCCAGGCCTGACAGTGTTCAAGAAGAGACTGGACAATGCCCTCAGACACATGGTGTGAACTGTGGGGTTGTCATATGCAGAGACAGGAGTTGGACTCTATGATCCTTGTGGGTCTGTTCCATGTCAGGACATTCTATGATTCTAGAAATTATTCTGTGATTCTACGTAGATGTTTGTGGACATGGCTTTTAAAAATGGTTTTCTATATTCGCTTTGTCTGTTTTTCCATGAATAGGCAGCTGGACCATGTTCATCCTTGAAGACTGTTTTAAATAGAAAGAGAAGCATACTGGTAGAAAAGGTGTTTTAACCAAATCTTTGTCCTATACCATAATGCATATAAAACTACATAAGTGCACACAAAAACATGGTTACTTGAAATGTATTTTATTTCTTTCTTTTTTTTTTTTTATGAGATTACGTTTCCACACATTTTCCATCTGTATCTTTATGCATTTTCAGCTAAGGCTTTATCTGAACAATTTAGTGCCAGGCTAAGCACAGTAATCAGGCAGTCCTATACCTTATAAATACATATTTAAGATTTAACTTTAAAAATAATAGGAAAAAAAATCCAGGGATAACAGTAAAGCACAGATGAGCAGGAACATCTGTTTTCCCAGTACTAGCTCAAGTTATCTCTTCTTATTGTGCTGTTACATTATACTATTCTGTAGTTACATTTTATACAAGATTTTTTTTTGTCTTTTTCCTTTACCACCTGTTAAATTGTATGACAATATATTTTATTTCATAGCATTCTCACTAAGGCATGCCATGCTTTGTGCAAATGTAGATGTTAGAGAACACTACTTTGCTCAAACTGCTGAGCTTTGCATGCTTCAGCTATGAAAAATTAGTTGACATTATTTATTTAATCATTTAACTATCATAAAAGGATTGAGACTATCTTTCTTATTTTCTTTCATACCACAGAGTTCACCTACAGATGTAGGAGTATTAAAGAATTCTCTATTGGCCAACAAGACCCCTGAAAATTGTCTCCTGTCTCACATAGTCTCCTTTCTGAAAACATTTACAACATATCTTATCCTTTTGCTCTTTGTCCCTCATCATTATTGTTTATTAATTGCCAGGTCACTTAGGAATTGAATTATAGCACTCATATATTTCCCTTAGGGTACTAATTATCCACTTCTCTTTCCTCTGATAGCAATAAATGCTTTCATGAAATTACTGTCTGCCAGCACTGTGGTGTTACTAGTTGAACAAACTCATTTTTGTCAGGGCATCACACACACAAAAAGATTACTTCTGCATAATTCATGCAATGACTGGATATGAAATACAAATGAAAGCCTGCTAGAAGAGTTTTTTTTACCTTCAAAGAAGTAAAGTGAGTATACATATAATTGTATTAAAAGCAAAATTACTAGAAAAAGTAGATAAAGAACATTTTTATATAATATATAAACACAGTCTAAAATTGTGCCAAGAATAATCTTTTATTGGAAAGGTATACAATACAACCTCTAGATTTGTGTCCCTACTGTGACAAACAGGCTCAGTGGTCCCTTTTAGAAACAAACTATTTTTAAAAATAGTTGAGTTTGTTGAGTTTATGTCTTTCAAAAACTTAGTAAAATATTGCCACAGAACCTCACTGTTGGATATAAATCTTTTCATTTATAGCCTGAACTCATCATGCCCAGGTTGACTCTATAGGTTTGGCATTACCATTGATACTTGGTGCTCATGAGGCTTTTTCCCTCTTCCCCCAGTATGCCGTACTGGTATGTTACCAGATATCTATGATATCCTTCCAGGGAGTATTTTTGCTGTGCAAATTGAGTACACATCTTCTATTCTCTTCCAAGACAGTAGTAGCACTACATGGTAACACTTTAAGATACATTATATTTAATAAAACATGGTATTAAGTGTATTAAGATGTTAAGAGACAAAATATTGGCCTGTGTAACTTCTGACTATTTGATTACGTTTGCCTAAAAAACATGTGACATTTTAACTTTGTTCAAATACTTACACCCATTCTGTGACAGCACATTTAAGATTTGGTGGACGTCATCACAGGCCCATAGCATTTTCCCAGTCTTTTTTTGTTCTCTTCTCAAGGAACTTCTACTACTTTCTATTTTGTGCCAGCTGGCACACTGTTCTTTAACTCTGATTGGGAAGTATCCTCCCTTCCTTCAGTCTTCTATGTAAGACCATTATCTTGGATCTTAACATTGTCGCAACATGCAACACAGGGAGCAGCACTGGGGCTGTTGTTAGCTCTTATGATACCAGCACTTTCCAGCCCAAATGTGATTTTTGTAACTGGGTCCAAACTGATTTACCAGCAGTAGGTTGTTCCTATGCCGTAGTATAGTAATATGTAATTAATAATATGAAAATACAAATTCAGTATTACCTGAGGTATTCTATACTCTCAGAACCTTCTGCAATGGCATTAATGATATCTTTACAGAAAATAAATTTCTGGTACTATCTATTTTGGCTTTTCACAGTTCCTTATCACTGATGTGAAATAGTGATCCTGTATTTGAGAGGCCTACATAGGCCTTTCTTTCCCTCTTTTCCCCAGTAATTTCCAGCAATAGTTTCTCAGCACACAACAAAACAGGAATATGTGTAAGAAATACAGTCTTCTTAAGTGTGACTAACTACTTCCATGTAACAGTATAGCAAATGATTTACTGTAATTCAAGTATTTTATTATGGTTTATGGTATGCTTATAAAACAGGGATAACATGTTAATCTACCATGATTTTCTTCAGTAAGCCCCACTACATTTTATCCAAATTTTCTTTTTGAATCATGTATGTAATGACTCTTATTTTCAAAATGTTTTTAGGTGTTACCTGCTAGTAGAGTCAGATTACTTAGATTAAACTTTGGTTATTAAGAAAAGCAAGATGATCCTACTCATAGCCCATGTCTTGAATCAACCTTTGAGACACTGATATACAACCTTCCACATTTTTTGGAGAACACAAGGATTGGCTAGTGTTACATTAAATATTTTCTGTATAAAATATCCCATTCCTATCAGAAAGCAGAAAACAAAATGAGAATAATCTGTAGGTTAGAGAGGAAACAGTTTTGATGGAACAAGAGTGAGCCCCATTTCAACAGCTACTGCCACCTTCTCTAGCCTTTATAAGCAGACAGCAACAGTGTCATCATTGATAAGCATATTAGGAAAAACTTTTAATCAATTGTTCTTCTAACTAACCTGTCCATTCTCTCAAAATTAAAGGTTTCTTTGTATTTGACTCGTGTTGTTTCTTTCTCTATACAAGTCCATTTGACCTGTCTCATTTATTACAAGTTGCTATGTCCTATGGATTACTAGACTGCAAAGAGGAACAGATTTAAGGGCAAGACATATCTTTTCAACTCTGTATAGCAATCAACTCAGAGAAGAAAATATGCCCTGAAAGGAATCATAGAAGGTCCTCAACAAGAGCCTTATGTGGATGAATGACGTTTTCCTCTTCCTGTAGAGTAGCCCATATCCTCAACTTTGAATATTGAAAACTAAAGGAGTATAATGGGTTCATATTTTTATCTTAATGTTTATATCTTTTTTGGCATCCCATATGCATTTTATAGTTTTATTTAGTTATAACATATATATGCAGACTATCTAACTTTTCTGATAACAGGTAGTTCAGGGCATATGCACTTAAGCTATTTTCTTTTCCCTTCTCATCTAGGTTTCTTTGATCACTCATTCCATATCTGAGTTGTATATCATCAGCCATTTATTTCAATACTTGGCTAGTGACAAGTGAACATAATAGGATTTATCAGAAGCCACAATGAAGTACTCCTTTGTCTAAATCCCATTAATCACAATGTCAAGCTGCATAACCATTGGGTCAGATGATAACTTCTGACCTGTAATTATCTTTATCTCTGGATACATGAATAGCCCATAAATATTAATACTTCAGCAGTTTCATTATACATGCATGAAAATTCCACCTATATAGTAAATGTTAAATATACATCAGAACATTCAGAATATATGTCTTCACCAAATTCAAATATTAGAAACGGATATATGTATTTCTTCTTTGCAATATAGCAAAAAATGTTGAAGGCTCTTCAGAAATAGTTTTCCCTAGAAATATTAATTTCATAGTTGGATCTAGAAAAAATAGACAACACTTCACTCTTACTGAGTTATCGCAGTTTGTTTCAAGACCTTCCACTATGGATCCATTATTCATTTACATATTCAAAACAAACACCTTTTAATTATTTCACAGTGTTTCATTAAAGCTTTTCTCAGATATAATGGGTTACTTTGTCTTCGTGTTTGTGACTGTGTATGTTCCCTTTGGAGCACATATTTGATTGAAGCACCAGTGAGGCAGACCACCTAAGTCAGACTCAAGGAAATAATTTTCTGAGGTCATCCTAGTGAAAAAAAAATAGCTAAATGGAGAAGATGTCTAAAAATAAATACACAAGTCCCAGCATTTCCCAGAAGGGAACCATTTGTAACCTTCTGCTACTACAAGAAAGATGACCGTGACCACCTTTGGAGGAATTTAGGACAAACTTTTTTCTGTTCCACTCCCCAATTAAGTTTTGTTGTTGGTGGTGGGTTTTGTTTGTTTGTTTGTTTTAATCATTCCTTGAAAGTCTCTGAAAATATATATGATGAATACGTGTCTTCTATACCCATTAATAACCCATAGGTATTCTTAACATATTACGAAGCTATTGGCCATCTATCAGAGGCAAGAAAAATGTCCACAAACTTAAAAGAAAATTATTCTGAGCTGAAGTCACTAATGAACATTTATTTACTTTGATATTCATGTCACAACTGCTTTCATAAGAAATATAAATTTAAACGTCTCTTACACTTGACAAAATTAAAAATATCATATATAACAGTTCATTGATAAATGCACATCACAACAAACACAGTTGTTCAGGTCAGATTTTACCTTAACATATGAAAAGTAAATTTAGAGCCATTGTTTATTTCATTAGAAGATTTGTTTCATAATGATGTAAGATATATTCCTTGTGACTAATATATCTTTAACAAATAAAATAACTACAGAATTTAAACCCTGGGTATGATGTATAATACTTATTATTTGGAGTAGCCCTCTGCATAAATAATCAACCTTTTATGGTCCCTTTGTATGTATTTAAATCACCATGCTGCCTAACTAGTATCACTCTGGTAAGCACTGCATGTACAGGTAGTACAATTCAATCAGTTACAAATCCTTTACTCTAAGTAGACAAAATGTACATGGGAGAACTGACTGCCCATAGTTATGCAGAAGCTAACGGCAGATATGGGAATTAATACAGAAAAGCTGGATACTTCTAATCCATAAATTCCAAACTTAGAGAGCACCTACCTTTCAGAAAATAACTCAGACTTTACTTTTCCTAGTGCTATCTATTCCTTGATAGGAAGTGGTAGGCATTAATATTCTATTTAACCAGAAACCCACAGTAACTGAATATGACAACTAATGGCCAGACCTCTCCAAAGCTCAATATCGTTAATATTACTATTGTCCTGTATAAAACTCTACTTGTCACAAGATTTCTCTGAGGAGGTGGCTGGTTTAAATACCTGCTTTCCTCAGATATGGAAATTTCAAATAGAGTGGCCATCCAGATTATAGGTGTTAATGAGGAGTGCACTTTTTGCTGAAGAGAGAAATTAAGGAAGAAAGTAAACAGACGACAGGTTGGATTTAGCTTGATCAGTAAACTATCTATAAAGCTCTGAAATCAGGCTGCTCACTTGGCTCATTTATTCATGTAAAACACAACAAGAGGTTATTATCAGGAAGATGTAGAGGTCACCTTATATATCTGTAGATAATGAAAGGATATTGTTTCAAAAGTAAATAAAATATCTGAATTAGGGCTGAGGCAGGTGCGATATGTCTTGGTCTGGCCTCTCTGCAGGTCACCAATTGTCTCAGTATGTCTAGAAGTTCAAAGCATACTTAGGGTCACACCAGCCACACTACTTCTAACCCTAATCTTGTTGATAACTTAAAAGGTAAACAGTAAGGATGGTTGAGAAGTTTGTCTGGCCAACTGATGGAAAAGTATGCACGGCTATGAATTATACACTGGTAACATCCATCCCTACTGGACATAAAATGACATAAGAAAAGGAAAAAACTTAGCCTTATTTTATCATGGAATCATGTTTTTTAGATTGGAAGGGATCTCTGGAAGTCAAGAACACATTGCTCAAAGCCTTATCCAGTCAACTTACGAAGTTTAGAAGATGGAGATACTGAAAACTCACTGGACAACCATGAAGAAAATCTTGTAGGACCAAAAGTTTAATATATGTTTTCCAGCTTTATCACTGGGTCTAGTAAAAGGCACAAATAGGTTACCAAAATATAACAATACTTTTCACACAAATTAGACTGAGCTTCGAGTAAGAAAGTTATCTAAATCTATTTTGTATTATAAATAGCTGGATAATACTTTAAAAGATTTATGGTAAATATAATATTATCACAAATTCAGTTCAGGATTCTTCTTAACTGAAGAAGATTCAATTCATTAGTTTTTTCACCTTATTCTGTCACAAGAATATGAAAGGATATTCCTGAACAATATTTTTTTTTTAAATAAAATGGAAAATAGAATTAACTCTAAAAGACAGAAATAATAGAGTATGCATATATGAAACTAAACCAAAAATTAGATCACTTCCCTCTTACTGACAAGATGAAAGAATACATATTTGCCACAACTCACTTTTGAAATCCAATTCAGTTTTCTTCGCACAATAGACCAACTTGTCTTAAACTTCTCCATAAACAGAAAATGTCCAACTATGTGCACAATTTTCTGATTCAGAACATTAAAGAATGCAGAGCTGTATGTTCCATTTAAGGCCCAAATGTACTCCCACTATAAGGCTTTACAGATAGTGAAAACATGGTGATTCTACTGTGCACCAGAGCATCTTAATGAGAGCCTTTAAAGTTGATTCCTTCTGGTACATTGTGCCACCACAGCTGACAGCTGGTATAGAATTTTTAAGAGATGAAACCGGAGGAAAAAAAGGCCGGTCAGAGACAATCAAAGCTTACAACTGTCCTAGTAAAACAAAAAATGCTAGGGCAATAGCCCAGGCACTGGAAATTCATGTTCTCAAATTGATAGAATGGCCATCACTTCGTGAGTTCTTACACACAGTTTGAGTGTTAGCCCAGTCCAGGGATCATTCACAATAGGGATCTTGATCAAAACCATTCTGTCTGACATAGTAAGAGAGTGTAATATTAATAATATTGACATAGTCAAATGCTGTCAGCTAGCAAAAACATAACATCATGAGTCCTCAAACTGGAAATTTGCAGGAATCCATGAGAATTTCGCTGAAAAGCATGTCTGTCATAAGCAATGCTTGCGAGCTGTGAGATATACCATGAATAATCCCTGTAATTCCAAGGTTCTTTAGTTCAGACATTAAGTAACTCTACACTTTTCTCCTTACATTATGGGATGCATAATTTGATATGGAAAATGGTTTTGAAACAGTCCTGAGAACTTTATGTTTTGCTATATAAGCTATATGGATACATTTGTAACATACCTATTAAAGTGCTACAAGAAAAAAAAAAAAAATCTTCCAGTACTGTATACTTGACACCCAATTATGTCTTGTAAGCATTTACATTCACTTTGAGATGAACATCTATACAAATCCATTTTTACAGCAGCAACTAAAAAGAAAGTTGAAGGGACAGGCAACAAGCATCTACACTCAAGATGCAACTTGCACTTTAAGCATGAAGTGCCCTTGTTTTCTGTAAAAATGAATCAGTCTCAACTGAGAAGCAGTATTGCAGTATTTTAGTTTTGAGGTTGTCTTGGGTATTATTAAACAGCCAAGGGTCCAGAAACAGACATCAGACTCTGGTATAATATTTTGAATATCAAAAATATCAAGGCAACTTAAGAATTTCAGACATTAGTACTAATGCTCTTGATCTGCACAGGAAGCTGTAAGGAGATAAAGCACAGAAAGTGGAAGTCTTAGAGTAATTAATCTAATACATGAATCTGGAAAAGTCACATGATACCTGATTTCCAGGCCAGACAGGAAAATACACTCAGTATATTTGTTATTATATCTCAGTATTTATAAGAAAAACATGTATGTGTTAATCTGCATCCTGAAATCATTATATCATCGCTCCCTGCATTTTCCACTTTGTAGTATATCATATATAACAGTGATCACTACATGGTGATCACATAGGGGATAAAAGTAGTTGAAAAAAGAAAGGGGGGATCTGCCGGCATTAAGTAACAAAGCTTTTGGAAAACAGAAATAAATCTGATCTTATTCTCTCACTTCTGACCAAGCTTTGTTCCTAAAATATCTTCTAGAAAGGCCAATCCAGTCGGGAACAAACCCAAGGGTGGACTGAGGTTGCCATGCTGACACTCACAGGACTGGTGCTGGTGCAAGCACGTATGAGGAATCTGTTTGTGAGGCATGTTTGCAGGGTCCTTGTACAATCACTCTGTCCAATGCATTGTTCATTATATTCTTTTTTTCATATTTAACCACAAACGTGTTTAAGCCACATCAAGAAGTACAATAAAAATTCCCCAATGAAATGAAGCTCAAATCCTGTGTCTTGGAAGAATTTGAAAACATAGGCAGAGTCTGCACTTGCAGGAAGTTTTTACAGAATTCTGAAAAAGAAAAATAAAAGTGATCTAGATATCAAAATATCAGCTTTTAGACTACAATGGTAGTAAAGTGAGAATCTAACCTCTAGATTACTTTCCTATCCTAAAGGATTTAAAATTCAGCCTAAATATTCCATCTCTGAATTACTTACCACGAATAAAATTGCACTGTTCTGTCTGCTGCTTCCTCTAAACAATTCATCTAACTCTACTTGTGTTCATACTTTTCAGAAAGCTTTCATACTTTATTTCCGTACCACAGGTCTACCCACAAATTTGGCAGAGATCCATTTGAGTAAATTCACAACTACACCTGTCCTTGAGGTATTCCTGTCATCTGAGGTCTTAGTCTCTCCTTAACTATTTTTAATTTCCTCCCTATATTTTACCTGGAAACCATTTTGTCATTGGCACAAACTGAATTTTTCCCTGGCCAGTGATGAGGACTACCTTGTAGCTCATCTTCCAGGCAGGAAAACTGAATTATTTCTGCACCATTGCACTGACTACTCTCATCTAGTCCAGGTGTCCCGTTCTCTCTAGAGAGCTCTTAAACAGGCTGTTACTATTTAATTTACTCTTAATCTTCTTCCATAATATAATTTTCTCAGTTCTTGTAATAATTTTCCAGGGATTCTTTTTATTTTCCTTTGTGTGATAAAGACTCATTGGGAGAATGTTCAGAAACATACTGTTCTGAATTTGTGGAGGTGTAGAATCTATATACTCAAAGCAAATCACCTAGATAATCACGTCATAACAAAAACTGCTTATTTGAATCTTCTGCTCTTCATACATTACCTTTATCTAGTTATAGATTTCCATTTTTTTCTCTACTTTTGTTTGTTTGTTTGTTTTTAATTTCCTTTGGGGTTATTCACCAATGCATTTGGTTTAAAGAATTCTAAAACAAAATTGCCTTATTTTAATTCTGTACTTTAAGTTTCATCTCATCCACCTTGCTTATTTCAGTGTTATTTGATTAAATTTTTCATATAAATTAGCAGGTAAAACTGCATACATGCGATGTTTAAGAAAACACATTGGTAAAATATTAAAGTACAAATATTCATATTCTCAAATGTTTTTGAGAGAAGTATCAAGCATTATGTATTTTAAGTATATATATAACATATATATATGAGTGATTTTCTATGTTATTGGCAAGGTCAGGGATTTAGTTTTAGTCATTAAATGCTTGTAAAAATGAAGATTATCTCATTTTAAGCTACAGTCAAGCTTAATTAGCTTTTTAATCTGTTCATAAATATAATTTAGAGGTAACCTGTGCATTTCAAAGTACTAGCAAAAGGCCACTGGAGGCAAAATAATTCACCTAAGACTCGCATTTGGTTCATGTACAGCATGATAAAAGGTAATCTAGAAAATAAAAATAAAAGATTATATAGACACTTCAATATTTTAAAAACAGATATTGATTCTTTCCTCTTAATCTTTATAATCATCATCACATCTGTCCTATTCATTACTACTGCTTTAAATCTCCTCAGAACCGAATCAATAATGAAACTTTATAAACAAAGGCAATCATCAGCCCGTATCCTTGCTGTTATCTACATGTCTAACAGATAGATTGTTTTCAAAAAACTGCTGATCAAGCAAGCAGTCCAGAAGGTATTCCAACCTGGTAAACAGGTCTGGTTTTCTCTGAAGTCCTGAGTATCTTCCCAGAAAATGCAATCAGCTGTAGTTTTGACAAAGAAAATACAAATCCTTTTGTAAACAGTCAGAATCTATTCACTCTTCGCATCAGGAAATTTTTAGCAATAAAATATCAGTTGCATTGCTGGATCAGTTACCAAAACAAAGAACAGGGAACAAACAAGAGAAGTGACATTTAATAAGAAAAAAGTACCCTTTGTCTTTGCTTCTAAAACTTCTCTACTCAGGCAGCTCAAATGACATTCATTTATTCGCCACCCATATGTCTGTGATTTAATTATAATCAAAACTGTCAGGGAGGTATTTTAAATCACTCAGGTTTGTCAATGTTTGCTGGCACAGGCATGGAAATTTTCTGTGTTAATCTTTTCTCTGACTTCAAATTTATATTAATGGCCATCATTCCTCAGGCTGCCTTCCTAAGAAGTGCTTGGGATCATGACTGAAAGAGAAATAAACTATATATTGCCTTCAGCAGTGAGCAGCTGGTGTTTTAACTGTCTGAATGCAAACTTAAGATGTACAATTCTGGCTTTATATGACAAGGGCTTTTATGGCTCAGACACTAACAACACCTAGCTTGTCCAAGTCAGCCATAAGGAATGAAATTAAGAGTTTACTGTAAGGATAACTGCATTAGAAAGAAGCTGTCATTAAGTGCAAAAAAGTTACGAAGGTCCAGAATCCTTCACTGAAATTTTCTGAAGCAGAGAAATAAAATGATAGAACATAATCTCTCTTGATGCCTTTACACTTTTCAAAATTTATTTGTTAAACAAAAAACTCAAGCTTGCAATTTATACCTTAATTATTTTAAGAATTGAAGTTCTGATTTAAGACAAAGGAAAAAAAAAAAGGATAAATACTTCTCTTATCAATGTTGCATTGTTTATTTTTTCTTTTATATTGGTGCAGATGATGTCTCTTGAGAGATATCTCTTTCAAAGAAATTGGCAAAATGATAACAGATTATCTCATTCTTTGTACTTAATTTGTAACAAAATGGCTTTGAACCTCTGCAATGATTACCTTCTCAGATGTTACAAAATGAAAGAGCTAAGTGGAAAAAAAAAAACTAGAAAGACTAAAATGTACATAGTTTTCAGAGTTTCTATTGAATTCTGTTTCTGTAGGAATTTATTTTCTTCTGTCTTTCAGAAGAAAAAACAAACAAACAAACAAAACCACATTGCATTTATCTTGTAGTGTCATAAGAATCTTTCTGTCCCATTTAAATTTTGGTCTATTTTTTGTTAATTATTATCAATCTCCTAAATTAAGATTGTATTTTTTTTTTAAGATATTGACTTTTAAAACTAGACACTTTTCCATGATTAAAACAAACTCTTTTACTGAAATAGTAATCCCTGGTATAAATCTAGCAAATTTCCATGTTATACAAAGCAGATCGATTGACTACAAATATAGCAGAGCAACAGAAGTTGAATCTGTTTAATGACCTAATCCAAGGTGTCGTCTATAACACTGTTATTGATTATTTAATAAAATTGTTTAATTAACACAGTATGTTGGTATTTAACTAATCATGTTACATTTGTAAGTGTTATTTTAGTTACCATGGTTTATTTCCCAAGAGCAAAGAGCAAAAGGACAAACTAACAGGTAAATCCTACTGGGCTGGAGATATATCACAATTACTATTTTCAAAACAGTGATGAAAGTGCTATAAAAATAAAAACAAACTTCTAGGAGGATTAAGAAAAAAGCATGCAATACATATCAAAAGAAAATAAATTTTTGGTTGTTCTGTGCCATGTCCTAGTTTTCACACCCATCCAGGTAAATATAAAATAATGTTGTTTTCATATGCAATATTTTCAAATATCTATAAAGAGTTACACAATTTGTTTGACAATGGATAACTGGGATCAAATTAAGAATCGCATTATTGCTCAATTTAGTCAACTGTAAGTTAGAGGAAGTTAGAAGTACCTTCTAAAACTACATAAAGTTTTTCGCTTTTGTCATGTAATGCATTTGCTGTATGATACTAACACGACAGAGTGACACAGATATTTCTCCTCAGCTTAAACACAGTTAGTTATATCTCACTGTCTTCTATCAAAAGTCATTCTTTGATTTAGTCCCAAATGTTCAATCAACCAATCAAACAATTAAAGCTGTTGTCCTGGTTCTCAGAGTTGTTTCATTTCCTTTTTTGATTACCAGTAAATTTCTACATTGTGACAAGGCCTCTGTTTACAAGGACTGTGATTCAGTTACATGGCAGAATCTTAGTTGTCCCTTGTGAGTAAGACTTAATTTAACTGTGTCCCCTAGCTATAAGTAAAAATAGAGATAACAGTAGATTTAGTAAGGTACCTGCCATTTAGATGATGTATGACCTTTGCTGATGCATTGCAAATGAAATATAATGCTATACTAAATAGGTAAACAGAACAGTCATGGCATTATATTAACATTCAATGCTTGGCTAAAGTATGTATGTTCTAACTAATGAACGAATGTATATGGAGTAGATCTATTAGGGCCCAGTGTGGTGTCAAATACCAACATAAAAATGTATGACACAGAATTGTCAGAGAAGCTCAACTCTCAGAAGGATGAGTCATTTTAATTTGACAGATTTATTTTGTTCTTTGGACTCTTTGCCTAGTTTTTTTTTCATTTTTTATTTTAATATTAACTAATGTTTGTGAAAACAAGACCTGTTTATCGCAGTCAAGGACATAATTAATGGATAATGTTAAATTTTTTGAAAGATAGTCTTAGGCCAGCAAGAATTCTGAGCATCCTCATTCTAATAGATTTTGTAAGAACTAAAGTCACCTGAGAAGGAAACGTTCAAAATCATTTTCAGAACTAGTTATGAAAGAGTAGAGGAGACTAATCCCATTCTTCATGTTGTGGAAACACATGCCCTCAGACTGAGGCTTTTCATTCATACCTCTTAGAAAATAGTTTACCATCTGCACAAAACATCTGGATGGAGATGTAATTGGTGCACTGTTTTCTATAAAATTAGTTCTTTAAAAACTGGACAACTCACTAATCATAATCTAATTGCAGCACTGCTGCTGTAAAATGCCCATGAGTGCAATATAATAAGAACAACGGCGTACAGGAGGCATATGGTACCACCCAGTCCCATAACAAAGAAGCATCTTGTAATACTTCAAAAAAATAAAACATTTTTAATTCTAAGCAAAAGTATAAAACAGCTATATTGCATCCTTTCTGTCTGTCTTAGGTACTAGGTTCTATTTCTGCATTTAGGAATATCATTGACACCTGTAATTCTTTCATCAGAGTGAGAAACACATGCAACAAAGTGTATTATTTTAACATTTGTAGTAATACAATGACACATTAATAGTATTTCTGCTGTCCTATGTCATATGTTATACATTAATTTCATATTTGAGAAAGTGAGGTAGGAAGAATATGCCTTCTATATCGTGCAGTTTGAGATAAGCATCACACACTTTAAAACCTTCAGGTCAGCCATAAGGTAGTGTATTCCTTGTAGACAAACAGACAATTCCAAGGTGCCAGTACAGCAGGCATGGCCTTTATTCTAAAGACACAAATGCTTTTAAAAATAGATTTCACCCAAGTAAGCAAAACATTTTGACAATACAAACTGTGAGCTTGACTATGATTCAGAGAAGGCTTGTGTCATTTTGCTATTGAACTGATACCTATGTAATAATTTCACATTTAACTAGTGACCAGAATGAGTAAATGGTAATTTGGCAGTTGATGTCGAAGGGAGCACCCAGGAGGCCTTGACCTGCTGCTTTATGGGACTGCAGGACACAGCATGTTAGTGGTGGCAGCATTTCAGCATGATCCCCAGTGCCAGTAGGATCGGCTCTGTCCTGGTCAGTCAGAGACCTTGGCAGAATTCCTGGGGGTGAAGGTTTTGGTGGCATTGTCTGTGGAGCATGCACTCAAACTGTGGAGCCACTAGGCTGAGATAAGAGATGAGCAGACTATGTAGCATCAAGGAGGATGACTGGGGGAATCTGCAGCTTATATGCAGAGATTCTAGGGGTGGGAGACAGCTGTCTAAACTTGTGGTGCACAGAATGAGGGACAGGCAGGGGATATACTTGAGTGGGTGAAGAGTGTTATGGAAACTCCCATAACAGTGGAGGCTGGAAGTTTGTGACTTCCAGCAGCAGGAAAGTTATTTCTCTACCTACAGGTGTCACTGACAAGGTATAGAACCATGGTTACTAGAAATTTAAACAAACTCTGCCCAAGAGGCATCTTGGTCGGTTGGGCTGGATCTGTGGGCTTGACATGGTGCCACCAGGTGAAGGTAATAGGTGGTTGTGATCAGAGCGTCCCTTCTTCAGCCAGCTGAGGCACTCACCTGCAAAGCATACTTGCCAACTTTACCTGCCAGAGGCCAAGATCTGCTATTTTTTGAGAGATTCCCAAGAGGCATCCAAGCCACTGACTATTACCCTTTGTTGCTCATCCATGCAAGCTCCAACAATACTGTCCAGAGAAATCTTTAGTGTGCCAGGAGTAACCATAGGGTTCCAGGGGCCAAGATGAAGAACATGGAAGCCCAAATTTTTTATTCCCTGGACCTGACAGGGAAAGGAATAGGACAAGCAGGAGCAAATGCATCTTGTAGGCCACTGTGGTGTTGTGTGGCTGACGTGGTAGGCAGTCTATGGACCTATTTGATAAATAAGGATTGCTGGAGCAACGCAAGATCTATTTGACAAAAATGGGGTAGCAGCATCTTCACCAACAGACTTACCAATCTAGTGAGAATTACTTTAAGTAAAAAAAAAAATTGATTTTTTTTTACACATTTGAACAATTTGAACAATTTGAACAATGTTTTTTTAAACATTGAGTTCAAAGACTGAAGTGGAAAAGAGAGGCAAGTAGGACAGTGAAACACAGTGTGGTGGAATATTATCCCACACTTCTTCTGAGAAAGCAGCCTGACTAAAGGAACATGTCAAGTGCCTGTACATGAAAGAAAGCAGAATGAGAGACAAACAAGAAGAATTGGAAATCCATATGAAACTGTAGAGTAGTAACCTCACTAGGGTCATGGAAAAGCAGTGGGGCATCTTGTACAACTGGAGCAGAGCAAAGGAAGGGCACAGACTGTTCAGGGAGAAAACCATTCACTGTGGAATGAACCAGATGACTGGTGTAGGTTAGACAACTCATCTTAAATGGCTAAGCTACAAAGTGATAAATTCTATAAAAATAGGTAAACATGAAACAAAGATTTGCCATTAATCTATGAGGTTTGATCTCCTTTGAGTGGTGTTTAATGAACTTAAATTCTAGAAAATTGGTATGTACTTTACAGTTTCATCATCACGTTGATATTCTAAGCTCTGCTTATGGATTCAAGCAGAGAAAAACCAGGCCAAGTAAGTTAATGATTTCATTTGTAATATTTCTAGACTAGCTATTTCACCTTTATTGTACCCTTTTCTACTAAGCA
Organism: Columba livia; assembly: GCF_036013475.1. Classification (NCBI taxonomy): domain Eukaryota; kingdom Metazoa; phylum Chordata; class Aves; order Columbiformes; family Columbidae; genus Columba; species Columba livia. The sequence goes on from NC_088604.1 coordinate 14,570,248, forward strand.
CATATAATCTGATGACTGACTTTTTACAGTTACTCCAAAGAAACAATAAACACCCCTCTGACTAACCAAGGCATCTAATCGTCCCTGGCAATCAAAGGATTTGTAAATGTCACTGCACTTTGTCACATCCTTCCAGCTGCCCGTGCAGCAGTGATGATTTCACTCAAGTGCTAAATTCTCTTGTCTGACCTCCAAACGCGGCACACATGAAGAATAAAGGAAGCTGAAAGCTGGCATTTTCACACAGAAAATCCTTAATCAAAGCTGTCGAATGTGTTTGTGTTTAAGAGAGATAGGGTCCCCAATACATTTTTAATTAAAATATTGGACATAGCCCATTTTCTCTACTTGATTCTACCTGAATAGAATTTTAGATCCAAGGTTAACACTTTCCTGTGTTCTGTGTAATGAGCTTTGTAAACTGTAAGCTGTATCAGATTTACGGACAGAGAGAATTTATTTCTATCAAGAGTAAATTTACAAGACATAACCTTTAAAATGGGAAGAAAGTGAGTTTTATCATTTGAGAAGACTGCTTAATATTTTTTTTAGCCTTTTGAGTATATACATGTACTACCATGCTACTTACTCAACAAAAAAATTATATGAAATTTTACTAGATTATTAATTAAAGAAATAATTTAGTCTAGCTTTGCAGAAACTCAGTAAAGTGAGAGTTTGAGGCCCAAAAGAAACAGACCAGAAAACTATAGGAAAAAAAAAAAAAAAAAAGTACATTTCTGGTGGTGAACTTTTTAGTGAGACTTTTAGTAAGACTTGTCATCAGATGTGTCTAACTACAGCATATGTCCAGACTCACTGTGCTCCCTATACAGGGAGAAATGGATATAACCTGGGCAGGATTCTTGTAATCATAAAGTCTAAGTCTAAGTAGGTGAGATCAATCATGCAAGGTCTACTTTTTTAGTTAGTTATAAAAGAAGTCTGGGCAATGATATCAAATGTATATATGCACATTGTGGTCCAGTTTAATCCCTTCCACCCAGCTGACATTCTCTAATTTATAGAAACCCTTATAGTGGGTTTTGTTTGATTTATGTGCAATAGTGATGGTTTTGTTTAAAATGTATCAAAACATTATGTTAATATTCCATAGCACTAAAAAAAATATCATTATTGGCTAGGAAGGAAAAAGAAACAATATATTTTTTTAAGAATCTATTGTCTGCCTGTCTCATGCATACTTAATCTATCTTGACCTTCTACCTAAAAAGTACAGTAGAATCATAAAGACAGAAAAGGGCAAGAAGAATGATCAAAGTAATGGAATAGCTTCAGTATGATGAATGAGTAAATATACAGGGACTCTATAACCTTGAAAAGACACAACTGAGATTCTGTAAAAGACTTTAAAATTATGAGTGGCATAGAGAAGGTGGATAGATATGATTATTCAATCCTCATGATATAAAACCTGGGCGATTTCACATTAAAATAACACTGATAAGTTTAGAATGAAAAAAAGAACTTAGATGACAGACATACTGAATATTGTACAAAAAGGAATTAGACAAACTCACAGAAAAAGAACAACAACAAAAAGTGATGTATAGTATAAGTACTGTTATCTTTGTTTTAAAGACCTCATTTACAAATGGACAGCAAAAAGTATTTGACAGGAGAAAAGAAAGAAACAAATTCAAGAATTGGTTCAAATCTGTCCTATAGGGTCCCTGAATATAAGTCTTTCAATTGGAGTCTTTGTAAAGACCTGAAGAGAAAAAAAGGTGCAATACTGAAGGTCTGGTTATGTGTGTTCTTAAGACTTGTGCATGTTTTGGTGCAAAGGTGGATTCCAGCACAGCCACATCCTGAAGAGTCACATGTAAAACTCTGAATTCTGCTGCCTCAGAAGACATACTACTCCTTAGAGGCACTGTACTAAAAGCCGAATGAAATTCACATGTTCAGTGTTTTTACCTACAAAAAAGGAGAAACATTTCAACTTTCAAGGCCGAAAAAGGTATCTAATACACTAAATCACACTGACTATTGCATTGTGTTCCTGAAGCAACCGGTAACTTCTTTACTTTTCACTGCAGAGACCATACATTATTTATGAGCAAGATATGTAGCTTTATTTTCAAAGAAAGACCAGAGACTCCCATTGACATCACTGAGAGAAGCCTTTTTTTTTTCCTTCTCTCTCTCTTTCAAGCACACCGGTTAGAAAATCCTGGGTTTCTTTAGCAGTTTTCAACAGGCAGTAGGCCGGAACTTTGTCAGGTAGAAAAGGTAAAGCCCATGTGATATTTTCTCCTTTATTAATAGTAGAAAACAATTTCCAAGGAACACATCTTACTATAGAGATTTTGACAGTGCAGAAGTGTGAGCTCTGCTTTTTCTATATCGGTATAATTAAGCTGTAACCCTGCAAACACTTTACAGATAAGTAGCTTTAGATAGAATTAATATACCATAATTTTAGCAGTTAAAAAATTAACTTTTATCTTAAGCTAATTATCCAGCCTCACTATATAGATATAGATACCAAAGAGTGACAGAGTTTCCTCCTGGAACAGTTATCTGGGATTAATCATCACCTATAAAATTTTGTCTCTTTCATTGACTGAAAAGGGTGATAAATTATTATTTAGAAGAAAATCTAGACCAATACTTTGGCGTTAACCATCTCTAAATCTGTTTGATTCCTGTGGGCTACTTTCATTAATGAGGAAGAATAAGTATCACTAAAAAACAATTTCTCAAAAATACAAATGGAAGATAGCTCAAATAAATTACTATCTACAGATACCTATTTATCTCTTTTGACTGTATAGGAAGTGGTTAGTTCAGAATTAGATATCTACATTTTAGTGTTAAAATTACTCAGGTGAATTCCACTCGCCCTTACCTTTTTATTGCTAGGTTTAAACATATTGAATTAAAGCACTTCTGAAAAAACTCAGTGTCCCTCTCAGCATCTGCAGCTGTCTAAATACATTTAAATATTTGACTACCTAAAACTTAGCCTCTCGTGTAAATGAAGGCATTAGTAATTTTCTCCCTCACAAGGATAGTGAAATTGAAAGTGCACTAAAGACTGAGACATAGCCATTTCTACAAATAAAGGACAAGAGTCAACATGACAAATCTGCAGAATTAAGGCTTAATCATGATATTCAATGTAACACTGGTGGACACAGTTTTTTGTTATAGACAGAGTATATAGAAGTCATAATATTGCCTTTATTTTTTATCTCTCTCTCCAAAATCCAGGCAATGACTTCCAGAAAATAAATGAGATCGGTGTATGCTTTTAGACATATACTAAAACAGTATTAATCTCTCTTCCACACATGAAAAATCATTCAATTGATACAGAATAACAGTGGAATTACACTCTAATAGACATAATAAAAATAATCCTCAGTCCCACTTTGATAGAGGTTCCACCCTTCTAAATTACACAGTTTTACAATCTGTCATTGCAGGAGGAAAAAATAATTTAAAAAGAAAAAAAAGCAAACATCTTCTCCCTTGCAACAAACAGAGAAGTTATTTTATTGGATAGCAAATAAGAATAGAAGCCTTCATTATTTCATACTAATGTCTTATTTGCACACATGCTGCAATAAGAAATTGATATTTAAGAATAGGGAATAACAAGACCAATAACAAACTAAGGGGATTCCTTAACCGTGTCTATAAAAGCATTAAAAAAGGGAGTACAAAGCAAATAAAAATATGATATTACCTGACCAGCTTCAAATATGTTAGACAACAAAACATAATCTAATAAACATAAACTTCCAATTAGTTTTTTAAACTTATTTACCTGTTTCAAAGAGTATCCAGTGAAATCTCACCATGCACAGACCCTTCTGTTGATTGTGTTATTCTCCCTCATGGGTCCTCATACCTTCTGCTTCTGAACAGAACACTATGCCTAGAAAGTCCTGAGAAGTATAGTGGAAACCAAAGGAACAACAGTAGGTAGCACTTAACGATATAAAGGGACTTCTGAGGAAGCTGAACATGAAACTTAGCTGAATGGGAAAGTAGAGAAATTTTTCACACCTTCCCACTTCCTTTAAAGAATAGTAATGGTAAGTTCAATACATATTTAGGTGGCAAGGATTTATCTTTTACATCCTGTTGCCACCAAACTATATTTTAGTATTTCTGTCGTCAGTCCAGGTTTTTTTTAAAAGGGACAGAATTTGTGTCTGCATTTCAGGCTGTTGGCCTGACTTGACAGCAACACATACATATCAATCTATTTAAAAAAATCTGTTTATCCCCTTCTTTGTTCTAGGAACTTAACAAAATTCCTCACTTTTGTTTCTAATGCACTGAATCCAATTGAAAGGCTCTTTGCTATCCAATGTGGAAACTGTTAAAACACTTCAGTAAACATTTTCTTCTGACTGGGCTAAAAAAGGCACTTTCAATGCCATTACTGTCACTTGTTTGGTTGCAGAATGCTTTACATTCTGTCAGGTTGCATAGAGTACTGGTTTTGGCTGGGACTGAGTTAATTTCCTACATTGTAACTAGTATGGGGCTCTGATTTTGATTTGGGATAAAAAACAGTTGGTGACACAGGGATGTTTTAGTGACTGTTGATTACACAGTGTCAAGGCCTTATCTGTTTCTCACACCACCCCACCAGCAAGTAGGCTGGGGGTGCATGAGAAGTTAGGAGGCAACACAACTGGAGCAGCTGACCCAAACTGACCAAAGGGTTCGATACGATATGATGTCATGCTCAGCAATAAAAGGTGGGGGAAGATGGATGAAGGGGGATGTTTGAGTCATGCCATTTGTCTTCCCAAGTAACTGTTATACATGATGGAACCCAGTTTTCTTGGAGATGGCTGAACACCTGTCTGCTGGTGAAAACTAGTGAGTGAATTTCTTATATTTTGTTTTTATTTTACTTTTATTTTACCGAATAAACTGTCTTTATCTCAACCCATTAGTTTTCACAGGTTTAGAGTAGTGAGTGGCTGTGTGGGGCTGAGCTGCCTACCAGGCTTAAACTACAATGCATAGATTCCTAGCCTTTACTTTGGAGAGTAAGGTTTCACTCATTAGAGTGGTTAATCTCCATGGCTAATCGTTCTGTGAGTGGACTGTGTGGGAACCTTCTGACACCTTTCAGGCTGAAAAAACAGATGTGAAGGATTTCTAGGAATACTACTTTGAAGGCCTGTCATGCAGTGTGATCTCAGAGACAGGACAGACTCTTGAACTGACACTGTACACAAATTTTATTCAGTTGCTTTCACAGTTGTCTGTAGGTGGCTGTTAACTGTTTTGAACTTATGATGTCTCAATCCCTATGTAAGAATGGACACTTTAGGTAAAATCATTTAGACAATTTTGATTTCAAAGATAAAGAACAAAGACAACTGCATCTTTAGAACTGACACTACGTTAACATTTTCCAGGAGTCTTTCTAGAGAGGCTGAAATTAATAGGAAAATCCTGTGCTGAAAGTAAGGCATATTTTTAAATTCTTGCCTATCTGGAATGCCATTATGCATTCTTTCATGTCTAAAAGTACTTTTTTTTTTTCCTACAAAAAGCCAATGTAGAGAAGATATAATGCTTTGTGAGGATGTGAATAGGCATGAGAAACTAGGTTTGATAATTTTTCTAGGGAAAAAAAAAACAGCAACCAAACAAAACAACAAATCTAAAAACCCTACTTGCTTTCAAAGAGAATTTGCATAGGATCTTTGACAAATTTTACGATCTTATCACTGCATTCTGTGAAAATTTGGCATGATGTCTTTCATAACTAACAAGTTAAGAGGAAGAGTACATTTAGTAGGAATTATTTAATTTTAGATAAATTGCTTTGCCTATAGTGACTTGACAAATTTGGGTCTTGACACCAAGAAAAGAAATGAGACAGATAAGCTTTGATGAGAAGGGAGGCTTTCGGTGAGAGCAGAAGCATCTGATATGAATTTTAGGAAATGATAACAGTCCATTAAGTTTCAGTGAAATTCCATTAAGTTCAGTAGCATTGAAGTATCGAACAATTAGTCATTGTAAATGAACAACAGGATTTGCTCTTCTTATAATAAACAACTATTATGCACATGGAATGTGTATTAATTTACCTTTCTCATTTTTGACTTGATAACAAAAAACAAACCTGGCTTTTTGTGTGGAGACTACTATTGTCAGCTAACATGGAGCAGACTAGTTCTTGCCTTTGCTTAATTTTATGCCACTTCAACACTTACGTTAAGTATTTTCTATCCTTGTAGGAACATGTACATGCAAAAGCTGGGGCAATGGCTGAAATTATTTTAGTTCTGTGACTGTTTAGCTACTAATTTATAAAGCCAGTGGCCTTGACTCTTTTTTTTTCAGTATGGAACTTGTTTACTCACTCTCAAGAGAAATTCTGTTTTATGGGTCAATAATGTTTTTCACTCCCTACAGAGCTTAATCAATTGCCACAGAATCTCCAAACATGTTACACTTTCATGAATTTGTTCCCTATCAGCTCTTTTAATTCCAGTTGAAGAATGTAATATGTCCTTTTTTCAACTGATGTTGTTGTTGTTCAATTGTAGTTTTGTGTTGTTTTCTTTTTTTTTTTTTCATTGTTCCTTTGTTTTTTCTCTGAATGACAACCTTGTCTACAATCTTGGAATACTCTCATATAGACATTAGGCACGAAATGTATGTACCTAAATAGCAATCATAATCAACCTTCATTGGTAGAAGCTAACTAGATAATGTCAAATCACTCTAAACTTTTCCACACTTTGAATGAAAGCTTGTATTAACCTATCCACATCATGCTTCTGAGCACTCAGGCACTTATCTGAAGAAAACATTGTGTGACAGGAAAATATAATCAGTTATATTAATCCTTTAATTAGCTTCTGAACTAGTTACTGACAGGAGGAGAAATATTCGTCTTTGATTAAGTAAGAAGCAGCAGGAAAATGTCCTCTAGTCATAGATGATGACACAGAATAAACTTTTTGAAAATTTGTGGAAAAATCACTGCAAGGAATGGATGAAAGAAGAGTTTGTCTTCTTCTACGTTTTGACACACCGTACAGGAAAATAAGGAGTTAAAGAACTATTATTTTCTTCATGTTATGTAGCTGCATTTGTATTAGGAGTCTGTAGGTTTTGTACCCCTGGGACTAGAGTGTGAATTCTATCTTTGAGCCTTGGTTGAATCAATATGAGGTATGGGTTTAATCATTTCAGCTGTCCCCAAAATATTGTTTCTGGCAATTGCAAAGGTCAACAGACTTTCAACACTTTACTTTCTCTTGCACTCATTCCTGTGTTTGCAACACAATTCTTTAGTTCACAGTTCTTTAAAGTTAACAAAACTGTCTCTGTACATTCAGCATCTTCCTGACAATAACACAGCAGGACAAGATTTTCTTCATGAGATATTCATGCACTCACTGTAATAGAAACAAAGGGGAAGGGACCCTTGGGGAGCTCTAATTAATCCTACCTATCTCTACCTTCAGCACAGAATCTATCTATATATACCTATGGAATTATTTATACAATCTCCCTGCATCAGCCTATGTCAAACATCACTCCTCAGTCAACCCTGCAACTCATTTCAAATAAAATTTAGCCATCCCTCTCTCCATTACTCTTAAGTTCTGTTATCACTTTATCAAATCAGCCAGATTACACTAAATTAAAATGAAAATTGTTGCTAGACATTACTAACAACTGCCAAAAACTAGTGCATTGCATTGATAATAACTTCCTCATGCAGATGGCAGAGGAGCCAACTAGGAGAGGTGCACTGCTGGATCTCATCATCCTCACTAACAAGGAGGGTCTGGTCGAAGCAGTAAAGGTTGAGGGCTGCCTGGGTTGCAGTGACCACGAGATGGTGGAGTTCAGCATCTTGTGTGGCAGGAACAGAATAGCAAGTAGAATTGCAACCCTGGACTTTAGCAGGGCTAACTTTGGCCTTTTCAAGCAATTGCTGGGGGAAATCCCATGGGCAAGACTGCTTGAAGGAAAAGGGGCCCAAGATAGCTGGATTGCATTCAGAGATTGCTTCTTCCACGCTCAGGATCAGAGCATCCCCACCCGAAGGAAGTCAAGGAAGGGAGCCAGGAGGCTTGCGTGATTGAATAGGGATCTGTTGGGTATGCTCAAGCAGAAGAGGAGAGTTTACAGGTCGTGGAAGCAGGGGCTGGACACTTGGGAAGAATATAAGGCTGCTGTTAGAGAATGTAGGAAGGCAGCTAGGATAGCCAAGGCCTCCTTAGAATTACAGCTGGCAAGAGGGGTCAAGGACAGCAAAAATAACTTTTTCAAATACATAGCAAATAAAACTAATACCAGAGGCAATGTAGGCCCACTGATGAACGGGGTTGGGTGCCCTGGTGGCAGAAGATACAGAGAAGGCAGAATTAGTGAATGCCTTCTTTGTCTCTGTCTACTCTGCCAGAGGATGTCCTGGGGAGCCCTGTACCCCTGAGACCCCGGATGAAGCCAGGTCAATGGAGCAGTTTCCTTTAGTTGATGAGGACTGGGTTAGGGAGCAATTCAATAGTCTGGACATCCATAAATCCATGGGTCCAGATAGGATGCATCCGCGCGTGCTGAGGGAGCTGGCTGAAGTCATTGCCGGACCGCTCTCCAACATCTTTGCCAAGTCTTGGGAAACGGGGGAGGTGCCCGAGGATTGGAGGAAAGCAAATGGCACCCCAGTCTTCAAAAAGGGCAAGAAGGAGGACCCGGGTAATTATAAACCGGTCAGCCTCACCTCCGTCCATGGGAAAGTAATGGAACGGCTTGTCCTTGGTGCCATCTCAAGGCATATCAAGGATAAGAGGGTTATTAGGGTCAGTCAGCATGGCTTTACCAAGGGTAAATCATGCTTGACCAATCTCATAGCCTTTTATGAGAATGTAACAAGGTGGATGGATGATGGCAGAGCGGTGGATGTGATCTATCTTGACTTTAGTAAAGCCTTTGACACAGTCTCCCACAGCATCCTCACAGCTAAGTTGAGGAGGTGTGGTCTAGACAATAGAGTAGTGAGGTGGGTTGCAAACTGGCTTAAGGAGAGAAGCCAGAGAGTAGTAGTCAATGGTGTGGAGACTAGTTGGAGGCCAGAATCTAGTGGAGTGCCTCAGGGGTCAGTACTGGGGCCAATATTATTCAACATATTCATTAACGATTTGGACGAGGGAATTGAGTGTACTATTAGCAAGTTTGCTGATGACACTAAGCTGGGAGGAGTGTCTGACATGCCAGAAGGCTGTGCTGCCATCCAGAGGGACCTGGACAGGCTGGAGAGTTGGGCGGGGAATAACCTAATGAAATTTAACAAGGGAAAGTGTAGAGTCCTGCATCTAGGCAGGAACAACCCCAGGTTCCAGTATAGGTTGGAAAATTACATACTAGAGAGCAGTGTAGGGGAAAGGGACCTGGGGGTCCTGGTGGACAACAGGATGACGATGAGCCAGCACTGTGCCCTTGTGGCCAGGAAGGCCAATGGCATCCTGGGGTGTATTAGAATAGGGGTGGTTAGTAGATCGAGAGAGGTGCTCCTTCCCCTCTACTCCGCCCTGGTGAGACCACATCTGGAATATTGTGTCCAGTTCTGGACCCCTCAGTTCCAGAAGGACAGGGAACTGCTTGAGAGGGTCCAACGTAGGGCAATGAAGATGATTAAGGGAGTGGAGCACCTCCCTTATGAAGAAAGGCTGAGGGAGCTGGGGCTCTTTAGTTTGGAGAAGAGGAGACTAAGGGGGGACCTTATTTATGTTTATAAATATATAAAGGGTGAGTGCCATGAGGATGAAGCCAGGCTCTTCTCGGTGGCAAACAATGATAGGACAAGGGGTAATGGGATCAAGCTGGAACACAAGAGGTTCCACTTAAATTTGAGAAAAAACTTCTTCTCAGTAAGGGTGACAGAGCATTGGAACAGGCTGCCCAGGGAGATTGTGGAGTCTCCTTCTCTGGAGACATTCAAAACCTGCCTGGACATGTTCCTGTATGACCTCACTTAGGTGTTCCTGCTCCAGCAGGGGGATTGGACTAGATGATCTTTTGAGGTCCCTTCCAATCCCAAACATACTGTGATACTGTGATACTGTGATACAGCCCACTTTCTACTTCTGAGGAACAGTACGATGGGTTCTTCTGGCATCTCATTCAAAATTGGAATGCAACAAAAAACTCACCTATCTTTTTGAGAGTAAAGCCTGTTGTATATCACGGTATTTCTGTTCGAGCTGTAGAAGTACATGGACTGGAAAAAGAAACATATTTGATTCTTGTTATTTCTGTTTTCTGTAGTTTCCAAAACATTTTTCCCTAAATCCGAATGTCTATGTTTGGCTTTTATTCTCTGCTCTTCTCAGATTCTGCTTTGAAGCAAGGCTTCAATACCACCATGCGGACTGACATTGTTCATATTATTTAACTGCACATGATTGGGAATGTAATAAAGTTGTTATGTCAAGCACAACAGGCGTACATGCGCTATCTCCAAATCATTCACCATTCTTTTCAACAGTTTTGATGAAGCTTTTATTTTTGTGGGATTAGAAGACCTTAGCTGTGTGCATGCATACTATATTGCACTTCCTGCCTTGAAATCTTGACTAGGATATATACAGCCTCATAGTTTCCTTTATTCTACTCCTGGCATCCCAGTCTTGCATTTTCTATCACACCTATCCAAGAAGACTGGAGCAGGTCTTCTTGGTTGCTTAAGCACAGTTAATTTTTTATGACCCAGGAATGAAGGAAAAAAAATTCTGATGGCATTATTCAGAATTTCCAATGGAAGATTTTCAAGTTCTGTTTGCTTGATTTTATAGTTATACCTCAATAGCTAAGAAGACAGGACAGAAATAGGAGAAAAAGGCCAAATATCAGTGACTCAGTTTGAACATTTTATAATAATCCCTTTTAGAAAAAAAAAAAAAAGATGATCTGTTTGGAACCATAAATTGTGTATATTAGTAGTGATATTTCTACATGACACTACATAAGAAGCAAAAACTACTGAACTATACAAGTCTATCAAACACTGTGTAACATACAAACAAAATCTACCATGTCATGTCTTGTAGATTAAAAAAGTTGAAGACAGAAAAAAAGGCCCTCTTATTTCTTCCTTCCTGTCAAACTATGATTGTTCCCCATGGCATAATTTTCTAGTGGTTTGGCCAGCCTCAGTTTAAATGATTCTAACAATGAGGTTTCTGCTACTTCCCTTAGGAAGTGTAACCATAGATGACAATTTGACATTCACATTACACTCTAGTCCCTAGATGACACAGTTCAGTGTAATGTGACATAAGATTTATTGTGATGGACTCCAACATTTGACATGCTTCAGCAAAAGTTAATGTGCCATGAATGGGTGATTTAAACAATGTTTAATAAAACTGTTGCAGCTATAAAGTAAAGGTGGTTGAAAACTTTTGGAAAATGAAACTGAAATTAAAAATAATAAAGAGAAAGAGAAAGAGAAAGAGAAAGAGAAAGAGAAAGAGAAAGAGAAAGAGAAAGAGAAAGAGAAAGAGAAAGAGAAGAGAAGAGAAGAGAAGAGAAGAGAAGAGAAGAGAAGAGAAGAGAAGAGAAGAGAAGAGAAGAGAAGAGAAGAGAAGAGAAGAGAAGAGAAGAGAGAGAAGAGAAAAATGAAAAAATCACTCTCTGAACATCACTTTTATATACAGTAAATTTATGGATACCACATAAATTTTGTTTGCTAGGCTGTAAACAGAATGAACAGAACAGGTAAAAGTTAAACTTTGAATATTAAGAGACTAAAGGCTGTGATTCATCTGAGATAAATGAAAATAAGAATCTAACAACATTTTTAAATGATGCCTACATGTTTAACTGCATATTCAGGTGCTCATTGACTTTAAAAATCCAGGTCTTAGATTTTAGTGGCAGGTATTTGTACAGATTTTGACTGCTGGCTGTACAAACCTTTGTGTCAGCATCAGGAAGAGGATACAGAGATAGAGGAAGCAAAGTCACTTCCTTTCTGACAGTAGTTCTGGTAGGGTATTAGCACTGATTGCTGGGTTTAGATATGATCATATTGTAAATAAACATTACAAGCAAACAAAATGGGCAAGCAAGAGGAACTGAACAGTCAAGAAACCAGTGGAGAGAAAACAGAGGAATGTGGTTGGCACAAGTGTATGAGTGTAACAAGTACACCAGTTAAAAGGAACAGGCTTTGTGGAAGCCACTGAGTTTACTCCATATAGGATCTAAAGACACTCAAGCATGCGCTAGCATACAACTAATGAGGTACAACTTGGAAGCTGTGGATCACAGAATACAAGACTGATTTTACAATATATGACAGCTCTTGCAGGCATCTAATCAAATCTGAGATCTACAAAAACATACTTTCCTCCCCAGACCCCTCTGCAGTTCGGTTTCTCTTATACCTTGGTAGCAAATCATCTACTGTGCCTTAGTGGTTTGTACTGACTACCCAAAGAGTCTTTGTCATCTCAGGCCATAAATAGGTTCTGTCTTGTCCTTATGGTCTGTGAATCACTTCTTCCACTTGAGCAACTCCCATGGAAGAAATCAGTTGGACTTCTTACAGAAAATGAAACATACAACATTCTTTACAGGTGCAATGGGGCACAGATACCAATGATTCAATTATTTAGCAGAATATGTATTCTTTCGATGTTGTGCTATTGCAACTAGACTCTTCCTAAGCTGCCAGAAGGTGAAAGGCCTTGCTGATCTTATGCTATCTCCTTAGACTAGGACAGTGAGTGGAATGTCAGTTCCAACAGCTGAAGACACAAAAGAGAATGAAGCTGCAAAGCATCATGTCCTCATGGCTTTACCTTCCATGCTAGGAGGTGAGGTATCCTTTTAAAACAAAATCAAATAGAAGACTTTCTTGGAAAAAGAAAAAAACAGAGTACAAATGTGAATTAATATGCTGATGAAAAAATCTCTTTGCTTACTCTTTTTCTGCACCTCTTGTTTATGAATCCTAGGTTACATTGGGAATTATTTTCTTGGGCTTAAAATGATTATATGTATTTATATTTTTACTTTTTTTTTTTTTTTTCTGAGTTGTACATGCACAAAATAGTCACACTGAGGAGAATTCTAAGAGACCTTCCTTTGGTTGACTACAAATTGTATAAAGATTATATGGAATCTGAAACTCAGCAAATTTTTGCATTAAGGTTTTTTATCCTTACTTTCTACATTTTGTTTTGAAATAAGTGGCTAAGTGTTAGTTATTGTAAACTCAACTTTGAATAAAATATTGAATGGGTGATTTTCAAAGCAAGTACTAAGCCTTATAAATGTCAGACTAAATCTGAAGAGCATTGGCTCAAAAGGAATACACAAAAATTATTTTATCGAAACTGAGAATGCTTTATATTTCTATAAAATTCCTTTTGTTAAAGAATGCGATACAGCTCTAGTAACTCATTACAAAATACCTATTTTAAGAAGGAATTGTGTTTTAAAAACCATGATGTTCTTTTCAGGAGTAAGAAGGAATCCAGGCATGTTTTGTGAGAGTCATAAAAATACACTCAAAAACTGGTTTGTTTTCTCTTGCTTCCCTTTGAAAGGAAAAAGAATCACAGTTTTCTAAAGCTTAAAAATACCTTAAAGGTGGTGTCAGCTTGTTGTTTTTTTCTTTTTTATTGAGAATTCATATATTTCATAAATGCTAAGGACTAAAAAGTATTCAGGATGATGTTATTTATTTTTTATCAATTTCTCTCACTATCAAAAATATCTGTTTAGTTCTCATGTAGTCAGATAAGTTATTTTCTGGCAATCATTTCCAAATATTGTTTCAAAACAAGCCTTATATAAATTAGTAGTTATATGCGTTTCTTATGATAATGTCAAGATATTTCAAGATCAAACCTGAGTACCAATGTAAGAAGCAATATGACTAGAAAAATAACAGATACTGGAAATGTAGTCCATTTGCATTTCTTGAGGAATTGTGTCATCAAATGTAGTAAAACAAAAATTGTTTTCAAGATAAACAATAACAGAATACATTATATAATGATTTCTCAAATTTCAAAACTGTCCTTGAAAATTATGTTTAAAAATACATTCAAAGACTAAAGTAGTCTTTTTAGTAGAAGTTAATGGTTTCAGAACCCATTAATAGCCGCATTTTAATGCCCCTTAAGTTTGGCTGGGAAAAAAACAAACAAACAAACAATCAAAAAAGAAAATAAGATCTTAGCAGTGTTGTGTATGATGCTAAAAAAGAAAAAACAAAACAAGAAAAAAACCCCAAACCTAACCAAAACAAAACCCCCTCAGTTTTTAGGTATCCACTGATAATTTTTGGCCACAAGTAAAGAGGCAATCAGTCATGTAATGCATATTGATTAATAAACTATGTACTAATAGGCTAAGATATTACGAAGACCAGCTCAGTGAGGCATCGATTTGGTGAAAGAATAACCAATTATTTTTTTCTTTAGCATGAAAATAAGATAGAAATCAAATATAGCTAACTTGAGCACCACAAAAACCTTCTCACCACCTGACCACTTCACTTCTTTCATTTCAGAAACAAAGAAGTGAAATAGAGGACAAATTGATGAACTGAATGCAGTGAAGAAGCAGCAGATTTCCAGTTAAGCATTGCGTCTTCGTCATGAGTGGAACAAATCATGCAACCAGTGTTGCTAGAGGCTGAGATGTGTGTTAGAAAGAAGACCTTTTGATACTTCTTCCGAAAGCTGACTTGTCCCAGTACTGACCCCTGAGGGAACACCATTTGTCACTGATCTCCATCAAAAGTTGTTGACCACTACCCTCCGGATGTGACCATTCAGCCAGGTCCTCATCCATCTAGCAGTCCAGTTCCGTAATAGGTTTTGGTCTTCATTCTAGAACTTACTGCTGAAAAGGTTACTGATTAGCTGCATTAGGACAAATGAGAAATCTTAACACTTTCTGTTAATTAACTGCTTTTTCTCAGTATTGCTTAATTACTGACTTAAAATGGAACAGAATATTGTATTTCTTTCATTCCACTCCCTCTCTTTTTCTAATTGTCTTTGTTGCACCATTTTGCAGTCCTAGAAATTACTGCATGCAGATTTATTTCCATTGCTAATCATATTTCTGACTGTTAGTGCCTTGGCTAGAACTATTTTTTTTACCCTAAAAATTGTATGAGGACAGAATCATTGCTTGGAGCTTGCCTAAGGCACCACATCTCAACACAGGATTGCCTGAGCCCTAGTTTTACTGCAGTGTGCATTCTCACTGCAGAACAGAGTATGTGTTCACTCAGCCAGACTCCTCTGTTCAGCCACTACAGTGTTCAAAAACCCAGAGGGTATTTTCTTTGCTTTCACTTTCTTTCCATTGCCTATGAGTTCTTTCACACTTCCTTTCATTTCACTTTGTTTTTGAGCAATGCCTTGATCAAACCATGTAGGAGTTCATTAAATGATAAATCCTATTATTGTTTTAAATAACATTTTCTGTTGTACTTTAGACCCACTTAAAACAATAATTCAGCAAGACCTTGAGAACTTTCGACTTCTTTTTGAGTCAAAACACAACAACATTCAGTGTTATCAGCTCTCTAATTTGAATTACAAATTCATTGAGCATCAACATATAATTTACAATAAGGAGACTGACTCAATTTTGATTCAAAAGTAAAATGCATTTATGACCACTTACTATCCATATACATTTCTTTTTTTAATTTTACTTTTTACCTAAGAGTATACGGACATGAAAACTCACCTGAACCAATGTTGGGCGAGAAGATAAATAAACTGGGACAAAAGAAATATAATATACATAGTCTTTCTTGCTCAGTGAATACATTTGAACATGATAAGTGTCAGATTGTTCCTTAGATTTTTGTTTTTTTCTATTTGCTGCATTCCCCTTAGAAGACCCTTTAATTGCCAGATATTTATCAGAGGTTATTTTATTGAGGTAATGTCAAACACGTGTGAAAGTCGAATAGCATGTTTTCCTGTGTGACTAATATTAACAATCAGATTTGTAGCACAAAACCTGTTCATGGTCCTAGTAAGATGTAATTGCTGCTGATGGCAGTGATGTTATTTGCACAGTAGTTGTTTTCTCATGGAAGCACTGCAAATATGCCCACATCTGTGCATTCAACTTCATGACCTTATCATCTATCAAAAATCTCACTAAGTTTAACTGAGATAACTCTTGACTTTACCTCTCAGAAGCAATTAATGAGTTTTTGAGTGTACTCTAGGCTGCAGGAGAAGGCAGTAATATAATCTATGCAAACCAGCTCTCAGATAAAAGCTTCGTCAAAGGCTGGCTACATTATTCACAACTAAGAACAGTATCTGGAAATGCCTTAGCGCACAGGCTCATTGCAATACAAGGCACCAAAAAAGGATTCTTTCTAAAATGGAGCTCATTCAATCTGGCAGCCAGCTTGGATGCTGCCTCTCTTTCTTCATCCCAGGAGCCTCATCCAAGGTTCTACATTATCCCTGCTGATATGGAGTTATTAATAGAAAATATGGTTCAAATGTTAATGTAAACCTAAGAGACCCTTTCCATAACTATAAACAAGACAAGATTTGCAGGTTAAGGAAATACTTTATCAAGTGGCAAAACCAGTTGTGTTTTCTGGCACAGCAAGCATTTATTCAAATCTGAAAGAAAAACAACAAAATTCAGACCTAAATGTCAGGTTTTGATAGCTTTATGAAGTTTATTGATTAGATTATTGAGAGAAAAAAGTAGGTTGCACATTTGAAGTGGGGAGGATTTAAACAAGGAGAGAGTTGTGGTGGTGATTTTCTATGACAAAGGGACCAGAACTTTTTTTATC
The DNA here is from genome assembly GCF_036013475.1 of Columba livia. Classification (NCBI taxonomy): domain Eukaryota; kingdom Metazoa; phylum Chordata; class Aves; order Columbiformes; family Columbidae; genus Columba; species Columba livia. The sequence goes on from NC_088604.1 coordinate 14,587,085, forward strand.
ATACAGCAAACAACAGGATGCAGAGCATATGGGCGCTAAGAGAATAAGAAAGTGTGAGAAAAAGGTTATGATATGTCACAAAACCGTAACTTTATCAAACCCATGATTTGGTATCCACAGGACTGATGTATTTGAGTTCTCAGGTGCACTTTCCCAAGGACTTTGTATCTCTCTCTAAGAGTAAGAGAACAGCAGTTCAGTTATTTTTCAAGACATAACTTTCTACTGATAAATGACTGATACTTTGATCAGGATGACTTGTGTGTTTATGGTGGACCTGGAATGTGTCCCCCAAACCCAACTCCCCTAGTGTCTAGCAGTTAGGGCCATGCCCTCAGGGGCACAGCTGTGTTTTGGCTCTGGTCCTCACCACCGTACTTGGTCATGCGCCTCTCCTTCTTGATGCCATGATGTCCCTGTTGGGCCTTTGACCTACCTGCCACAGCAAGAGAGTCCACCCTTGTGATTGACACTGATCCACCACTGTTGGGCCTGCTCTGCTGCTTTTATGGGGTTGGGGTCTGCAATGGGGGTGAAGGCACTCCTGGCTCCCTACACCTTACCCCTGGCTCTGCCCAACACTGTGCCCTGAAGCTCCCTCACAGACAGCATCTGCTTGTAATAAGGGGATGGGGATTGTTCCGGCAGAGAATTTTTTCTGTTTGTTTTCCCCACCACAGTAGCTGGCTGAGCAAATAATGGTAGTTCTCTGAGCAGATCTTGCCCTGTTTAAAGTCCTAGATAATCAGGACTGTAACTGCATTATCATACAATCATACAGTGTCATTTCTTTAAATCTTTCTCTCATGGCTGCATCACATAACCAGGTCAGTCCCGAGATCACAGAATCACAGAATCACAGAATGTTAGGGATTGGAAGGGACCTCAAAAGATCATCTAGTCCAATCCCCCTGCTGGAGCAAGAATGCCTAGATGAGGTTACACAGGAACATGTCCAGGTGAGTTTTGAATGTCTCCAGAGAAGGAGACTCCACAACCTCCCTGGGATATTTCAGTATCTTAATTTTCTATTCAGCTCCGACCAGCAGCCTTTGTCTTGAGGCCATGGTAGACAGTCTGTTCTCCCACTCTGAGTCTGAACCACTTCAGTTTCTCTCCAAGCCGCTGTCCTTCTCTACCCTGGACTCAGAAACTCAAGTTGTTTTTCCCTTTTACTTGCCAGAGCCATAAGTGTCAGGGAAGGCCATCAAAGCCCAACCTGAGAGACCTCCCCATAGCCATTCTTAGGTCTACGACTCTTCCTCTGAATGTAACAGACTTGCCCAACCTCTAGACATCTGTCACATTTTTGCCTGATCACTGATCCAATCACAAACTCCATCATAACAGACATCACCTAAAGAACAGAGCAAAAGCTTGCTAATAGGAATGAGATCTGTCAGAATACTTTGGGCCAAATAAATTTCCATATCTAGTTGCATTTAATTCAATATTTATTTTAGGGCTCAATTTGTTTCTATCACTTAGTGACTAACTAAAATGATACCTCAAGGCTCCCCTGAGATGTCATAATAAAGAAAGGTGCCCAAGCATCCTTCTGGAAGCTTCTTCAGCATGTTATTACTACCCTTCGGCAGGGATGATCTCTCAGACAGTGTATAGACTATTTGCAACCCAGGATCACTTTTTAATCCCACCCTGATATTTCTAGTCTGTTAAAATTGATACCCATGAGTCGTATTTTACAAGACTTGCCAATCTCTGAAAACATACTGTGGGAAATAAACCAAACAAACCAGAAATGGCATATATCAGGAAACAGAATAGAGCTCATAGGGAATGGGTCATAAAGCTGAAGATTTTAGACTTGAGAGAAATAACCTGAAAATCTACAATGTACTTAAGTACAAGAAAAAGTGGTCTGTGTCAGCAAGCATTTTGTTTCGGGAAATGACAGAAGGGAGTCATAAACTTTGCAAAGTGCTACTGAAAAGGAAAGCAGCCCCCAGTGTCACACAGATAACTGATGCTTAAACAGCTGTTAAATGTTATGTTGTAGACTACAGCCCTAATAGAGAATTTTCCAACTAGAGAGTATTAATAATACAAAAATATTTGCATGTTTATACATTCTTTCAGCTGGGGATCCCTATGTTTGATATGCACCATGTAATAGAGCTTCAAAATGCATTAGTAATACAGATGCACAACTGAATTCTCTTCATGTAGGCTGAGATAAATTTTATATCAAATAGTCAAACTAAATGTTTCACAACAAATACTAAAACAAACAGGATCAAGCTTATTGATTTTCTATACTGCATTCCTATGCAACAAACAAAAAGTGGCTGTAATATATTATTCCAACAAAAAGTCCAGTAGGATGGAATATGATGACCAACTTACCCTTAGAAGTGTGGCGTTTGCTCCCTATGTGTAAACTTTTCAGAATCAAATGTGCTTAGAATCCCAGTATTTTTATAAAGTGTTTTGTTTTGCTTGTTTATCCACTAATGCTAATTCTAATTCTAATTCTAATTCTAATTCTAATTCTAATTCTAATTCTAATTCTAATTCTAATTCTAATTCTAATTGTCTGTGTATTTATTTGTTACAGTTGTATTTTATTGGTAGCAATAACAATAATCATAACACTCAGGGTACACTTAAGTATCTTATCTTCTTTTCCTAACTGAACATTATGCTTTACGAATGCCTTTCACCAAATATTTAAAGACCCTCAATGCTGGCTGAAATACTGTCTGAACTGCTTTAAGGACAAGACGATGTGATATATTATGTCATTTATATTGCTGGTCCTTTCAGTTACAAATTCTCTTTCCCTATACATGAGATCCTTCAGACACTACCTTAGCTGAAACTGAGTTTAGTCATAAACTCTTCCCAGTCAAAGAAGAGAACGAGGCACATACTCAGGAGATGTCACACCACCTATCTGAGCAACCACCTCTCAGGCCTAAGGCTTTCTGTGGTTGCAGAGAAGTGAGATGAATCCTACATAAATTTCCAACTAAACTCTAGCAAAATGAGACACTTTCTCACTTGTTCCCTCCAAATAACATCACAAGATACGATAATGAAAAAATAATTTGGAATGGACCTATGGAATGTGGAATTATATTATGGCTTGTAGAGTTATTGTAACAAAAACTTTAGCCGGCTAATATTTTGCTCAAAGAAATGAGTCATAACAAATCTGGTTTATAATGATCATTGGCACCACTGCTGACATTTTGATTTTAGCTTGCATAAAAGGAAAATTTTGAAGATTCATGGAGCTGCCGTGTAGTCCCAAACTATCTGATTTTAACAGCTGCAGAAGTGATTTTAATTTGCTTCTGTCTCTGCCATACCTAAGGGACCACCTTTGTCACACCAAGTCCTCCCATTCAGCAAAGAGAGGATTTTGTACAGAGTTCATGAAACATCAAGCTCAGACTTTCCAATCCTTCAAATTATGCTACTCTGTTATGGACAGGTGAGACTATTAACATGTGCATCCGTGTAAGCAGAATTATACTTCCTTCATCAAAGTGAAAGAAAACCAACTAAACATTTTTCCTTTTCACTGTAATGCTTAAGCAATTTTTAGGCCAGGAAATCTCCTGTTTTCTCATATTTGTCTCATGCAGTGTCTGAGTGTATAAAATGTTATTTAGTGGACAAAAGAGAAATTTAAAAATATTATGACATACAACTCCAAATATATGTTTATACTAGTGTATCAAGAGGGACCAATGTCAAGAGAAAATCCACATGAACAGAATATTAGGGTGTTTTTCAAACCTCTTTGAGATTCAGTACAACTTCTTTCTAATTAGATGTGTTCTGTATATGTACATATAAATTTTGTAAATGGCTTGAACATGCCATATATTCTTGTTTTAATTATAATAAATAAGAGTAATGTTTCAAAGAGTGAAACTTTAATGTTAAATTCAATTTAACAGTAAAATGAAATCAGCAAGAGATACTGGATCTTTCTTACTGAAAAGCAAACGAAGTATTATGTACCATAAAAATACACAGAGTAACAAGAGAATTCTAGATTCTGCCCAGGACATCAGAAGAAAACAAAAGTTTGAAAAGAAACAGAGCACAGTTTGACATGAGTATTCAACGATGAAGGTTTTATTTTCTTTTTCTAATTTATTTGAAAAAAAAAATAATTATTGCAGCTGAAATAGCAATCTTGAGAAATATGTGTTGCATTATGAGATGGAGAATTTGTTCCGAATGAGAAAACAAAATAAAATGACACAGAAAGAAATTCTTACCCCGGCTCAGTGTGATATAGTTTACACATCAGAGATGGGGACAAATTCAAAAGATTTGTGACTTAATTTTTTCTTAATAAATGAAATGGATTTAAATAATTTCTAAAGTTTTTCCATAAGGATTGTACATACTTATGAATGAAGAGCTTTCTCAGATAACTTTTAATATGTTTTTAAATATATTTTCTGCTTTCAAAGAAGCTTTGAAACAATGCACAGAGCAAATCTACTCTTAAGCTAGAAGTAATGACTGAAAAAAATCCCATTAATAACAAAATGAGAAAATCAGCTTTCAAGAAAAAAGCACAAATTTGTTCTGTTATTTCTAGGCTAGGAGTATTAACAATTTGAAAGTTGGCTTGTAAAGGTATTGTTTCTCAGACTGAGTTAAGATAAAACTATTTCATAATACATTTCACCAAAACATGTGATTATGGAGAATATACAAGTCAGTGCTTGTTTTTTGAAAGAATATATTGATTGGTGATTTGCTGCACTGGGAGAGGAACACATGGCTGCGTCGTGTAGGAGCAGAGAGGAGGCTTGATTATGAAATGGGGAGTGACAAAACATCTTTCATTCTGAAGATGAAGACTTGACTTCACCAGAACATCTGGGTTCAGCCTAAACAGGGTCAGTAGTGGGTGTTCTCCCTCCTACTGACTTTAAGCAACACCCCTCCCACCTCACTCCCCAATAAGTTATCTGCTTTGAATAATCATTGTGGATTCAAGGGAACTATTCACAAATGAAAATATACTATAATATAAATGGTTTTCATTTTATGGTTATGACAGCATACTAGGATATTCCATTTTCTTGTTCCCTGCTTGTTAATTCCAGTATAGGGAGTGAACTGATTAATGACCAAAGTCATCACAGAGAAATGTGGGAGGCCAATAGGCAGCTAGATGGATAGATATATGTGTCAGTTATGTCAAGTTATCATTCTCTGATGTGTGTGAACACTGGAACTAAGTGAAGTATAAAAATAATTACAGGCAACAGCAAAATAAAGATGTGCACCTGTAAGTTTATGTATCTATGCATATCTTTCTGCAGATCTATGTTAGAATCATAGAATGACCTAAGTTGGAATGGACCCACAAGGGCCATCAAGTCCATCTCCTGTCCCTGCATATGACAACCCCACAGTTCATGTCATGTATCTGAGGGTGTTTTCCAGTCTCTTCTTGAACACTGTCAGGCTTGGGGCCATGACACCTCCCTGAGGAGCCTGCTCCAGTGTTCCAGCACCCTCTAGGTGAAGAACCTTTTCCTAATGTCCAACCTAAACCTCCACCATCACATCTTCCTGCCATTCCCTCGGGTTCTGTCATTGGTCACTAAAGAGAAGAGTTCGGCACCTACCCTTCTTCCTCCCCTTGTGAGGAAGCTGTAGACCACGATGAGGTCTGCTCTTAGTCTCTTCTTCTCCAGGCTGAACAAACCAAGTGACTTTAGCTGCTCCTCATACGGCTTCCTCTCCAAACCCTTCACCAATGTCGTTGCCCTCTTCTGGACACTCTCTAGTAGCTTTATATCTTTTTTTATACAGTGTTCCAGGTGAGTCTGCACCAGTGCAGAGCAGAGTGGTACAATCACCTTCCTGGCCCAGCTGGCGATGCTGTGCTTGGTGCACCCCAGGACATGGCTAGCCCTCTCAGCTGCCAGGGCATACTGTTAGTTCATGTTCAACTTGGAGTCGACCAGAACCCCCAGATCCTTCTCAGCGGAGCTGCTCTCCAGCATCTTGTCCCCCAGTCTGCGGGTACAGCCATGGTTGCCGTGTCCCAGGTTCAAAATCCAGCACTTGCTCTTGTTAACTTCACGTGTTTGGTGATTGTCTAGTTCTCCAACTTGTTCAGATCCCTCCGCAAGGCCTCTCTGTCCTCGAGAATATTGACAGCTCCCCCTAGTTTTGTGTCATCATCAAACTTACTAAGCAATCCCTCAAATCCCGAGTGTAAGTCGTTTATAAAGACAATGAAGAGTGCTGGCCCTAAGATGGATCCCTGTGGAAACCTGCTAATGACTGGCTGCCAGTCTGACATTACCCCATTTACTAGTGCCCTTTGAGCCTGGCCTGTCAGGCAATTGCTCATCCCCTGTGTTGAGTGTTTACCCAGCTGTATGCTGGACAACTTGTCCAGGAGGATACTGTGAGAGACAGTATCAAAGGCTTTAACAAAGTCCAAAAAGATCACATCGACAGGTTTCCCTTGGTCAGCTAGGTGGGTAAACTTGTCCTAGAATGAAATTAAGTTGGTCAGGCAAGTCTTTCCCCTCATGAACCCATGCTGGCTGGGACCCATGACCGTATTGTCATTCAGATGTTTTTCTATAACTCCCAGAACAATATTCTCCATGACTTTTCCAGGAACAGAAGTGAGGCTGACAAGTCTGTAGTTACCAGGGTCATCCCTGTTGCCCTTCTTGTAGACTGGGACAATGTTTGCCAGCTTTCAGTCATCTGGGAACTCTCCAGATTCCCGGGAGCCCTTGTGGAACCGGCTGACGTGGCGCGACTGTTACCATGGTGACGGGAGTCACACCCCTCCCTCTTGCTTTGAAAAAGCCTCTGGGAGCCCACCAGGTGCTGGGAGGTGAACGTGCTTGTGAGGCAGGTGAGCACTACCCACACAGTGCTGCAGCAGCGACTGGGGCTGCTTGTGCAGTAGGGTTCAGAGGTTCTGTCACTCCTCGCTGTTAGACCTCTCACTTGTTGCTGGTGACACAGACTGGGGTGTGGCAGGGCAAGTAGATTGGACACCACTAGCTCTTGTAGGTGAGTTTGTCCGGGGTTTCATTTTGTTTTCTTGTCCCCAATTTAACTAAGGGTAGCAATGGTTTCTAGAAAAAGGAAAGCTGTTGCTGCCATTAATACAAAGAGTGTGTCTACACAGACACTACCTGCCAAGAAGGATGAGGCCATCCAGGCTTCTGGCTGCGCAGAGTGTCTGTGCCTGGCATTAGTATCAGAGAATGGTACAGGAGGCACCTATGTACGATGTGACCAGGTCAATGACTTACTGTGCCTAGTGGCAGAGCTTAAGGAAGAGGTGGAGAGACTAAGAAGCATTAGGGAGAGTGAAGAAGAAATAGACTGGTGGGGTCAGGCTCTTTTGACTCCTAAGGGTGTGCAACAGGAGATGGCAAAGCCTTGTCCCTCCTGCCATAAGGCGGATACAGCAGATCTAATTGATGGGAGGGAATGGAAACAGGTCCCTGATCGGAGAGGTAAAAGAACCCTCTCTCAAACCCCATCACCACCCTTGGTGCCCTTAACAAATAGATATGAGGCCATGGACCCTGAAAATCAGGCAGAGGACAGCTGAGAAGATCCACCTGGAGAGCCCTCTGGATGGACCTCATCAACAAAAAGAATTACAACTGCAGCTGTAAGAAGAAAAAAAAAACAGAAGAGTGGTAGTAGTCGGCGACTCCCTTCTGAGGGGAACAGAGGGCCCTATATGTCACCCAGACCCATCCCACAGGGAGGTCTGCTGCCTTCCTGCGGCCAGGGTGAGGGACATTAATAGAAGACTTCCGGAGCTGATTCAGCCCTCAGACTACTATCCCCTGTTAGTAGTCCAAGCTGGCAGCGAGGACATCAACAGAAGAAGTACCAAGATAATTTAAAAAGACTTTAAAGCACTGGGTCGATCAGTTCATGGGACGGGAGCACAAGTGATATTTGCCTCAGTTCCTGTGCTAGCTGGGATGGATGAGGAGCTAAATAAAGAGAGGAGCAAAAAAGCCCATCTCATCAACAGGTGGCCCTTGTTCTTGTGGGTGACTTTAACCTGCCGGATATCTGCTGGGAGCTCAATACTGCACAGAAGAGGCAGTCTAGGAAGTTCCTAGAGTGTATAGAGGACAATTTCCTTCATCAGCTGGTAAATGAGCCTACCAGGGGCAAGACCCCGCTGGACCTACTGTTTACAAACAGAGAAGGGCTGGTGGGAGATGTAGTGATTGGAGGCCGCCTGGGGCATAGCGACTGTGAAATAATAGAATTTTCAATACTCAGAGATGCAGGGAGAACCATTAACAAAACCTCTATGCTGGACTTCCGGAGGGCAGATTTTCGCCTATTCAGAAGTCTAGTTCAGAGCATACCATGGGAAACAATGCTTAAAAACAAGGGGGCCCAGGAGGGTTGGACATGCTTCAAGCAGGTTGTTTTGAGTGCACAGGAACAGGCTATACCAGTGTGCCGAAAGGCTAGCCGGCGGGGAAGACAACCGGCTTGGCTAATCAGGGAGATACTGAATGAAATCAGAAACAAAAAGAGACTTTACCGACTGGAAAAAAGGGCAGGCTACTTATGAAGAATTTATGGAAATAGCTAGATCTTGCAGAAAAAAATCAGGGAAACAAAAGTGCAATTTGAAGTTAATTTGGTCAATTCTGTCAGGGATAATAAGAAGTCCTTCAAATATATTAATAACAAAAGAAGGGGCAAGGAAAACCTCCATTCTCTGTTGGACTCTGAGGGAAATATAGTTAACAAAGATGAGGAGAAAGCTGAGGTACTTAATACCTACTTTGCGTCAGTTTTTACCAGTAAGACAGGTGGCCCTCAGGACAACTCATCTCTGGAGGTGGTTGACAGAGATAGGAAGCCAAATAGGCCCCTTGTATTCCAGGAGGAAATAGTTGGTGATTTACTGAGTCATCTGGATCCTCACAAGTCTATGGGACCAGACGAGATCCATCTTAGGGTGATGAGGGAGCTAGCAGAAGAACTTGCCAAGCCGCTCTCCATCATCTTCCAACAGTCCTGGCTCACTGGGTAGGTCCCATATGATTGGAAATTGGCCAATGTTACCCCAGTCCACAAAAAGGGCTGCAGAGCTGACCCTGGCAACTACAGGCCTGTCAGCCTGACCTCGGTGCCTGGCAGGGTTATGGAGCAGATCATCCTGAATAGAATCACACAGCACCTTCAGGATGGACAAGGGATCAGACCCAGCCAGCATGGGTTTAAGAGGGGCAGGTCCTGTCTGACCAACCTGATCTCCTTTTATGATCAGGTGACCCAGCTGGTGGATGAGGGAAAAGCCGTGGATGTGGTCTATCTGGACTTCAGCAAGGCCTTTGACACTGTCTCCCATAATATACTCTTGCAAAAGCTGGTAGCCCATGGCTTGGACAAGTGTACTCTACGCTGGGTTAAGAACTGGCTGGAAGGCCGGGCCCAGAGAGTGCTGGTGAATGGGGCTGCATACAGCTGGCGGCCAGTCACTAGTGGTGTTTCCCAGGGGTCAGTGTTGGGTCCAGTCCTGTTTAACATCTTTATTGATGATTTAGATGAGGGGATTGAGACCATCATCAGCAAATTTGCTGATGACACCAAGTTGGGAGGGAGTGTCAATCTGCTGGAAGGCAGGAGGGCTCTGCAGAGGGATCTGGATAGACTGGAAAAATGGCCTGATTCCAATGGGATGAAGTTCAATAAGGCCAAGTGCCGGGTGCTGCACTTTGGTCACAACAACCCCCTGCAGCGCTACAGGCTGGGCGCAGAGTGGCTGGAGAGCAGTCAGACAGAAAGGGACCTGGGGGTACTAATTGACAGGAAGCTCAACATGAGCCAACAGTGTGCCCAGGTGGCCAAGAAGGCCAACGGTATCCTGTCCTGTATCAAAAATAGCATGGTCAGCAGGACAAGGGAAGTGATCCTTCCCCTGTACTCTGCATTGGTGAGGCCACACCTGGAGTATTGTGTTCAGTTCTGGGCCCCTCAGTTCAGGAAAGACATTGAAGTGCTGGAGCGGGTCCAGAGAAGAGCAACACGACTGGTGAAGGGACTTGAACATAAGACCTATGGGGAGAGGCTGAGGGAGCTGGGGGTGTTTAGTCTAGAGAAGAGGAGGCTTAGAGGTGACCTCATCACTCTCTATAACTACCTGAAGGGAAGTTATAGCCAGGTGGGGATTGGTCTCTTCTCCCAGGCAGTTAGCAATAGGACAAGGGGGCATGGGCTTAAACTCTGCCAGGGGAAATTTAGGCTGGATATTAGAAAGAAATTCTTTACAGAGAGAGTGGTCAGGCATTGGAATGGCTGCCCAGGGAGGTAGTGGACTCGCCGTCCCTGGAGGTTTTTAAACTGAGATTGGATATGGCACTTAGTGCCATGATCTAGTAAACAGACTAGAGTTGGACCAAGGGTTGGACTCGATGATCTCTGAGGTCTTTTCCAACCCAGTCGATTCTGTGATTCTGTGATTCTGTGTGATTCTGTGAAAAGCATCGAAAAATCATGGAGAGATGTCTTGCCATGTCATTAGCCAGCTCTTTAAAGACCCTTGGATTAACCTTATTAGGCCCCATCAACCTGTAGGGATCTAGATGGAGTAGTAAATCTTGTACAAGTTCTGGATTCATTGGGAGTTTATCGTTCTCGCAGCCATGGTTTTCTAGCCCAGGGCTATGGGGGCCCCCAAGTCCATCCTTGATGTTGAACACTGAAATGAAGAAAGCATTAAAAACATTTCTGCTTTGTCTGTGTCCCTGTTAATAAAGTGACCATGCTCATCAATTAATGGGCCAATGTTATTTCTAGTTTGCTTTTTGACATTAGTATATTTTAAAAAGCCTTTTTTATTGTCCCTCAGAGTACTGGCCAGCTTAAATTCTAATTGAGCTTTGTTGAATTATGTATATGTGTGTGTGCACAGAAGTATGTTTACACTATATGTGTGAATATATATGTAAATTTATATATTTATAAAATATCTTTTGTATATATAGAAAATATGCTTTAATAGGTTCTATATGTATATACATATACACACATATTATATACAATAAGTGCCTAAAATAATACTGAAATATATAGGTTTTCTTTTCTTACATAAAACCTTGAGTATTGGTTCAGTTGAGCAATACACTGAACCCACTGTTCTTTACTCAGTGCATAGTTAAAACTAAATATAAACATCATAAGCATCACCAAATCAAACAGACATTTCATCTACTTTGCTAGAAAGTGATGTAAGCACTAAATGTGAGCCCAAAATGTTCTGTAACTTGTCTAAAAATGTATTAACTTCAAAACTGTGTATATATATATATATATTAATCTATTTTTGCTGAGAAAACATCCAAACTACAGGTTGTGTTCATTTTGCAACAGATGCTCAAGGGTCTTATTAACACCTATATCTATGACAAAATTAAGTCCAGGTGTTTTGAGCTACAAAAGAGAATAAATTAACTTTTCAGGTAAGTGGAAAACAGGTTGATATAAATAAATTTTGTTTAAAAATTGCATCTGTTGATCTGTTTTAATGATGCAGCATATGCTGCTATTGATCTGAAATTTGCATCAGTGCTTAGGGAGAGGGAGTAACTTACTGGGGATGCTGACCCTTAAATCACATTGGTTTGGATATAATGCGAACAACTTATAAGGAAAGCAATGACATCTACTGTCTACTGTTCTGTTTTTATAATCTTTTCTTAGAAAGGAATTATTAGATTTGGAAATTTAGTATTCTTTACCTGAAAAAATGTTAGAAATGACCTAGAGAATCTCAGTCATCACCTACAGTCTGTTAGCTGCACAGTTATTCAAAAGGAAAATGAGGCCCTTCAGAGGTTAATTAATTAGGTTAATGAGAGGAAAATACTGTAATAAGATAAGAGTTGTGACCAGTCTTCATAAAAATGGCAGGGAAAACAAAGAAGTAGAAAAATAAATTTTCAAATAAAATCTACTGCCTGTCTAGGTTATGTGAAAATCGTAAAATAGACAAAGAAAAGGGTGGGCAATATAACTCGAAGACCAGTGAGGCTGAGAAAGGAAAAGCAGGTAAAAATCATATGACCTACGATGTAATGCATTATGTTCTAATGACAAACTCATCACATTTAATTTTTTGTTATTTATATCAAAGATAAGTAGTGATTACTCTTGTAGACATGATCTGGTGCTCTTCATGGTCAGTGGAAAGCCTGTTATGAAGTTCACATGTATTAAGCCTAGGGTTAGCAATTTGAAATAAAATTAGTAAAAGAAGGACTGGAATATTAAAAAAAATCTCACCTTTATTTTACCTGATGAGATCTTTTGATAATCCAGGTGGTCAGTTTGGTGTTTCAGTAGCAACAATGTTCTTCTGAAATTCAGGCCTTAAAGTATTCACTAATAGTTGAAAAAATATAAGAGAATTTTTGGCCCTATAAGAGTTTAATAATTGTTTTAATTTCGACCACAATATTAAAGATGCTTTATCTCTTCTATTGTTTCTTGGTTTGTTTCTTTCCTTTGTTTTCACTTTTTCTTTCAGATACTTTGCCTTTAGGATTAAAGATATATGCAAAATTGACCCTGTTCTGACCTGATTATCTCATAGCTGTGAATTCTGTATTCGAGGAATACCAAAAGTCTATTCTCTATCACAACGTTGAATTGATTATTTTTTATGTTTTCTAAGAATATTAAGTTAAATGTGAATGTCATAGACAACACCATATACATAGCAATAGTGTTGAGCTATGGTTTTATAATAATTTCCATGTAAAGGTCTTTTTCAGTATTAACTTCAGACTATATATAATTCTGAAAAACTATCAGTTTTCAAGTTTTCTCATTTTGTAATGAACCTTTTATATTTTTTGTTTGCATGCTCTTTGTTTATTTGTTTTGTTTTTTCTTTTTAGTTTGAGCTAATTTTTTTATACTTCTTTGAAGGATGAAGAAATCATCTCCCTTCACATTAAAAACCTTCTTGCAGTGTTGCTTTTAAATAGCTGTAATATTGATTTTTAAATAGGCTTAGGAAAAAACATACCAAACTAAAAAAAAAAAATCAGGAAAATTATTACCGCTGATCAACAATACCATTTTCATATTCCACAGAAAATTGTCTTCTTTATTTTCATGGCACTATTAGATTAAGCAAATAAGTTTATTCAATTATTTCTTGCAAATCTGTGGAAAGCAGCAAATTATTTTCTTAGCTGCTTTTGTCAACATTTTTTATCACAGAAATTTTCCACTAATGTTTAAACTAAAAAGTTTGAAGTGTTTCATCCATATATTTGTTGAAAAATGTTACTTTGTCCTACAACTATTTTCCACAGGAATACATTTTCTTGTCTGGGCAAAGCGTATTTTTTGCCTTGGCTTTAGTGTACATGACCACTGCATGTGTATCTACAAAACAGAAGTTGTAATGGAAACTCTGGAAGATATTTTTTTCCTAGGAGGCTTCAAAGTTTCTTGGATATAGATATGGTCATTGACTTTGTTTTCTCTGACAGAGAATTTCCTTTGATTAATTAAAAACGTTGTCTCATGTGAGGTTTTGAATTCACTAAAGTTGAGGATTGTGATGATACATAGCATGATTATGCTTTTAGTTGCTGGCAATAAGTCATGAACTTTTTCTTCAATATGTTCTGAAAACTGGAAAGATGGTAGTTTCTCACTCTTGACTGATGTGAAATAATTACTGACAGGGCTTAATATTAAAACTAATTATGAAAGGTACACTTATTGAGAATGAAGTTATATCCACATCCTCGGCACATAAGGCAGCAAGGAATCTACTCTGTGATGGTTCCTGCTTCCCCCAGCTTGACCTATACTCTTGGATGTTAGTGTATGGGGGGAGCCTGGTGTGCCGGCACCAAGGAGAACAGAGAGTGGAGCAGTGTGAAGACACCACAGCCAGGCTGTAGGTATGAGGCAGGTACAGGAACTAGATGGTACTGTGCACATTGTTGCAGTCAAATAAGAGATACATATTCTATTCCATCCCAAATGTTAGTTGCTGAGCTAGCAGCTCATACTACAGATGAACTTTGCTGATTATAATCTCATTATAATACCAAAAACCACTTCCATTCCAAAAGATACCCGACTCCATCACGCCTCCGTCCTTGCTTGAGCATGCTTTCTGAATTCTTTTAAGACTATAACTTTAAAACCGAAGCAAGAGAATTTTACACCCATCAATAGCAAAGGTACGTATGACTAGAATCACCCTAGCTTCACCTAAAAGTAGAAAATAGTATGAAATACCCTAACAACAGGGGAAAGTTAGGGAAGACATCATAACTGAGAAGTCAAGGAGACAGCATCACAGAATTCTGGGATCAGTCAATGGGCTGAGCCTAATTTCTTTCCCAAAAGGATGCTTTTGGGTAAGAATTGCACATTTGACTATACAAAGTATTCTCCTGGGGAACTTAGATTTCAAGTTTGTGTTTGTAATCACATTAGTAGTGTATTATATAGTCATCTTAGAATACATATATATTTGGTACCAAAGTCTCAACTAAAGTGTATTTTTGAAATTAAAGTATATTTTTGCAAATAAAGTGTATTTTTGCAGTGTGTTTTATGAGTGTCCATCTAAAGACCTTGTACCTGTTGCTTAAATAAACCTCATTATTTGTGAATCTAGTAGTGAGAATTTCTCATTGTATGCACTCAGACTTATGGTAAATATTATACTATTTGTGAATCATCTGTGCAAGCGCTTAAATTCAATGACCATGACTCAACCCTGCACTTTTAGTGAGTCTGTAATCATGTGAATTGAGCATAACGCTGGACTGGCTGTTGAGCACAATCAGACTTACAGAGCCAACTTGAGGTCATTTGGGTGTAACTGGGCATCACTTAGAAGCTAAGTTTAGCCAGTCCTAGCCTCCAGTAAAATACTGACGACAAGCTAGAATGCAAGGGGGTTTAGTTTCTGTTAAATTAACCCTTTTAACACAACAACTGTTTTTTAGAAAAGTGTAGTGACTCATTGTTTTAAGTCTGTACAATGGGCACTGCTGCACACCTCAGCCACACTGTGGATTTGTGGTGGGATGCAACACAACTGCTCTCCCCGCTCTCCACGCCTGTCCTCACATATCTCACATAAATGCAGGCATGAGATTGGAAGGGAACTATGTCCCATGTCAATAAGAGTCTGTCCCAGTCCAGATGATCATAACTATGGAATGTGTGTTGAAAAACACTTACTGTACATATAGAAATAACAGTGAAAAGCAAACAGCTGTTTAACTTGTTACTCTACAGTAGCTATTTTTAAAATCCAAGAAACAATACAATAAGATCTTCTATACAAGGTATTTAAATAATTCTCTAGAGCTGCATACTGTGAGCATACTGAATTCTAGAGTAGAGTTAAAAATTCTTTAAAATTCTCAACGTGCATTCCCTCAGGACATATAAGCAATCTCCTTTGCAGTTCCGCAAATGCAATGTTCCCAAATGCATTGCAAATGCTGATTGTTCATGGCTTTTCTATGAGAGAAATCTCACATTTTTCTTTCCTGGCATCATTAGTCCAGAGTCTGCTGAAGCCCTAAATGGGAGAATAGCCAAAGTTTGCAAACCACAAAGTGGCAGGTTTTACCATAGAGAGGAAAATGTGCAAAGACCTTTTCCATATCCATAATAACCATAGTGGGGGCCATTCAATTAGGCACAGCTTTTTATCGCTCCAGCGCTAAGATAAACCACAGCTTTACTGTGGCATGGTGCTCCTCTCCTTATGTTCTGGTGATGGGGTTGTATAAGGTTGGACACGGTAGGGAAGAGCGCAGAGAAAGACTACTATCCCCCAGCATTGTTGGTTCAAAAGCAGGGGTGAGTCCTGAGAATTTGTTGACCAAGGATGCCCCCTTCTGTGATGGTATCATTGAGCACAAGGCCTGTAATTCTGAAATACTGGAAATATAGGCTTACTATTAAAAACCTATGTAATAAATTAAAAGGATTTCCTTATCTGTATTTTAAACCTTAATCTCTGAAATTTAGCATAATCATGAAACAATATTTGAATAGAGAAAACTTTATAGAGTATTTTCATGAACTATAATTCAAATTTGCACAGAGCAAACATAGCTTGGAATATTTTTATTAATGACTAGGTCCTAAACTTTTTTTTTTTCTCATATGATTGTATTGGCTAATACCATATTCTGGAAACCAAAAGTGATTTCAGAAGTTCAATTTAAATCTTGGCAAACCTTCAAGAACATTAAAAAGAAACTTTGTCCTTTTTGGAGGACAAGCTGTTATATTTTAGCTTTCTTTTTTACATAAATATTAAAAGAATATTTTCTTTTTGGAATCTGTCCATAGCATATGACCAAGACCCTCCTGCAGTAATGAGTTAACTGACACACTTATGTTAAAATACAGACAAGAAAAATGCATATTAAAGAGATCTTAGGACTGCATACACCAACGACAGTAAGGTTTATTGGTTATTTCCTTCCCACACACTAAGGACACATTTTTACAAAAAAACTAAAACAGCCCAGCAACTCGTCTTCTTTCGGACTAGCTGGTACACCATATATACAACTACATGCTCTGGTGTTCTGAAGAGGTTGTTGACATCCAAACTGTTTGTTGGCTAGGGTCACTCAGCTCATGGTCAACCTCAAATCAAAACCTAGAACAGGCAGCCAGGGTGGCGACTGGACCATGCCTGTTGGCTCTGCCAAGAATGATTTAGCAGAACTGACATAACATGCCTATATCTATGCTCTGTTTAATTACTTGTACAGAGAGTTTGTCTTTGATGAGCTATAGAAACATTTCCTCATTCATATAAAATATGTTTTTAAATCAATAATCAACAACCTCTTTTTTTTTTTTTTAATGGAAAACTTGCTGTTGATTTGCAAAGAAGCTGAATCTTTCTCTTAAGTGTTTATAGGGGAACAATCTAGACAGGATTTCTGGCAATACCCCAGATATTTATAAGAGGGACTCAATACAAGTAAAAGCAGCTGCTGCTGTATCTTCCCTTGGACTAATGCATAGTATGATTAAGAAAATTTATTACAATGATGAATATGAAGAGCAAAGAGTGACCTTATTGTGACAAATGCACATTGCAGACTAAGTAAAAATAAAAGTAAGTGTGTGATGCAAGAACTCTTGGATGCTGATATACACACTTTCGATGATAAATTGAAGATATCTCTATTTAATAAGATTAGTTACTTGTGTGAACACTTAAATTTTCAGTTTTTTATTTACCAAGGAATAAACTATCTAGTAAAGGCAATACAAGTGTTACTTCAGACATAAACTGGTGTACATTTTGTTACTGTTTAGTTGTGTGTTATTAAGCTAGATACAATATTACATATCATTGTGTATAGTAGTACTATGGAGAAGAGAAAGAAGTGTATATGTTAATGGAAACAACACCAGGAAGTGTATATGGAGGTGAAATATATATGAGGTAAGTAGTTGGCAACATAACCCTCAAACATACGCTGAACCACAATCAACTCTGCTGTCCTGGTACACTGGAGTTGTAGGCCAGTATGGATTTGTATCATTCTACAGCAGGTGAGACTGATTCAATACAGTGTTTTGGAATAAATATTTTACACAGCTCCTTTATTGACTGACTGTTCTCTGGAGTTATAGAATATATTATTAATATACTGCAGCTATGCAAAGTGGGCAATTTTAATTGTCCTCTAAGCGTCAGAGCACTCTGTTACACTAGTTTAAAGTATGCGAAAGCTGTTAACTGCAAAGATACACAGCAAAACAATATCAGTGTATATACAACTGGATGATATTTTTGTTGACTTCAGGACTCTAGCTCCCTTGTGCTTTGAAGAGGGCTTGGCACATTGCTCCTAACTGTACCTTCAAAAATGTGACTGTAGTTCAGTGACAATATTTTATTGCTTGAAAAACTTAATTTTTAATTTCTTCAGGATTCTTTACCATGCAGCACACCATATCTTTCAGGACTAGCTTAGAGGTCCTTCACAGAGCACTGTGTCCACAGAGTTGCGCTTAAAACGGAAATGAGACAGAACACTTTTGTCTAAACACAAAAAATTCTTCCACAAAATGTAGCTCTAGTATTTATTCAGTGACTGTGATGTCATCCTCAAAAACTTTGGAGTTATTGTAGATTCCCAGCAATACGCTATGGCTCTCACACTGTGTTTTATTCTAAAAATTAAGCATAATTATTTATGAGCACAGATTCAACATGTAGCGCTGCTAGAAGCTTTTGAGTGTTGACAGGTACCTTTATCTGTGGCAGTGTTGATGCACCTATTTGATGCCTTAAGAAGTCCCAGTGACAGGATTGCAAACTTGGGAAGCTGGATGGGTGGCTTTGCTGTTTTCCTCCTCCTCACAGAACTGATGTCTATAATGCTCATAGGACAAAACAACAGTTTGCTCATTGGCTAGAACTTGATCTGCTACCATGCTGTCTCCCCTATGGCTCCTCTTGAAGCTGTGCAGAGCAGAGCATGGATCTCACCATCTACAAGGAAAAAAAAAATAAAAATTCTATATTCTGTTGGTTAAAGCTGTAAGGAATTAAACAAACAATTCCACATTTTGTGTGTGGACTCTCTGACGTATACATGTTTGTCTTTTGCTTCCTTCTCTTTTCAACAGAAGATGATGAAAATTCATTCAGATCCTTGTTTAGGTACGGTGTGTAGAAGGGGAGGAAAAGACAACATAAAATGAAGATAGGGATGGGGACAATACATTGTGATGTAGTTGTGATGTAGTTAAACAGTAAACAGAAACCAATTTTTTTGTTTGTTTCTTTCACAATGATTTTTCTGCAGTCTATTGGATGTGAGTAATACCATAATTTGGAAGCCAAGTGATGGTGAAAATAGAAGTTGAACAAAGGTGCTTATGCTTACTATCCTTCTTGCTGATGCACAAGCAAGAATTCATGAACCATCATTCTGGTTACAGAAATCCCTTTCTCTTGCAATAGGAGGCCTGGCCAGCAGTGTTATGAGCAGGAAGGCACTCATCCCAGATGTACCACTCAGCATTTCATTGCTTTTAAAAAATTATTCTGGGAATAAATTAATGTCTCAAATGATATTGTCTGGGTTCTCACTTATTACTGATGGTCCACCAGAAATTGTTCTATAATTAATTAATCTCGTACAAGGAAACATGCTTGAATGTGTAGGTGCTTACATTTACAATTTCCTTTCTTTGTGTCACTCTTCTGGAGCTAGCTGCATTTTTATGCCCTGTGAAATCTAATTTAAAGGTATTCAAGGTATCTTCAGGGGTTTTTATTATTATTTTTGTCTGTTTGTTTGTTATTGCTTGTGTGGGTTTTTTTTCTAGGCCCTTTAAAACTTCAGAGTGAAAGAAATGTTAATGATCTCACACATGCTTTACTCACATTTGTAATTTAGCAGACAAACCCTGCAGTCTTGTCTTCCTACAGTTTAAAAATATTCAGGATTTAATAGGGAAACTTGACAAGTGAAGCAGGAGTTTCAAGTGGTGCACATAAATCTTAAGCACAGAGAATTACAGGCAGATTCAGTCTCTCTTATATCATTGTGTTGTACAAATGAAGTAGCATAACGAAGAGAAGTTTTAACATTTTCACTGGTATTATTCTCTCTCAAGATCTATTTCTGCTCTACTGATTTTCTGTTGTTTTAACAATGTATTGGTGCACTCAAGACACCTTGGCAATTGAGATAAATATTTATGTTCTTTAGACAGATAAATTTCAAAAGTTTTGTCAATTCAGACCTGCTCATATAATCATATTATATTTCTGAACTTTTGCTGCATTCTCTTCTGATAAGCCAGCACTCCCATGTTTCTTACAAACGCAAAAGCTGAGACCTTGCTCCAAGCTCCTCAGAACTATCTGAAGAAGCAGAAGAAAGTGCCCTCCATCTGCTCATTTATGTAGAGGAAGGAACAGAGCTTCACCATACAAATATTCAGTGGAATACGTGTTTCTTGTGCTTTCTTTATGAGAGTTATGCTTTTCCAAGTCAGGGCAGACTTCATGTCAAATCCTGATTCTATCATTCAAAAAAAAAAAAAAAAATAGAAACAAAGACTCTGCATCATGGAATCTTCAGACATATTAAGAACTGAGAAGTCAGAAAAAAAAAAAAAAAGGTCAGTTATTCACAGGAAAATAGAGCACGCATGTATGCATGGGAAACATTGCCTGCCTTATCTGCTTCTTGGTTTAGATTTGAGTCTTTCCTATGCTGAAGTTGATAGTCTTTGTGATATTTTTATAAGTGTGAAGACTCTAAGTATATTTACCAAGAAATGGACTTAATCTACGTATCACTTCTGAATCTGATCCAGTCTCTCCTGATTGATCACTTGGTCTTTCAGTCTTCCATTCTCATTAGTATTGCTACAGCATTGCTACAATGGCTGAATACTAAGCCTGCAGAAAAAAGTAACCAACATCTTTCTTCTATCTTATCTCCCAGAACTTGCTCGCCAAATAAATACCCATTTCAGCATCAAGAAGTCACAGACAAGGGACAGAAGCGTAGATGGAAGAAGTCCTCACCCTGTCAATGGTAATCAGGCATCAGATCATTCCAGCTCTGCTGCAAACATGTACTGTGAGGTCACTAGTTATATGTTTATATTATTTTGTCTTTGGCTGTTTGCTTGCAGATCCTTCTAAGACACATGGACTGTACTGACATTGCAACCTTCTGTTTAATTGATAAACAACTACCTCACTGCCCTTCCCATCAATTGTACCTGTCAGGAGAAAATGTCCTTTTGAAAGTGGCAGGAAACAAGTTTTCAAAGTAGCATGTACTTTAAGACAAATGTGGGGGAAAATGAGGATCCCCTGTCTTTCTTTAAGTTTTGAAGCAAAGATAACCTCTGTTTACTAAACTGACTGAACTGTTTTTAGGCCCAGTGGCAGAAACTGATTGAACTCATCACTTCTTCGAATCAAAACCATCAGTAATCCTGTATGTAAAACTAAAGCACAAAGCAATGCTGAATACCTTTAAATTGAGAGGAATTATTATACTAACACAAAAATTAATTCTATTATGGAAAATGCACCTTTTTTTTTTTTCTATATTACTCCTTTCTTTTCCATTCCATTTTGAGATTTTATGATCAGAAACACTTGCAGAATGCAAAAGTGGAAGTTTTTTTGTAACATACTTTCTTTAGGGTGCATTTGTTTCTCGTCCAAGTATTTACTTGCTCAGAGGATATTATACTGCTGGATTTGTCACAGTAAACATGGAAAGCAAGATACTCAGTCAAAATCAGCAATGCTTGAGTGATTATATTCATTGATTTTGCTCTAACTTCTCTCACAGATTTGAAGACCATTATTTTCTGGGATCTGTGGCTCTAGAGTCTTAACTGCCATCCATAGGGAAGCTTGTGATTTGATGTTTAAGTCCTGTTTTGTCTAATTTTATGTGCAACAAGAATTTTGCCCTATTAAGACAAATTGTACAATCCTAAAAATTGCACTATGCATGTGATAAGCATGCAGAGATTCATTTACTGAAAAAAAAAGGAAGTGCCAAAGAACAACATAAAAATGATGTATAAAGACATCTTAAAAAAAAAATATAATCTCAACTATCCACAAATATTCCCCTGTCTGGTCTTCAGTCTACTGAAAATGCTATTTTTCTGAACTCAGCACTGTCATAACAGTCAGTAATTGCAATGCGCTCATTATATATGTATGTTAATTATTTAACATAAATCAATTCCTCTTAGTACTGTTAGCTGTTTTTCAGTCACACTTATAGGTGTGCCCAGATGAATCTCCATTGTACTGGAATAAACGCCTACCGTTGTCTGTTAGGTATTGTGGCCGAAAGGAGAAAAAATAACAAGTACTGGGAAAGAAAAAGAAGTGTGGCAGGAATAATAAGGGGTTGATATAACACAAATAATATAAATTGATGTAAAAAAGCTCCAGCCACAATTTCTTAATTGTCTATAGACTAGAAGACGGCAATATTCTGTACATGAAATTTCAGAAAGGAGTCTTTATCCAGTGACTTAATGAACTCAGAAATACCTTATTCCTGTAAAATTTATTAGTCAAAATCCTAAATACTTTGGATGATATAAACAAATCCCAAGAATATTATGCTATTTATTGTTTTCCAGAACAACTTCTTTGAACATTTCACATAGTAAGGTAGAAAGTTTTAATCTTTGAAGTCAATGAGAAAAAGATTTTTAAAGATTTGTGTATATGCAGATATGTCTGAAATTTAGTCTCTAAATCACCAGAATTAGGTATCCAAAAACTAAAAAGAAATTAAAATAATAATACTATCCCCAAAGTTTGAGGAAGGTAAACACAAAATACCTAGTGCACCTGGAATTTTTCAAGAAATCTTTCTAACTAAAAGCAGGTATTAAAACAAACAAATAAAACCCCCTATTTGAATGTTTTGAAGTCTTCACTAAAAAGCAACATTAGACATACAAGGCTTAAACGAGCTTCATGAAAGATATGAATGAATACAAAACCAAGATATATGAACACAGATTGACCGAGGATGAATGAAGACAATCACTATACAAAGGAAGAGTCATCACAAACACTATTATTAAAAAGAACTCTTTGCTTATCTTCTGGCTGTTGGGTTCCATTATCAGCTTCAATGAACCAGCAAATGTTAATTAGCCCCCATGGGTAAAAGGGGCATTTCCAATAACAGACATAATGTCAAAGGCAAATAATGTTGTAAATGTAATTGATAACTATGGCTTTGCATCAGCTACTAGACAAAACAGGTTTTTTGTCAACACCAACATTTCAGGATGAAAACAAGAGTATAAGAAACAAACAAGTTATCTGACAAATATTGCAGGAAAACTTAACAGTAGGCTCACTTGATATTTTTTAACTGATATTGTGAGTCACAACAGCAACAACAACAACAACAAAATAATTTTGTCTAAACGTTACAGAGATGTCAGAAATTATTGCATTTTCTGATATTCTAGTGTTGATTGATTAAGGCTAAGAGAATTATTTTCTGATTTTTTATTTCCCTCAACACACTTTCATATTTCAGACTTGTCTTCGAGTACTTCAGGTAAACAGATTTTTGAATGTTTGTATGCTTTTTGAGACTCAGAAAAATATTCACATCTTATGCAATCCAAGACTACATTTCAACTTCCCAGAAGTTTCTTTATATTTTTATATATTTTGTATATATTCAGTAATTAACAACAAAATTATGAAAGCATAACAAAAATATAAAGAATATTAAGCATTTTTTCCTTTGAGTCCCTTCTTCATATTAATCTTTCACATCATTAATTACTACTCACACTTCTATAATTCCTTTACCTGATCCTTGCACAATATCCATGAAAAAAAATACTGGTTTGTTAAGCCATTGGAAGGGATCCATGAACAAAAAACACCATGTTGCTTAAACTGTGACTTGTTTATTTTCCTTCTGTTAATCAGTCTTATTTTTTCCTAATTACCTGTCCTCCTCTAGGTTGTTTACCCTGTACTGAAGGTCATATCATAGTAACTTCTTTACAAAGTGTTATGGATTCCATATTAAACTAATTCACTTTTATTTGTCAGCAGCTCTCCTATTGGAAATCTCTTTTGGAACCTCGTTTCTCTGTTAAATATATTCTTTCTTCTAATTTTCATCTTAAATATGCTAAGGGACGTACATATTCTAACATTAATTTCATATTTTGCCTCACCTCCTTATCTGCACTCTGATATCTCCTCTTCTAGTTTGTCTCAGGCATCAGTGCAGTTTTGCTGAATGTGAATGAAGACAAATGTAGTTTTTATTAGGTTTACATCAGGATGGCTTGTACCTATCTGTTGAAGATCATTATTATTTGTCTATTTGTATGAGACATGGCCCAAACTTGTGGAATATTAGATACTTTGTATGATACGTTAAAAATTAAAAAAAAACATATTCTGGTGAACTAAATTTACTTCTGAGGTGAATATTCCATCTAATGACAGACATAGTCAATGATCTTGAGTAAAACATTGAATACAAGACTGAGAAACTGAAGTACCACTAGAATCTACTCATTCAGTTGTGGCTGAACAGATTATAGAAAGCTAGTGGTCAGTACCTCAACATATTACTGTAGTAATGCTTCACCACAGCTATAAGAAAACTGAGATAAAGACCGTCTTCACAAGCTAGCTCCCATGTTTATAACTGGTAATTTATTGGGACTTGGGAAAGACAGTCTAAAATGCCTGAATATTTTATTATTTTCTGCTTTGAACTTTACATGAAAAAACTATGGAAGAAGAAAATATATTCTCTTCTTATTTGACAAGGATGAAAAATAAGGCAAAATTATTGTTCAGATTCTGGTAAAATAATTTAATATTTTCTTGTCTCATTTTATATGCTAGTACAGTGGTGCTGCCTAATTCATTCCCACTGTTCTTCAAAAATCTGGTGTTTTTTTAAAGCCCTGATGAAAATTCTAGTATTTAAATCGCTTGAGAGTAAACTTGAAAATATACCTGGGATTATTTTGTCCAAGACAAAAAGAGGATGCTGTGATCCTGGATCACATTACCTATGGTTTAAGAACAGAATTATTATATTAAATACATTTACGAGAGGAAAATAATTTAATTGTTGGCTTACACAACTGATTAAAAACCCTATGATGCTTTCATGTGTTTAACATTCTTTTCTATAGTGATAGCATGTACGTTCTGGAGGATGGAGACAAACCAGAATACATAGCAAGTATCTTGTGACTTTACTCAAACACACCAAGCAGTGAAAGCATAAGATGTTCTGCAAAATCAACACAAGACCCACTTTGTTGTTCTTCTCCATTAATGTTAAGGTTATTGCTTGTATACAGTTAAGATCAGAAAATGTTATTCTCTTCCCGGAGTATTTTTTGAAATAATAATTACATTTAGTTTATGTCAATGAACAAGAAAGATATTGTGTTTAGTCATTTTTTTCTCACTTGAAATGTTATTCGACAACAGTGTGAAAAAATAACTTGCTCTAAACCTGAACTTTTCTGATAACACACTGCTTCGCTCCATTACCATAGGAATTTGCAGTTATCATACAGAGTAAAAGTGGTGTGTCATTGGATCAACAAGCATGTGTTTATGAGTGAAGTTCCTTTCAATTAGTTGCAAAACTGACTTTATCAACAGATTTATCATTCTCTGCTGATCACCTGATGAGGCAAATGAGTCTGACATTTAAATATTTTTAATTCATTGGTGATTTAACAAATATAGTAATCTCTTCTGTAAGCGAAAAGGTAAATGCAACATATTTTTATATGAAATTATGGCCTATTTTGTGAACGTTCATGATCAAATGTTTTATAATTTTATCCCCATCTTTGGAGTTCAATGCTGCCAGATCATGCCACTTACCTCTAATGAAGTAATTAAAAAAAAAAAAAAGTTATAGCAGAAAGTATCAGAAGACACTTTTGTTCTTTTGGAGAATTAGTGTAGGTGGAGGAAATCCTTGTAGGTCAGACATAGATTTGTAGAATAGTTTGAGTTGGAAGGGACCTTTAAAGGTTACCTAGGCTGCCCCACAATGAGCAGGGACATCTTCAACTAGATCAGGTTGCTCAGAGTCCATCCAGCCTGGCTTTCAGTGTTTCCAGGGATGAGGCAACTACCACCTCTCTGGGAAAACTGTTCCATGGTCATTGTAAAAAATTTCTTCCTCATGTCTAGCCTCAACCTCCCTTCTTCTAGTTTAAAAGCATTACCCCTTGTCATGTTGTAGCACTCCCAGCATCATAGACTCCATTATGTGCAAAACAGATTTACCTCAACACAATCCTGGAAAGAGAACAGTGTACAGAGAGTTATACATGGGAAGATCACTTCTGACTTAGAGTATGCACAATTCTAGTCATGAAAATGTTCTGACAAAGTCTTACTTATTAAAGTAGTCACAGATAGGCACATGAGTTAGAGTGTAAATTTATGATATCCTTCATTTGGGAACTTCAATCTGCAAAACAGACTTCCCTCACGTAAAGCACCCAAAGATTCTATTAAACTGGAATCAACATTTGTCCTTAATATTCCATCTTATAATTTCCTTTTGTTCCCCATATTTCTGTCTGAGATAATATTTTTCTTTCTATGTTTTATTTGGTTTAATAGTTTTCCATGATATAAGGTATCACTCTGTGTTGTGTACAGAGGCTGAGTAGCATAATGAGATTTTGGACTATGACAGTTCCACATCATAAAGTAAACATAAATAAAAATCCAAAAACACTCCAGGCAAAAGTAGGTAAATAAATGAGCTTTCAAAGGAGTCTTTATTTGCCCCAAAGCCTTCATTATCTCCTCCTAGGTGGTACAGCTTTTCAATAAAATTAAATGCTTCACACTTCCTACTCAGCCCCTTCCCAAATGACTTCTACAATTCATCAGCTCTCATGTCAACACAGTTTTATATAGGTGAGAATACAACAAATGAATCAGCCAAAAGATCCTTTTGATGTAATCATGGAGCAGTCATGGGGAAAGGCATTATTAGGGAAGCGCTTGGTAGTTTACAAACCTCTGCAACAGATTAGGAATAATGCTCGTGAAAATAGCTTCTATTAAAGCAACTGAAAGGAATATAAGATATAGCAGCACATACTTAGAAAGATTCTAAAATTTCAGACAATCAAGTAGAGGAAAAAAGGTGGTTGAAAGAGCTAAGAATAAAATCTTCATGCAATCACTGATCCTTTGATGATAAAGGAAGATTTGAAATTCTACTTGTGTATGATTTTACCTCACTTGCTATAAAAATGTTATGAAAATCCATTCTTTCTCCAGCGCCCTCCCAGCCTGCATGTGGAACTGAACCCTCTGCTTCCATTAACATGGAAATTATGGATTTGTATCCATTAAATAACTGTCAACATCCATGTGAAATAAGTGGGAGCACTCTAAATTAACAAAAGCTAAGATCAAAAATGTGGTGGTTTTTAATGGGTTATTTGCCACACCCAGAACAAAGGTTTATGCTCCTAAGATTCTATGGCCAGTTATGGATACAGTGCTTGAAAGCACCTCAAAAGTAAAAGTAATTCTATCAATAGAAGTGGAAAACATTTCACTCCTCCATCATTAATAGTGCATAAATGTTCCTTTAATAAGTGATTAGTAATATAAACGGTGCAATAATGACCCTTGATTTTAATATTCAGATTTTTTTTACAGTTTTTGTCCTAAATTAGTCTCTAGGACTCTTGTAACATAGAAAAAGAAGCACTATTTGCATTTGACTCCTATGTAGCTGCAATTATAATTAGAAGTAAAAAAGACGAGTCTTATTTTGGTAAGAAACATTTGTATTTAATTTCATAATATAAATGGAAAAATATTAATTAAATGTCTCTATAGAATTACATAGGGAAAAGTTAACATGAAGGAAAAGGTGACTTAAAATGAAAAGAAATTAAAAACTACAAAATTGGATATAAACAGGGTGATAACAACAACTTGTAGAGAACAAAAATGAGCTCATATTAAAAAAAAAAAAAAGGAAAAAAAAGCAAACAGTGTTTCAAGCGAGTGCTGAAAATCCTTTTAACTTGTCCTGAAAGTAAGATAAGCTTTAGAACTTTAAAGTAGGCTTCTTTCATACTGATGTACCTTGCAAATACTGTATTTGCCAAAACTGTTAAGCAGCTACTATCCCATAAAATGCAGTAGTGCATATAAACTTTGAAAGTAAGCACATTTTTTACGCAGGAACCTCAGTAAAACCTATGGATTTTTTCCATTAGGCAATCCAGTTTGAAAGTTTGAGCATGTGCAAAGTTTTGTTTGCATATAAATCACCACAATTTACAGAGATTTATGGAAATAGGTAAATTCATTCATAAGGCAAAATTTCAGTCGCTGAATAACTGCATACATTCACTAAGTATGCATAAGTCATGAAGTTACACAAGGAACAACGTATTTTCATTTCTTTAGTCATATGGACTATGCTAATATAGTTTTGAATACTTACGTTTGGAAGAAGTGGTATCTTTCAGATAGATAACATACAGTTCTGTTTTGCAAAGTGACTGTGACAGATATTTGTGCAAATGAAGGGATGAAGTTCTCACCATAATTTTTGGAGGTAAAAGTGTCTTATTTCACAACTTTAACACTTTCCTTTTGGTTTCAACTTAAACTGAATACAAGAAGTTGTGCGAAAAAGAAAAGGATTTATGTTACGTAGGTCTCATTTCTTAGACTGAAATAATAACATGCTGATTTAGATTGTTGTCAAAGTGTCTATAGTTTTGGAGTTATTCCATCCAGCTGTGGTGACATAATCATGGCAGCACAAAAAACTTTGCAGATAGGAGTAGTGACATTCTTATTGACACAAAAAAGAGAAACACCCATGTTCAAATTCAGAAGAGCAGTAACTCACAATTGCTTTTATTACATTTCTTCTTTTGGTGGAACTTGAACAAATTGTGAATATCAGATGGTGTTGTTTGGTAAAGAAACCATAATATACTTGCCACCACGTATTTACAGACTAGTTTAAAACCCCTGGGGTCATTTAATGGAAGTACTCCTAAACCTTAACTCAAACCTAGCCTAAGCTTCCTCTTTACTCAGTTTTAAACAAGGGAGAGGAGTATAATTTAAAATAATTTTCTTTCTGATTAACTTTTAGATATCTAAAAGATTTGATGCAAAACACTGGGTAAAGAACTGGCTGGATGGACAGTCCCAAAGAGTGGTGGTGAACGGAGCAAAATCCAATTGGCAGACAGTCACGAGTGGTGTTCCCTAGGGCTCAGTATTGGGGCCACTTCTGCTTAATCTCTTTATCATGATCTTTATCTATGATCTGGATGAGGAGATCAAGGGTACCTTCAGTAAGTTTGCAGAAGACACCGAATTGGGTGGGAGTGTTTATCTGCTGAAGGGTAGGATGGCCATACAGAGGGATCAGGACTGGCTGGATCAATGGGCTGAGGCCGGTTGTAGGAGGTTCAACAAGGCGAAGTGCCAGGTCCTGCACTTGAGTCACAACAACCCCAGGCAGCGCTACAGGCTCGGGGAAGAATGGCTGGAAAACTGCCTGGCAGAGAGTGATCGGGGTTAGGGGGGGAGGGGGGGTGTTGATTGACAGCCAGGTGAATATGAGCCAGCAGTGTGTCCAGGTGGCCAAAAAGACCAAGAGCATCCTGGCTTGTATCAGGAATAGTGTGGCCAGCAGGACTAGGCAAGTGATTGTTCCCCCTGTACTCTGCACTGATGAGGCCCCACCTTGAAGCCTGTGTTCAGTTTTGGATGCCTCACTACAAGAAAGACATGGAGGTAGTAGAGAGAGTTCAGAGAAGGGTGACAAAGCTGGTAAGGGGCCTGGAGCAGAAGTCTTATGAAGAGAGGTTGAGGGAGCTGGGGCTGTTTAGCTTGGAGAAAAGGAGACTGAGGGGAGACCTTATCGCAGTCTACAACTACCTGAAAGGAGGTTGTAGCGTAGAGGGTGTTGGTCTCTCTTCCCAAGTAGCAAGTGATAGGTCAAGAGGAAATAACCTCAAGTTGCACAAGGGTAGGTTCATACTGGACATTGGGAAAAATTTCTTCACAGAAAGGGTTGTCAGGCATTACAACATGCTGCCCAGAGAAGTGGTGGAGTCCACATCCCTGAAGGTGTTTAAAAGGTGTTTAGATGAGTTTCTCAGGGACACGGTTTAGCAATAGAGTTAGGTTGTGGTTGGATTTGAACATTCTGAGTGTCTCTTCCAACTGAAATGATTCTATGATTATAATGAAGTGTACTTTTGGGTTTGTTTATTTGTGGTTTTGTTTTTGCCTGGTTTTGGTTTTTGTTGTTTGGTGGTTTTTTGTTTGTTTGTTTGTTTTTTGTTCTTTTTTTTGTTTGTTTTTCTGAAATTCATCTTGTACCTAGTAGGACATATATTTTGCTTAGAACATTGAGTTGAAAAAAAAGCAAAGCTTTGAACCTGATAACCTTAAGGGTCTCTTCCATCAAAAATGACCCTATGATTCTATGACTCTGTGATTCTAATATAGCTGTTAAAAGAGAAAGAAAGATGTCTTCAGGTTTACACACCATATCATAAGTCAGGTATCTAAACTGGATAAGCTGGGTTGCCCCAAGGCTATAATGAATGAGTGAATTGCTGTCCCAGCACACCATAGGCTTGTGTAAATACATATCTTACCAGAGACACTGGAGACAGTCAGGGTGTTCTGATTACCCAACTCTTAAATGTCCAAATTGAGCTGTTTTCAAGCCTATTCATAAGTATTCCAATTGTCTTCTGGAAGAAGGTATTTCTTTCTAATGAACATAATGGGAGTCCAGCCTCACTAGTCTTAATTTATAAGTACTTGTCTGAGACTCCTTCTACTGGCACCAATTGCTTTGTTGTAGGTTGTAGTGTGGTGTAAGGCTATAACCATAAAGACTCCACTACCCTCTGTGTCCTCTCACCCTTTCTTTCTTTTCATGTTTAAAAAAGCTAGTATTAAAAGTTACTGTTTTCAGTAATTATCTGGAGCCCCATGTAAAAGGGCTAATAAGCGACAGCAAAAGTAAAAAATGTATCACAAGACAAACATAAAATTAAAAGGTAATTTCAGGAAAGTTCAACTATTTCACAAGTTGACCTCATCACACTGATACAGTGCATTAGACATAAAGGTCATTTTAAAATAGAGCAGAAGTAAATACCTGTAACCACCCAGAGTAGATAGAAGAAAGCATCATTATTTCCTTTGATATTTACGTTATGTTTATTAGAGAAGATAAATGAATTTGATACTAATATTATGCATGCTCCATGATTAATAGAATTTGAACAATGTCTTGGAGACATGTAGAACCACAAAGACAGGCTGGAAGAGACACTGCCATCTAGCGATGTGATAAAAAGTTAACCAGATAATACATCAAAAAAATCTTGGTGGTGCTTAGAGAAATAAACACAATTCTCAAAGAAGACCTAATGTGCTACAGCTCAACAGATACTTAGATTGGAGGCTGATTTTCTTATCCATTTAAAAAAAAAATAATCCAATCAACGATATTGTGCTTCAATATGAGACAGATCTGTTTTATAAAGAGACAGATAAATATTTTTTAAGGAACTGAAACATTTTCTTAGAAAAAAATGTTTCACTGAACTTAATTATACTTATGTTTTCTACAGGAAAATCAGGCAAATATAAAAGAAAATTAATCAGGCTAAACTAATATCAATTAAATGCCATTGCTTCAGTGCTTGCTCTGAACTCCAACAGCTGCATGGCTGTGCTTTGTTGTTACGTCACTCCATAGAAACAATGCTGAAACATTTGTTGGGATGTACCTGATGATCTGAGTCCGGGGTAATTTTTTTTTTCTAATGTGCTGTAAAAAGAAAATATGCATGAGCTGATAAACATAGGTCTCTTTGCATCTTTACAAAAATAAACTTTCAAGAATCTCAGGTAATGATATGTTGTGCTGGCAAGTATTGCCTATTTAAGGACAAGTCCTGTACCTCAATTACTTTAGTACAACCCTTTTAATGAGTTCTGTATCTGAATACACCAACGAGTGATCTCAGAACTATAATGATTTTTTTTTTGAGCTTTAATTTCTTTACTAGTGGTGATTACAATGGATACATACAACAAATATGTGTAGTGAATACAATAGATAGCATACAATGGGTGCAACACATAGGGCCCTGTAACAGATGTGCAGACGTGGGCTTTTTGAATTTATCATGTTGGTGGTCTTTACTTCTCCCTTATGAGTTATGGAACACATTAGAAATGTACTAGATCAATTGACAATTCATTTTGTAAAAGCAATTGCACTACTGAAAGGGTTAAATAAAATTCACTTGAGAAAGAATAGAATTTAATAACAAATTTAACAGGGAAAAAGCAAGGACATCTAGAGCAAGAAAAACCCCACAATGTTGCAACAACAAGATATATTTTAGATATTATTCTACACGTAATTGAAAAAGATGAAGAAAAATAAAACAAGATGCAAGTAACACGGGAATAAATATTGATATTGCAGCAGCAATTGACTTGACATTGTAATCTCCTGTCAAGCTGCACAGTGTCTCTTACTCTTGCATTGACATACAGCAGCTCCAAATGTCATCCTAATTATACTGGCAAAGCAAAGTATGCTTAGGGAAATAAGAAGTGGAAACAAACAAACACAATCCTCCCATGCTGTGGGAGTGGCACTTACTTTTCCATTTTAGTGTCAAGGATACCATATTCCATTTGGATCTAAAACATTAGCCATCATTTATTTATTTAGCTGCTTTTCTTTTTATTATATTAATATACTTTAGATATTTATATCTGTGATGGCAGTTTTTCTCTGCAAAAAGCTTTGCTTTTTTTTCAACTCGATGTTTTAAGCAAAATATATGTGCTATTAGGTGCCAGATGAATTACAGAAAAAACAAACAAAAAAACCAAAAACCAGACAAAGAAATAAAACCGAAACCAGACAAAAACAAAAACAAAACCACAAGCAAACAAACCTAAAAGTACAATTCATTATAATCATAAAATCATTTCAGTTGGAAGAGATACTCAGAATCATCAAATCCAACCACAACCTAAGTCTAGCTCTAAACTGCAGTAATTGAGAACGACGCATATAGACACAAACAGAGACGCACAGGCAGAGTTCTTGTTAGCAGTGAGAGCAGAGCTGAGCTCTCTTTTATTAACAGTTCTCAGTTTACATGTTTACAGATACAGGGCTGGACCAAGAAGTTAGACATTTTTTTTCAAAAAATGTTATTCTAAACACACCGCACTCATGACTGTTTTCAGTCATGTCCTCATACGTATCTTTTGGGTGGCATTCCGACCTACTCATTTACACACCCAGGCCCAACATTCACACATCATAGATATGGGGGCATTTTTCCAACCCGAGATATCATTCTCACTGGCCTGGGCTATCACTTCTTACACTCACAGAAAACATAGTTCCATATAACCTGTCCAAGGCCCTTTAGCTAAAACCGCACATCTTGCTGTTCCCACACTAAATCATGTCCCTAAGAACCTCATCTAAACACCTTTTAAACACCTTCAGGGATGTGGACTCCACCACTTCTCTGGGCAGCCTGTTCTAATGCCTGACAATCCTTTCTGTGAAGAAATTTTTCCCAGTGTCCAATATGAACCTTCCCTGGCACAACTTGAGGCCATTTCCTCTTGTTCTATCACTTGCTACTTGGGAAGAGAGACCGACACCCTGCATGCTACAATCTCCTTTCGGGTAGTTGTAGGCAGCGATAAGGTCTCCCCTCAGTCTCCTTCTCTCCAGGCTAAACAGCCCCAGCTCCCTCAACCGCTCTTCATAAGACTTCTGCTCCAGGCCCCTTACCAGCTTTGTCACCCTTCTCTGAACTCTCTCTACTACCTCCATGTCTTTCTTGTAGTGAGGCATCCAAAACTGAACACAGGCTTCAAGGTGGGGCCTCACCAGTGCAGAGTACAGGGGGAACAATCACTTGCCTAGTCCTGCTGGCCACACTATTCCTGATACAAGCCAGGATGCTCTTGGTCTTTTTGGCCACCTGGACACACTGCTGGCTCATATTCACCTGGCTGTCGATCAACACCCCCAGATTGCTCTCTGCCAGGCAGTTTTCCAGCCATTCTTCCCCGAGCCTGTAGCGCTGCCTGGGGTTATTGTGACCCAAGTGCAGGACCCAGCACTTGGCCTTGTTGAACCTCATGTTAAACCATGTTAGCCTCAGCCAAATGATCCAGTCAGTCCAGATCCTTCTGTTCTCCCTTCCTGTCCTAGCCTTCCTGTCCTCCAGGTGATCAACATTCCCAGTCAATGTCATGTCTTTTGCAAATTTACTAGGGGTGCACTCAATCCCCTCATCCAGATGATTGATAAAGAGATTAAGCAGAAGTGGCCCCCATATTGAGCTCCGGGGAACACCACTCATGACCATCTGCCAACTGGATTTTGCTCCGTTCACTACAACTCTTTGACACTGTCCATCTAGCTAGTTCTTTATCCACCGCAGAGTACACCCACACAGGCCGTGAACTGCCAGCTTCTCCAGGAGAATGCTTTGGGATATGTTGTCAAAGGTTTTGCTGAAGTCTAGGTACACAACATCCACAGCCTTTCCCTCATCTATTAGGTGGGTCACCTTGTCATAGAAGGAGATCAGGTTGGTCAAACAGAAACTGCCTTTCATAAGCCCATGTTGACTGGACCTGATTGCATGGTTTTCTTGTATATGCTGTGTGATATCACTGAGGGTGATCTGCTCACATGAACTTCCCTGCCACCAAGGTTAGACTGACAGGTCTGTAATTCCCCGGATCCTTCATTTGTCCCTTCTTGTAGATGGATGTCACATTTGCCAACTTCCAGTCAACTGGGACCTCCCTCTCAGATTTATTTTTTCTCTTATTCATTTTTACTAGATTTGTAGAGCTCTGCTATCATACACCAAAGTTTTATTTATTTTTTTTTTTTTCTCACAGGATGCTTCTAAAGCAGGGAAGTATGATCAATCACTCTAAATAGATGAATAAAACAGGTGCAGAAAGAAAAAGGCCAAATCTTCAGAAAACATAGCCATTGTGATTTTTACCGACAGGAGAAAAATGTAAGCCAAGTCCTCTTTAAATGAGGATCGACATATACAGAGATAAATTTCCTTTCAGAAGTTTGAAAGCATACATTTCCTGACAGGCAATGCTATAAAACCAAGTTTCATTTCCCCTTTAAGGAGAAGAAAACTTAATAGCCAGATAAATAGAAACTCAGTAGTTCCCCATCCAACCTGTCTTTGAGCACTTCCAGGGATAGGACAAGTTCTCTCGGCAGCCTGTTCCCATGCCTCACCACCCTATTGGTGAATAATTTCTTCCTTATATCTAATTTACATCTATCCTCTTTCAGTTTAAAGTCATTAACCTTTGTCCCATCACTACAAGCCCTTGTAAAACTTCCCCCTCTAGATTCCTCGTGGGTCCTCTTTAGGTACTGGAAGGCTGCTATAAGGTTTCCTCAGACATTTCTCATCTCCAGGCTGAACAACCATAACTGTCTCAGCCTGTTTTCATAGGACAGGTACTCAAGTGCTTCCTTCTTATCTTGGCAGCCCCAGAGCTGAATGCAGTACTCCAGGTGGCGTCTAACCAGAGAAGAGGGCGACAGTCACCTCCCTCAACCTGTTGGTCACTCTTCCTTTGATGCATCACAGGATGCAGTTGAACTTCTGGTCCACAAGTTCACATTGCTAGCTCATGTTGAGCTTTTCATCAACCAACACCTCCAAGTCCTTCTCCTCAGGGCTGCTCTCAATCTGTTTTGCTGGGGAGTACACAGCTGCTTCATTTATCCAAGTCAAGGCAGCTATGGGAAGAGAAAAAGCCACAGGACACTATCTTAAAAAGGTTTCTAAATGCTTCTTATGGCCTTATTACTTCTTTAATGCCTCACTGAAATATAATCTTTTATAGAATGTACATAAGTAGGATAATCTGCATATTTAATATTCACAAAATTATGTCCCCCTAGAGCTAATGATTTAAAATAATGATCTCATTTATGACAGAGAAAAGATATTTAAATAAAATATAGTTATCATTTATTTCACAGTTGATTTGAAACACATTGTTGAAATTAATGCTTTGGGCTGCCTGGATAAAAAAAAAAAAAAAAAAAAAAAAAAGAATGAAAAATCGATCAAACTCTCAACCTTTCTAACAATGTGTGTTTGGGATAAAACAAAGAGAGATACCATGCCTGAAATCTGTATTACCACAATTATTTCATGTTTTCCACTCATGTCTACTGCACCACTGGAAATTCTTTAAAGAATATAATGAAAATAACATCCCTGTAGGTAATTACAGCAGGAAATGCTCCAGTTGAGTGACTACACCTCCTGTCATGTGACAGAGAGATAATCTTCCATCCTTCTTACCGGTCAAATAACTGAGAAGAAAAAATAAGGAGCAGTTTTTGTCAGCATGCCTGTGTGTCACAGTAATCATTGCTCTCAGTAGAGTAGCTAAAGTCAGCAAATTGACTTAAATTTTAAAATGCTTTCAACAGCTATTACTGAGTCCTGTATGTACGTCTCATTTGAGTGGATCCATTGAAATCAACTGGATTACTTACTGACTCAGCTCAAGTCAATGGGAATAGAAGTAATGCCCACGTAATCAAACTGAGCAAGGTTTATTCTTACATGTGAAAATGTGAGACTAACTCTATTGAATAAATGGCCTTGAAGTCCTTTTTTATATATTTTTAAATGTGACTTTATCTGGAGAGTCATCACTTTCCTTTCATTGTAACACTTACAAATTCATATACTTTGAACATGGCACAAAATGAACTCTTTCAGGGAATCTGTGAGTTGCCAAGATTACAGATATTACATGCTGCTTAAAAAAGTATATTATGATTCTTTCAAGCATACACACTTTGAGAAAGAATAAATTTTCAAAATTCAGACTGGCTTTTATATATTCCACATAAACAGAAAATACCTAAGAAGCATTTTTCAAGCCAAAATTATAGAGAAAACTGTGTTGCTTTAGTCTGAAAGGTTAGAGCAGAAAAGATATGAATTAAAAAAAAAAAAAGCTTTCTTGTCAAGTATAACACATTTTTGCTTCCTGTATGTGTGATTTCTGAAAAGTCAGAAAATACCTGGGAAAGTCAGGATGAAATGGAGAGTTGTAAAGGGTTGAAATGGAGACAGAGGACCACAGATGAAAGACAACAGTTAAAATATATTGAGAGATAAGTTTTAGATAAGACAAGTTAGAGAATCTGATACTAAAGTATCTGATATGTACAAATAATATGTTTTAACATCTGTCCTTTTGAAGTTGCTTTTAATCTTGTCAGTTGTTGCAGAAAACAGAATACGTTCAGATACCCATTGCTTCCTGCACACACACGCAAGAAAGAGAGAGAATGAAAAAGTCAGCACTGACCAAGAGACCATCTCTCTGGACTGAATTATTTTACTATACATGAAATAGACAACCAGTCTCTCTGATGTCATTATCTGCTACCTGCTGATGGACAGTCATTTTCAAATGGATTTCACTGTCATCTGTAACAGATGTGTTCCTTGTAAAAGTTCAGATATATTTTTTTCTTGGTAAAAAACACAAATTGGGAGGGAAGAAACATGAAATAGCACTATGTGGGTAACTATGCTAGGTTTTCAATTATCTCTTTCTGGAGTCTCACTTAAAGCAAGATAATGGCCCTGAATATTTTTCTAAAAAAATGACCACAGTGTCTCTTCCAAGATATTACATAACATTTGTTCTTCTTGGTTGTTTACCTGAACACTGACATATTGTAGGTCATAAGAATATCTTGCTACTTGGAGTAGAGATGCTGGCACTGTCTTCTTTATAATGTAAGATCAGGGCTAATGGCTGGAGAAAGTTTTTTTACCTGATTTGAAGACTTAGACTTCTTTGAAGAGCTCCCTAGTGCCAAATCCAGTTCAGGTAGGGAGAAATAAATGGTCAGCATCTCCAATGCACATATTAAGTCCAGTTGTGGTTCAGGTCCTTCTAACCCCTTCTAAAAATGTTACCATTTTGAGAGATTGCTTGCAGTCCCTTTTGCAGCCGACTGCCATGAATATCCTTACAGCATTTCCATGGGGAAAATCAAATTGAATCCCCTTAAGCAGGGAGTAGACCCAGAGGTGAGAGAGTATTGTTACACTGCCACCACCAGCTTTAAAATAAATAAATTGCTTTTTCTGGTTATAACTTGCTGTTTATTATCTGAAAATGCCTACAAGTAGGTGAAAAGAATGAGGTAGTTGACTATGTTGGGAGAGGGCAAGGCACAACACTGCTCAGCCTGGCAAAGGCTGAAGATTTGCACGAGCTCAAAGGCATGAGCTCTATATCCATGCAAACTTGAAGTTTTGAAATGCAATGTATGCAGAAAATTAGACAACAGCAGAGTGTGTGTATTAGCAAACACAATTTTTTACATCAGTTTTTGAATTTCACTTAGATCTTATTTTGAAGAGCCTTAATAACATCCCATCCATAATATGTGACATATAACTAAGACTAATGAGATTAAATTGAGAAAAATAAGTGTATTTTCCATAATATATTCCAAATAAATATTCTCTTTTCCCAACCTGTCAACAGTTGTTAAGCTTAGGCAATAGCTATTCCAGTGGAAACTATAATTGCTTCTTGCCTTTTTACATATTCCATTACCTTTTTTCAGAAATAAAACATTAACTATTAACAAAGTCATAGAAACAAAACACTGCAAAGCACAACAAAGCACAAAATATCCGTCAACTCAACAAAGGCAGCAAAACAATTCAATGACAAGTGGAAGGTGGAAGTTATATGAAGACAGAAGCAGAAAAACATTTTTAAAACAAAATCTGTGTCAGTTCTCTCACCAGTTTACTAGGACTCCATACTTATGCATATACTTGTGTTTAAAAAGTTTATAGTAAGCCTTCTGTGACAAATCTCATACTTCAAAAATTTTTCATTCATTTCTCTTCATCATGCAAATCCAGGAAATTATCTAGACTTTTTACTAAATCAGATATTCTCTTGAGCAATGTGCTCTTGCAGCAAAAGTGGCTAATGGTATCCTGAGCTGAATTAAGCATTTCTGGCTATTTAAATAACAAGCCTTTATTGTACATTACTAGTATGCAGTTATATAATGAGATAAAGTGGCTTTTCACTTTCTTTTCTATACTTGTTCAGAATTTAAGTTCAATAGATACTTTGAAATGAAGAGAGATTAAATATTTTTTAGAGAACATTGTATTTTCTTTTGCATTTTTCTAAATGACTGGTGTAGACCATCTTTGTGATGAATTTTCTACTTCCTAGTTTTATAGAGAGACAAAACCAATTTCAACCAGTTCAGCTCATTTTCAACCAAACCAATGTCTACAGTGCAACAAGAGGTGGAGTGTTTTGCAACTGGAAACTCGACAAATTATTTAAATAAACTGCATTGTGTTAAAAACATGAGAGTGATCATTAAAAAGTACAGATTCCATCTCAGGAGCTTCCATATATACTTCTACTAGCCTTCTACTGTGTATCTTAATTTTAACCATTTACTGCTTGTGTTAATTAGACTAAAATAATATGTGCCCGTACCAGTAATGACTGCAATTCACTGTATGCATATCTTCACACTGTGTTTCAGACTGCAGTAGCATAGTCTTTGTATAGGTGCAATAGAGTAGCCCTTTTATCTCCAATAAAGGGGTCTTGCATGTCTGGTACCTTGAAGCTTCACCATGTTTGAGCTGGTATGTTTTAAAACAAGACTTTGCTAATATATCACTGTGTTGTTGAACTTCTGTATCACTGCAATTTCACGTGATGCTAAAAGGTATTTGAAATACAATTAAAAGTTATAAGCAGCTGCAGTAAAGAGAACAATAATGCAATCTGTTTTTCTATTAGTTTTTTGGTATTTATTTTTAGTGTGTTTTTAAAGTAAGAGTGAAGAACAAAAGGAAGAGGTAGGTGCTTTTTTTCTTTGGAATTATTCTCTCTCGATAAACAACACTTAGCCCCTGGAGTGCTACAAAGGTGTTAAGTTCTACCTCTGCAAATCTGCAGAGGAAATACAGCTGTTGGGTGTGCAGGCTTAAACCCTATTTATGGCATACAAATATAGCAACATGCTGTTATCAAAATGAGGAGGTCATACATTCTTGTTCTATTTCTCTCCTCTGCTCTTAGCTACACCCATACGTTTTGCAACACCCCTCAAGTGAGCCAGGTGAACTTAACCTGGTGAGGGGAAAATAGACCAGGAAAACTATCAGCAGCTTTCTTTTTTATTCAAATAGAACTGAAATCTTCAGCAAAAGGAGTTGTTAGGTCTTCAAATTTGAGGTGCTGGAAGGAGGTGAGGTGTGGAAACAGTGAGTTATTAACTTGGGTCATTTGCTCTTCGAGAGTATCTCCTATGACTGCAGTGTACCAAAGCCTCTATTATTTCACTTAACGTTAAGGGACTAACTAAATCATCTACATTAGACCAAATGAATCACATTCTTGAAGTGGTCATTGTGTCTCAAATCCTGTCTCATGCTCAGACCTAAATGTCCAGTTTCAAAATATAGAGACACGTCTCTTTTGTATTCAGGAATCACCATCCCAAAGTTTGTTCTCTCTATGCCATTTGTATAAAAAAATGAAAGGTGTTAATCTTTCCAGCAAGCCACATTCTGAAGAGGATCTTTCTTTTCTATAAAGCATCACCTAAAAAGTGGCTGCCAGAATTTGAGTTTCTTTAATTTTTTTTTTTTTTTTTTTTTTTTAATTAACTCATTCTGCTGACAACAAACCATTTCTGCTAGGTTGTAGAGAAGTCTCATTCCATTGAAGTGCAGTAACGTTTTGTAGCATAACGGACAGTCCTTTTTGCTTGGGTGGCAGAACAGCATCTATGCCTGGTTTTTAATACAGAATTTATGTGGTTATTAGGATGTCATAGAATGTCCTGAGTTAGAAGGGACCCACGAGGATCATTGAGTCCAACTCCTGTCTTTGGATTTGACAATCCCACAGTTCAAACCATGTGTCCAAGGGCATTGTCCAGTCTCTTCTTGAACACTGCCAGGCCTGGGGCCGTGACACCTCCCTTGGGAGCTTGTTCCTGTGCTCCAGCACCCTCTGGGTGAAGAACCTTTTCCTAATGTCCAACCTAAACCTCCCCTGGAATGTCTTCCTGCCATTCCCTCAGGTTCTGTCATTGTTCACTAAAGAGAAGAGTTCAGCACCTGCCCCTCCTCTTCCCCTTGTGAGGAAGCTGTAGACCTTGATGAGGTCTCCCCTCAGTCTCCTCTTCTCCAGGCTGAACAAACCAAGTGACTTTAGCTGCTCCTCATACAACTTTTGTTCTAAACTTTTCAACAACTTTGTGGTCCTAATTTATTCAATATGCTGCTGTTTTAACTGTTGCCTGTATTTGACAGCAGGTAACTGGAGAGTCACAGGATCCAAACTGTTGTTTAAAAATTATAGATCTTATATGTAAGTATTGTTTGACAAAATTAAGAAAATAGAGAGATCTAAGCAGGAATAAAAAGAGGAAACAGAGGGTTTTCAGGTAGGAATGTTCCTTGTGGGAACTTGGTAACATTCACTAAGTGGTATCTGGGAAGAGGGAGAAAGAAAAAAAATCACATAAATTTTTATGTTTAACACACACACAGACATTGGTTTCTTCTCTTTGTACCTTTTGGTTTTCAGGAATTAAAAAAATAGATGTTGTGAGCATCATTGGAATAGGGTAAAGCTTATTATCTAACATATCTCAGGAAAGTAGAAGTGACTCTAAAGCAAGAAGTGAGGTATTGTCCATCTTTTGTTTGATGTTTGTAAGTAAGTATATTCTTGAACTGAAGCATTATTTGAAGTGAGAGCTAAGTGTGGGTTTTTTTGAGGCCAAATGACAACTGTAATAACAGAAAATCTTGCAGGGTTTCAAACCCTTCTTCAAGCTTCTGCATTCTCATTGTCTTCTTATGGAAGCCCTACACATATTCACACACTGAGTAGCTTTAAGCCTATGAATGTTAGTGAAGAGTGTCCGTCTTCCAATTCATAAGCATTTGCCTGATTGGAAGTTAAATTCAATATGACAAGGGTCAGATTTTCTTTTTTCAGCTCCTGTCAACTGCAATTTAAGATCAGTGAAGATGGTTAATATTTTTATTTCCTGAGGTAGCCAAAAATGTGTCTATCATCTGGAATGTCTTTAACCTTGAAGTCTTGGTGAATCCCTGCACCTTTGATGGACTAATTAGCAACATGTTCAAAATGCCTGAAGTGACCTTTAGGGCAACAGGTTAACACAGTAATTGCTACCTTTCAGCCTCATTGAGTAAACTTTAGGGAATCTTTAGTTTATCAACTCTGTTTATATTATCAATTAAACACATACTTTGGTGGTGTGATTTAAAATGTCATTCATATGGTCTGAAAATCATATTTAGCAATATTAAAGAGAAGCCAGCAGTTGAATTAGATGAAAGGTCAGGAAGCATTATGTTAAGATTTTATTAATGAATTTCTAGACAGTGTTAGAATCACAGACAGGTTGTAGGCAAAGTACTTTGCAGAAACCAAATATTATAATCAGGACATTATAATCAGGAAAATATGAACTGAGGGGCATGGTTAGAAATTAATCTATTTATCCACAATTTATAACTAATGAATAAGGGACATACTACGTACTACATATAGTGGATAAGGTGACCTTCATGGATTACTGTTTAAATGTGTGACATTTACAGTACAGCTGTAATATCTACTGCATATAGTGTACATACTGTGAACAGTAGGAAAAGAAACATGTAAATATAAGATCTACAGAAGAGAAGACAGCAGACAAGAAAAATAAAAGGGTGAGAATGAAATTTCAAACAGAGCAGGAATAAGGTCCTGTCATCGACTGCTATTGAATATAACTTGGAAAACTACAGAGAGGCAGAGTTATATCAAGACTTTAACTCTCTATGCACTCACAATTATTTTGTCTGTACAAACCACATGAGGA
Source organism: Columba livia (assembly GCF_036013475.1). NCBI lineage: Eukaryota > Metazoa > Chordata > Aves > Columbiformes > Columbidae > Columba > Columba livia. The sequence goes on from NC_088604.1 coordinate 14,629,768, forward strand.
ATTTAGTGGAGAGGGTCAAAAAAAGTATTATGTGTACTTACATTATTGTGAACCAGGAAAAAATCCATTTCAGTCAGTGAAGTTACTCTGTTACTGGTGAAATAGTATGAATATAGAATTATACCCTCATAATTAATACCATAATCATGCCAGGAAAAATAAATTTAGCTTTTGAGATTAGGCTGCGATACCACATGTGAGAAATGATACACATGCATATGAGAAGAGTGTGTCAGATAGAAACAGCAGATGCAGAAGAGGAGAGTCATTGTGGGAAAACTGAAGAACACAGGGCAGCTATAAATACATATAAAATGGGAAAAAAAACACTAAAATGAGCATGAGAGACAAAGCAACATAGCCACAGTATAGTGAAATGTTTTCCTGGGTTAGAGGCAGAAAGATCATGCTGTGTCTCATGTTGTTCCTCTCCCTTTTCTATTCAGAAATAATGAACATTACTTTAGAACTTAGGTATCTAGAACTGTTCTAAAAGCATAAATTGTATATTTCCACTGAACTTAATGAACCTATCAGAAGATTTAATCAGAGCAAATGAACAGAAAAATGTGAAGACTTTGATGGCTGGAGAGGGTGTCATAATGAGCCTGTTTTCTTTTATAAATGGAAAATATCAGAAAACTTAGTGAGCTTAACCTCCAAATACATATCTGATACAAAGAAATGTGGCAGTTTCTCGTTTGACAGTCTTCAAATACAGACTGCAAGAACACAGCAAATGATGTATCTACATAGTCAGGTTGCTGGTCTAGTGACCAGTTACTAAAGTTTTAAAAAAATCTGAAAGCAGTAGCTGTAAATCAAACCCTACCCAGTGTCAGCCTAAAAATTTTGTGTAAATTTTAAAATCTTAAAATAAAGAAGGTAACAATAACAATGTTATTACATAGGAGATATTTTAAAATTCATTCATATTAAATTTTCCAGTTACTGGGTTTTTAAAAATCTCTTCTTTTTTTCCCACGGTGTGCTAAGGAGTCCATCACTTTAGAAGTCATTTAATATCAGTGGAATTTCTTCCTTAATCCCACTGACAGGGACTATCTTGGACACACTTTCAGGTGGTTTAATCAAAAAACACATTTTATTTCTTCATGGTCTCTTCTACATGTGCTCCATTTATTTCCACCCACTCTTCTGAGAACAGCATGACCAGCCTCATCACAGTTCTTTCCTCTTCTTCTCTTTCTACAGTCAATGCAGAAATTCACCTCCTCCAAAAAGGTGGGGAGAAACATTTCTTTTAAAGTGGTTTGGACCATCAGACTTCCCCAGCCATGCTCCCAAATTTCCTAAGTTTTCCTCCATCAATTGCTATTCAAATGGCAGTACACTGGAAAGAAAAGAGGTTTCGTTTTCACTGAATAGAGCTACCTAATATAAGCCTTTTTTAATGAAAGAAGAGATGCACAAGGTTACGATTTCAAGGTGAAAACAGCTCAGTCATTAAACTGCATAAGCCAAACCCATCCCTATAATAATTCCAACTAAGGCAGAGCCCAGATCAGCTTAATATGTGGAGTTTCTAGGCCATGCAAAATGTGATAATCTTTAGTAATGCATTTCAAATTAATACTGTCTTTAATTTTGAGTTTCAGGTGGATACCATCTACAGATTTTTAAGAGGTGAATGTTCATAGAAATAGTCTTTTTCTCACAATTTTCACTACTGATGCGTAGTGCAAACTGTTCACTCATTCTGCAAAATGGTAGTTGAAATGATGTATTTTTGAAACAGGATATCTGTTTTTTCACACTATCATCACAAATCATGCAGACAGAAAAAGGTAATGAGCTGGTTACTGAATAAACAATTCACAAATAAATGTTACTGCTTCCAGTCCTTCTACTTATAATGCTTGCAGCATGTTTGCTTTCAGCTTTGCAGTGAAAAATATCCAGGATATTGTTTGGAACAAATTATGTGTAGTTTCATGTGATACAGTTTAGCTTTTTGTGTGCTGCGTATACTCACAGCCTTTACAATTCATGTACAACACAATCTGTCATTAATCTTACATCACAAGATAAGAAGCAGATGCATTAGGAATGCTGGATGAGTAAGATGCCTTAGAAGGAGACTATAATAGATGTGATAACATGCATACAAAGTCTTTTGCAAGGTAAAATTTTATAAGATACAGCTGTGATGAAATGGCAAAATAAAAAAGACAAGTAACATGAGTACAGAATGATTAATGAAACACCATTGCATAAGATGGCAACAGTATAATGTCATCACATGAAAAAACGAACACAATTTTTGAGGTAGGAAAGGAAATTAATAGCATCATTAGTTTGGCAATATGGACACTGAGCATTGTCATGTCCCGCCCTCAGGTATGAGTGCGGGAGAAGTGACTCAGCTTCATAGGTGTCCCCCCCTTTTGGAAAAACAGTGCACACAGTACTTAAGATCTGCAAACAAAAGGCTTTTATTTTGCAGCTTGGCCCAAATGGTATATGATTTGGTGGCAGAAGGATTTACGTTATTGTAGGTTCAACTGGTAAACATTAAAAGTTTGCGGCATATGCAGGGCTGTAAATCTTATGTTACTATGTTACAGATATGAAGGAAAGCAAAAAGGTAGGAGTATGGAAAAGAAAGAAAAGAGAGAGAAAGATTTCACCATCCTTATGGCTCTGCTTTATGGAGTTTGCAGTCTTGGGTCCAATGATGTGTGGCATCCTCTGGTGTCTTGTTCAGTTCATGTGGTGAGACTGGTGGGCAGAGTGGTCCTCTGGATGGTGGGTGAGCACTGCCAGTGCTTGCACAAGGTGGGCCTTAATAGCCCTCTGTGTTGCCCGCTTGCGTAACTTTTGTTTTTTTGTGGAGATGTTATTGTGAAAGAGAGAAAAGTCTGGGGAGAAGAGGTGATTGCAAAAGTTCGACAACTCTCAGGTCATGTTGAAAGGTCTCAGCTTTTCCCTTTGTGCCATGCTGGGCGTATCAGAAAGGGGAGCTATGTGCCCTTTGGCACATCTCCCACCTCCTGTATGGGCCAGCCGGCCTGGTCTGTGGCTCGTTAGCTTGTCGTTGATATGTAAATCGCTGTTCACCCTATACTGAATGAATCATCTCCTGCGGCTGGATGAACTGGTCTTGCCACAGTGTTTCGGTCATTTTCCTTGTCAGTACATGACAAGCATAAAAAAAATATCTCTAATAGAAGTATGTTAAATAGATAATTAGTAGATATCAATCCAACTAGACAGATCTTGGTAGATCAAGATGCTCGTTCTCCTAAAAAACTAGATTTTTTTCCTGTTTTCTAGAGAGACACTCATTGGACTTTAATAATTCTAGAATATGATGAACTGGTGTTATGGTATTTCCTCCAGCAGTGGAATGTGGAAGATAAATATTTCAAAATGCAAGAGAAAGAACTTCTATTTTTATTCTGAATCAGATAAACTGGCTGAACACTCGACTCTGAATAATAATTACAAATCAATTCCTTTCATCAATTGCTGAACTACTTTCAAGCAAATTCTAATTTCTAAATATAAATCCCTGCAACTATTAAGTGTACGCCAAGTAGACCTACAGAAAAATTGATTAATTTTTAGAAAAAAAAAATAGTAAGGCCTTCATAATCTAGACCAAAGCAGTTTTAGACCAGACATCTCATAGAATCCCATCATCAAATGCAAAAACATGTGACTCATCTAACATGTTGTCAGATTATGTTGCTGAGCTAGAATTGTAGTCAGCATAAAAGTTAGCCTTGTTGATTCTCCTACTGGTACTCTTACGAAGTCACTACTTCCTTGCGAGGAATGGAATACAAAAGGCAACAAGGGATTTTAAGGAAAGGAAAATCTATTATCAAAGTCAAAAATCCATATAAAGTCAAGACACTTTTCTAAATTAGAGGCCACAGATGGAAGCACTCATAATTGATTGTCTGTCAGCGTTAAAATGAAGATACAGTTCAATTATATCCTTACAGCAAATATGAGGACAGGAAATGTTACAAAAACCTCCAAGTCTGAAGAAAAGTTTGCAATCCCAAAACACACTAAAAAAAATAAGAGTACTTATAGCCTGTACCAGTGAGGCTCATTTCACGTGAGCTATATAGGCAGCCATAAACAAACACTATGTACCCAGGTAGCATTGTAATTTAAAGGCTGGAAATTTTGTGATGTGCTAACTGTTTCTGACAAAAGTGTGCCAACAACACTAAATATTTACCTTTGGTAGGCACTAGGAATTTCTAGGCTTTAAATGGACTAGATCTTCCAGCAATTTTGAAGAGAACTGCTACCTGACCAGAAGTGAACAAATAACACTTGCTTCCAAATATACTGATCTTTTTAATTATTATTTTTTTTTTACAAATGTGAAAATCATTATTAACCTCTCATTGCTTTTAATGTCACTGATATCTTCTCTATTATGGGTAAGTGCCTATTTTTCATGTAAAGTAGCTGATCATCTTGAGGTAGATTAAGTTCATGGGTTTTCTTTTTTTAACTCCAAGACACACAGATTGCTTTGAAGCACTGAAAGCAAAGAGGAACACAGTGACCTCTGGGAGTTTGTTTCAGTGTTTTTCAGTCTTGTTTTGAAAACCTTTTCACCCTTATTTGGCAGTGGTCCTGAAAGATTCTGAGGATTTGAGGGTCAAATAAAAAAACATTGATGTCAACAGAGGAATCCTTGAGAAATACTTCCATCACTAAGTGAAAAAAAGTTCTGAAGACGGAGCAGCCTGAGGGCCAAGACTCTCCTCAAATACTCTGTCCACAGTGTTGGTTGCAGCCCAGACATAACTCAGGCTTCGTGAGTGAAATGAATGCTGAAGTCCAGAATATGATACTGATGATGTCTGAGTATTTCTTTGCTAAATCTATTTCAGCAAACAAAAGGTACACAGTTTCCAAGGACAGGGTTTGTGCTAATGCAGCCCACCTAATCTCCCAACTCTTCTGTAAAACAGTACAGTCCTGTTCAAGCTACTCGGTGGGAAAAGCTGTTGTTTATTATCAATTACAATCTGATATAGCATGGGAGGGAATTTGTTCAGACAAGCCAAAACTCAGCCATTTTTTGTTCAGGCTATTCAGAGATAAGGAAAATCACATGCCAGTCTTTAGCCCTGTGTGTGGCCTTTTTCTTAGTGTAGATGAAGTCTAAGTCCCTGACCACCCTCTGGAATATAGTTTGAGGAAGCCTTTTAAAGTGAACTTGGAAGTTTACAACATGGATATTAGGAGAATTTGGCTGTTGAAGGAAGACTTAGGCTCTAGTTTAACGAATGTCATACGCCACTGAATTCAGCAGGTGGTTGAATAAACCTGTGAAGAAGTAAAAAGGAAATGAATTCACATGAACTTGAATGTAATTGCGCAGCAGAGGTTTGATCCAGTTAGATGCAGAAGGCCTTAATGAGGTGTTTTAAAGCTACTGAACTGCAGTATAGCAGCAAATGTTGTTTCTTGTGCCTATACATATATATATACACACTTGAAATATATACATATGCAGATATATATTTAAAATATTCACTAAGAACAGTATTATTAGAAAGCATCCAAGATCTTGTTCTATATATTTGCAATTACAGTATTTTGTCTAAAAGCAGAATTTGGTATTATATTTCACCAAATAATTGTTGTGGTTTTTTTTTAGAGATACTTCATCATGGTTTATAATATGAGAAATTAACATAACTGTAAAGTTAATTACTACTGCTGCATCCGGTCTTCTGGAATATTTGCTTTTTCTCTCTAGGCACCTGTTATTGTATCATGGTTGTTAATTTTTTTTAAAGCGGTAATTTTAATTTATATCTAAATCAATTAATATGTACTTGTTTGGAAAAGAAAACCTACAGGCACCTTCAAAGACAATCAATGGATGTGGTTTTTGGTTGAGAATTAAATGGTATACATTAAAACTATAAATCAACTAAAACAACAGTTATTATGGCTAGTATCAAAATGCATCTAGGAAAAGGTTATTCAACAATTCTCGATTCCAAAATGTAAGTAGATTGAATGACTTCTTGCAATAAAAAATAAAAAAACAAAATAAAGCAAAAGAAAACAAAAAAACACACACCAACCAACTAACCAAACAAAACCCCCCAAAAAATCACAACCAAACACATCTTTGACTATTATATCCTAATGTCTTAAAGCAGCGGTGTCAAACTCATTTTCACCTGGGGCCACATCAGCCTCATGGTTGCCATCAAAGAGCCAAACATAATTTTAGTAACTACTCCTAAATTTATGTAGTCCTAAAATTACGTTCGGCCCTTTGAAGGCAACTGCAACACTGAAGGTAACCATTGGTGAAAATGAGTTTGACATCCGTGTCTTAAAGGATGCAGATTTTATTAGTGTCAAAGAAATGTAGTTAACCTGGAAGACAGACCCTGATGTTGTTTGTCAACATAGTTGTAGCCATAGTAAGTTAGCAGATATTTATGCATGTTCTTTGTGAACAATTCACAATGAAATTCTGTAGAAACCTCTGACATTGATGTGCAGATAAATTACAAAGTCCAGCAATGGTGCACTTGGAATGTATTTACTCAACGAAGTAACTATTTAGTAATCACCTTTTATGCAAATCAAAAGCAGATGTCACATCAATAGTTCATAGAAATTACAATAATAGTCCATATTTGACAATTTGTCCTAAAGTAAAAAGGATCAGAATGTCACTTGAACTGGTAATTATATTTGTTGGTGGCTCTCACTTTGTTAACATTCAGTATTGCACTATTTTTTCCCCTTCATGCTGAAATGGTTTTGGGTTTTTTACTCTTTTGTTTGTTTGTATGGCAAACCTCTAATTACTTTTTCCATAGCATTGCCTTTCATTATTACTGACTGTATTGTTAGATGAAATAAAGAACTATAAGCATTAGTTCCATAATATGATGTATTGAATGCTTAATGCTTTTACATACAAAAAAATAGTGATAAAACTAATCATGCTATTGACAATATAAAAAGTAAAATAATTGTTAATCATTCTAGAAAAGAAGGTGAGTTTCTTTTGATTTGGGTAACACTAGTTATTTCTGCCTGAGATTCATTCAAGGCAGCTGTGCATTCAAGGCAGCTGTTGGATTGTTTATACTCCACTATTTGTCTTTTTTTCTCTTCTACTTCTTACAGGATTTTTGTTTATTTATTTGTTTGGTTTTAAATCAGATGCATACAATATAGGCAAAAGCTTATGGCTACCATTTAAAGATACACAAAAAGATATGATTAAATTAAAATATGCACACCCTACTTTAGTGTAGTGGAAAAAAAAAAACAACTCTGTGTGCAGAACTAGCTAATGAATAAGTTTAATAGATCTAGATCTGAAATACAACAAAATCGGTATTAAAAATATGATCAATGAGGAAAAGTTTAAAAGTCTGGATTTCTCTAGTCAGTTATAAGGTAAAACAGATTTACTATCTCTGGATAACCATAGGCCAGCTTTTTAAAGAAGTACCATTAGTATCTGAATTAGTAAAAGCTTGACTGATCTAAGGAAATCTGAGCTTTTTGCAAGATATTCCAGTGCACTGTACCATTATAAACCTGACTCCTTAGCTCAGCAAATGGAATGCCAAACTGCTTTGTATCATTATGGTTTCACCTAATATTTCTGTCAGCCCACTCTTATCTTTTAGCAGTGCAGTGTTATGCAGATAACTAATCATAAGTAAGTGAACTTTAGTACCGAAAACCATAATGCTGAATTGACTTTCTTTTTCAACTTCTTGCTTATCCTTTAGGTTACATCATCACAGTGTGTGCATCAAGAAGACACATCTGACCCTCAGGCCAACAGGCAGAGTGAGAAAAATGCATTCTGTTCAAGTCTAGTCCCTCCAGTCCAAACCAAAGTGTACAAAGAAATAGAGACCCATTTAAGTCAATTTTTGTGGAATGAAGTTGAGGGTAGCAAAGCTATGAGGTATATTGTGAGAGTGTGCAAGGGCATTTGAATTTGCAGAACCTGGTAGGGTAGGGTAGGGTAGGGTAGGGTAGGGTAGGGTAGGGTAGGGTAGGGTAGGGTAGGGTAGGGTAGGGTAGGGTAGGGTAGGGTAGGGTAGGGTAGGGTAGGAAGGTGTTACAAAATACAGAAAGAGTCCGAGCTGGTGCAGTCTTGTCTGTGATGTCCGTTGGTAAACTTTCACCTTAACATGAACTGAACATGTAGTCATGACACCAGGACCTGGGGTTGATCTCTGAATTTAACTAGTAAGTGTAGAGAGAAACATTCAGAACTATCTTATTTTAATATAATGCGTTTTGGTTTGGTTTGTTTTTTTAATGTTTTTGTTTGGATTGCAGTATCTAAGATTATGTCCGTTTTCCTCATACACCTTTGAATTCCAAAACAAACCTGGACTCTGACTTATCTCTGTTTACATAACTCTCACGATCATGGTATCTAAACACCTCCCAATTTTGGCTGAAATTATCCTCCTAACAACTTGCCATGTGTAAGAAAGGAACTGTATCTCTTTGAGTACTTTGTAATAATTTGTTATTTGTTATGGTCAGTATTTGAGAAACAATTATTTAAAATTTTTAAGTAGCAGCATCTACCTAGAAAAGTATTAATCTATGGCTTGTCTAATATAGATACCTAGCACAGTCGTTCAAAACACAGCAGTTAGCTTCTGGTTCTGCATAAATGGAATAGATGCAATCACCCCTTTGAAATACTGCTGCCCACATTTTACTGATTGGGAAGAGCTATAAACAGAAACTAAGCAAACAGAAATACACCACAGAAGAATCTTGCTATGAAGCAAAGTCGCTTGTCTTAACCTAAGGCTATGGATGTAAGCATGGGATTTACTTATCTCTAGTGAGTACATCTGTGCTGCTGGCTGTTTTTTTCTGAAACTGATAGCAATCTATGTTCACAGTAACTTATATGCACAAGTTATCTCTACAGAAATATTTATTAAAAAAAAGCAAGAAAAAGATTGTTATGATATAGGGTTTAATAACCTACGGAAATAGGCAAGGGATGATTTTATTTACTTTTGCACATGTGTAAAATGATAATTAGAAGCTCAAGAAGTTTCTTATCAAACAATATACAGTGATCTTCACTTCTAATAGACTGCATTTTTAAAAAATTTCCCATTTTTCTCATGTTTAATTTTATCCAGCTTTCTAGATTAAATAGTTATGTCTCAGAGAACAATCAAACCTCTATTTCACCTTGCTTTTGAAGAATCACAACTACATTATTAGGTCCCAGCTATAACACAGGATGTATTCACAGATGCACATAAAGAAATTTGACAGAAGGAGTGGATTCATGCGCACCAGAGTGGTTAGGCAGTATGAAGCACTGGCAGGTTATATTGCACTAGTGACTCCAACAGTATCAGGATTCAAGTTAAAAAGGGATTCAAAGCACTCTTTTTCACAAGTACTTTCTACAGATAATTCTATAATATTTGGACATCCCTGAGGTATGGTAAACCACTGATCAGCTCTATATTTTACCTGAGTTATTTGACATAAGGCTTTAAAACTTGCAACTCTCACTAGCTTTTTTGCTATCTATCTATCTCTCACCTTCATTTTTAGTTCCCTCTCTTCTCTACTGACATTTCTGTATTTTAGTCCTCATCAACAGTATTCTTAGGACATGACCATATACATCTTATTTCATCTCATCTTTCTTAATTGCTATGGAATATGTGGAGATTCAGAGAAAACTGTCACTGTAATGACAAGTGTCATTCTGGTTGCAGAAGTTTAGTAGAAAAGTTTCAGCTTATGTTTCTAGAAATTCTGAGTTTTTTGATATATCACCCTAAATGGATTTCCAACACATTTTGTTGTATTTTATTCCATAATTTTTCCATCTCATTTCTAATTTATTTCTTCAGTAAAATGTAGAATAACAGTGCTGCCCTGCATATTTCAAGTGTCAGATGAAAAATAACAAAATACATAATGTTGTGGTTTAAGCTCAGTCAGCCACCACACAACAGCTCACTACTGACTACCTCCCTCCCCTGCCACCCTGGTAGGTGAGAGAGGTGGGTGAGAAGGAGAGAATCGGGAGTATAAAAGTGAGAAAACTCATGGACTGAGAAAAACACAGTTTAATAAAGGGAAGAGGGAGGGGAAGACGAAAGGGAAGAAAAAGGGAAAGATTAAGAGGAAAGGGGAAAGGGAAGGAAAGGTGCCCATCAAACCTGTGAAAGATCTCCAGGGTTTCTTTCTGTAATTTATTTTCCATAACAAATTGGATAGGTCTTACAAGAGGGGTGGCTAGGGTTAAAGAAAATGCCTCTTTGAAAGGAGAAAACAAACACTGGCAAGGTCATGAGATTGCACACAGCTCTGTGAAATGGGGTCACAAAAGAGTGGTTGTTAAGCTTTTGGAAGGGAACCATAAATCATCATTAAGGTTCTTCTTCCTTCAATGAGCTATTCTTAATGGAAAGAAGTAATTCCGAAAAACTATTGCATGTGTAGGTAACTGAAAAAAATAAAATAAAATAAAAACAACAAACAAACAAACGAATGCAGAACACCAATATGTGTCTTAGACTTACAAAGGCAAACCTATACATGAAAAAGCCAAATTGTGAAAGCAGGTATACTAAAACTGTGTGACACTTACTGACTAGGGAATCAGGACAGATGCAGCAGAATTTGTAGTGAGAAAAGACTGCTTTTAGGAAAGGAAAGCTACCTACTTCTATTTTTCCCTAAGAAAATGAGAGAAGCTACTATTTGGAGTACAGTAAATACGTGTTAATTAAAAATTTTTGCCTATATTTACTTCTACATTTTTCCCCAACCCTTTAAAAAATGTTATGTTGTTTAAGGCCAAATAGATGTTTTACAAGTTGAATAGAAGCAAACCTGCCAAGGTTTTAATGACTTGATTGTTTTAAATTTATTCTTTGCAGCTGCAGCTAGAGGAAATACTTACATCTAAATAACAGAAATTAAATAATAGGTTAACTGCTGCACCATTATTAAGCAAATAATAACAAAAAAGAGTCAATCTTTTTCCTTTGTTGTAATTATAAAACAAGGAAGATCCAAGCATATCTGAGTGATTTCAAGAATGACAATGCTTTTTAAATGGTTCTACTTCATGAGACAAAAAAAACTCCCAAAATATTTAAAATTAAAATATCACGAGGAACTGCATGTGGCAATTCACCTTGTCTGTTGTGTGCTTTTTAAGGTTATCATCTCTCTACATTTCTGACCACAGAACTCAGCAGTACAGAATATTCTTATGGGTTAATTGCTTCAAAATGCTTTGAAGTCTGATTTCTGTGGCTCTCCTACACACAGTCCAGAAACTACTAAATGTGACAGTACTTGGAGTATTAAAAAAGAAAAGAAGAAAAAAAATATAATTTCAATTAACCATTCGCATATTTGAAAACATAGGAAGAAACATTATTGACTGTCTTAGCTTTGGCCAGCAGCAGGACTGTCTTGTAGGGATTTGGAACTGGCTCTGTCCAACATGGAGACCACTTTTGGCAGCTTCTCACAGAAGTCACGTCTGCAGCCCCCCACTACCAAAACCTTGCCACATAAAGCAAATAGAGATACTGTTCCAAGAAAAATATTAATTCTAGATGACTCATCCTATTTCTGGAGAACCTTTCATAACTATAAAAACTTTCAATTAGCAAATATTTCACCTTCTTAAAATTAATGCTAACATTTATGCTTCCCTATATTCCTTATTCTCCTGAAGTATCTAGTTTGATAGTAGAACTAATTTATGAATCTTACTTCCCTGTTCTTTTTTTCCAGCTATTTCCTATTTCAACATTTTCTCAAATAGAACAACCTATGCGGTAATTCAGATTAAGTTAGACAAACAGCAGTATCCTTGATTGATATCTATACAGAGCCTAAATTGACTAAAAAAATGGAACTGTACCCTAGCAAGCATTTATACTTGGTAGAATTACAGATGAAGGAGGTTTGCTTAGGTGTACGCAAATCGTATAAGTTTAGCATCATCTGTAATAAATGGTTTTTACTGATATTGTGTGTATGGATAAAATAGACAGCTTATATTTTCTAGAAGAAAAGATTAAGATGCCAAGAGAACAACAGCAACAACAGAAAAAGAATGAGATGCTAAACAAGCAATACCAGGAACATTAAAAGGGTAGTAAAAGTTCAAATAGCAGTCTATGTTCACATTATAGTCACAGAAATGCTTCAGGAAACTGTGATCAGAGTCCAGAATAGTGACACTAAAACTAGATCAGATTTTTTTCTTTTAATCTTTGTTTAGCCGTACTCTAAAACATTGAGCAGTGAGTCCCGTTACTGTTTTGGCTCGTAACAGGAAAACGAGGAAGATACATTTTGCAGGGTAAAGTGCATTCAAATTGTCCTATACTAGTAATGTGTTCTAGTTTGGCCAGCTTTGAAGTAGTGGATTTCCTGATATTGATATTCCAAATTCATGATCATGTACGTTTACAGAAACTTACCACATTAAACAGAAGGTTGTACATACCACCTCAGACTTCACAGGATGAAGATTGGTTGTGCCCATTTCTCTTCTGTGGAATTTCTGTGGCTGTGGCTACAATTTTGCAGACACACTTAAAGGCTGATAAATATATTTTTACAGTTCTTAAATGCTTTTGGCACTAATTGACATTCCTCTACATTATAATAATATATAAAGGAATCTCCCTTTTCTCCCTGGAAATTATGATACATTGTTTATCACCAAATGTTATTTTTTTTCCCCCCACATAATTGGCATGCCAGGTAGACCTACTTGGGAACAATTTCCCCCCCCCCCCCCCCCTAAAAATATTTATTTTGAGGCAAGCGTAAAAAATAATAACTTAGTTAAATTACTAGAAAACTTATGAGCAACTGAAAATGGAACCTTTCATTATTAAGTAAGCCTCATAGGCTTACATGAATCCTTCAGGATATATAAAGCAAGGCTGAGAGACAGATTGAGAAGCATGAGCTTGATAAAGAGTAACTGATAGAACTGATAGTGATTCAAGCTAAAAGAATTCTGTACCATCCTACCTTCAAATCATAACTGGGTATCAAAAAATGGAAGTAGAAATGAGTAATTTTTAGCATAATTCTTTAAGGAAACAGAGTAATCCTTTGCCAAGAGACCTAAAATAAAATAACTTTACTGAAAAGTAATTATATGCATATATGTGATGAAAGATTATAAGGATTCAAGATGATTTGTGGATTTAAGCACTTAACAGGATTTTAGGATTACTTTAAAGAAAGTATGAAGAAATGACATAAAAGTGCAAGGTACACAAAATAATTTCAGTACCAAATATGCTGTCTCAGAAATTAATGAGATTTTTAGTTAGCATCAAAAAAAAAAAAAAACTAAAATTAAATTCAGTGGAAAAAAGATCCTTGTTTTTTCAACAAAGTTATAAAGCATCTGACATCTAGATATTTCTAGAGCTGAAGCCCATTAGCATTTGCTGAGCTGTTTTTCATGGGTTCTGTGGTACCAGGACATATGATTGCACAGTTTACATTACAAGAGTAGTGTTTGAATTTCTGAGACATAGTTGCTCTAGAGTAACACCATTAAAAAAAAAAAAAGAAAAAAGAAAAAAAGAAAAAAGTATCCTTATGTCTTGGTTACTTTAGTAGAATCTCAAAGCTTTTTAGAGCTCATCAATAGAGTTTCATCTACTTCAATAGATGAAGTAGATGAAGTGGACTCATCAGTTCTATGGACAGTAGAAGCATCAATTCTATGGACAACTTGATTTATAAATCTCCAGAAACACATGGGAGTTGAAGAAAACTTCTGTGCATGTTTCAGCTTGTTTTCCCTAGTTCAAACAGATCTTCTTGATTGCATATCAATCTCTTGCCATGTTAATGGTTTCAGCCTGGGGGTCTGGGCTTTCTCTCTCCAAACGTGGAGTCTCACAATTTCTCTAGTAAGCTTTGTGCTCCCAATATCACATCTTTTTTTTCCCTTCTCTATTAACAGTCAGGGAGAGACCCTTTGTTTTACAAAAAAGTTAATCACATGATTTATCATATAGACATTGTGATTATTCATTAAAGGACAAATTTGAAAAATAATGTGTGAAAGAATTGTCATCTCTTTGTACAAGGGTTTTCTATTTAAATTAAGAAAGGGCTCTTAAATTGGTAAAGTACTAGGTACAAAAATTTTACAACTGGGCCTGTGGACTTGACTTCAATACAGCAGTAAAAGCAGGTAATTGCACCCATATTAAAACACAATGTACGAAGTATAAAAAGTGACTCCCTATTCTCAAATACAATTTATGCATCTGAAAGTATTACCAAAATCATACCAATGAAGGCTGTTTGTTTTTGTTTTGTTTTGTTGGTTGTTTTTGTTATTGTTTTGGTTTGTTTTTTCCTGCCTCTGAAATAGATCACATTATAATATTAAAACCCTTGTAGAACTTTCTGGCTCATAAACTTTTATTTCATCAGTTGGCTAAAGGTGAAACCTTCAAATTCCTCTTACTCATCATGGATTTACAGGTGAAACATATTAAAGAACTTCTGTGTTTTCAAGATGTCATTAAGGATGGCAGGAATTAAACCAGTTCTGAAAAAGAGTTATCTCAGAACCTTTAAGGTTATCTCTCCACATTTGAATAAAATTAATATGGTCTTTCTATCCTCACTAATAAATAGAGAAACATTTATTCTAGCAGACTCACCTAATATTGAATTTTTTGTTTATTTTATCTCAAATGAGTCTCTGTTCCTTTCTACAACTACTGAACTAAAAAGGTTGCTGTGAAATAACCCTCTCACCCTTTTAAGATATGTTCTATCATATTGTTTGATTTTGCAGACCCTAAAAATGTTCCTTTCTTGTTTTCAGGGCCAATAATGAGTTTGTCCATGTTTTAATGACTTAATTTAAATGTAAATTAAAAGGCTGAGTATAAATATTTTTCTTAGGACTGATCAGGTTCACATAAAGGAAAAGGTGAAAGGGAGGACATGCATCTTTGAGAGAAGAGCAGACCTAAAAAGTGAAGCTCCTAAAATTTGTATACTTCTTTAAAGTTAAGTAAAAAAATAAGTGTAAATAGGTTATCAAAATAGTTCATAGTACAGACATCAGTTACTCTTTCTAGCAGCTTTAGAAACATTTCCTTTTAAAGCTATTTGAAATCCATTTGCAGTATGGCTTTAATTCCACAAATATGAGTATTTTAGACTTCTGGTGAGCCATTCAAAACATATAGAAAAGTGCTGGAGGGTATGGACTAAGGCTTAATGAGAGTATTAAAGACTTACTTTTGTCACTGTGAATTGGTACATTAGGTACCTCAGTTTGGACTGTTGTTTCATGCTGCTAAGCATTCAGGTGTTATACTAATGTCAGATCCCACTATGCTTTGTCCCAGGCCACTGAATTTGAGATAAGAGACAGACTGAAAAAAAAAAAATAAAATACCTTGACCACCTAAATACTTTGGGCACCCAATCAAAACTCTTAGCTAGATACCGTGAAAACATCCAGAGAAAGAAAATGCACACTTTACAACCCTTTAAAATTATACTGATAAAAGCAAATATATTATTTTGTAAACTAATAAAATAGGAACACAACATCTGAGGAAATATTGGCACAGAAAAACGTATGACTAGAAAGGGATTTATTTTTTTTAATTTGATATCTGATTTTATCAAATGACTAAATAGTGATTAAAATGCATTGTTTTTATTAGTCCTTTTCATATCTGAAATATTTTTTATCCTGGAGGCTTCAGTTTCCTCCTTGGGAAATCAGTGTTGTGATACTGGTTAAAGTGACATTATAATCTGGAAAGTGACTGTCACCTCCTTAATCAATATGTCTGCTCTTCAAGTCTTATCTTCTTAGTGAAAAGAAAGAATTTTTAAAACTTTTTTGGCCCTGCTATGTTAAGAGACTTTATGTGCACTGGATTTGATTTTTGTCTTCTGATGCCCATCAGCTGAATTATTTCTTAAGTTTTAGCTCCAAAAACAACCTCTAGTTGATTACATCTGTGCAAACCCAGGTACTTCAATTACTAGGTTTGGAGGTGGACTCTGACAGCATTCTTAAAAATGCACTTTTCACAAAGTAGCCTGCATTTCCAAAAGGGAAATTCAGGGTTGGGTGTAGACTACCAGAAAATGTGTTATGTATCCATAATAATTTCTCTACGCACTTAGCCACATTATGCTTGTAGCAACCTGAGTTTACCTGTCTATCGGGAAATGGTATACTAGGATCCAATGGCAAGAAATTTTAACAATAATTGGTAATTTAAATTTAAGGTTCAACTGAAAGTAAGTGACCACTTAAACAGTTTATAAGCAAGAATGTTTATTTCATCACTAGTAATATTATTATTAGTAGTATTTAGTTCTTTGTCTTTTTTAGCAAAAATATACAATCCACTTCAGCTGAGAATTAATGTCTGGAAATTCTATAATCTCTGTCATAAAAGATGCCAGTTTGGATGATAGCAATATTCCTTATACTTGATAATTTATTAATATAATAGAATTTATAAATGGTAAGAAAATAAATCTATTTATCATTGGTTAAGTCTTAATAACACCCCCATCTGCACTACACAGAGCAACAAATATATCTTGGGTCATACAACAGGAAGGTAATTGTAGAGGTTTCTTGCTAATTTCATAGCTACATCTGATTTTGATTCCAAGAAAAACAGGTGGTAAAAGTATGAAGATTTGCAAGCACGTGGATATATACATATGATGTATGAGTCAACTTTTTTAAACTTAGCACTGTGTCGTTGTGAATTTTAGGAAAAACATCTTGAAATTATCCAAATTCTTGTGTTAAAATTTAACTTAAGTAATTTTGTTTGTTTGTTGTTTGCTTACTGCTATTTTATTTGTTTAAAGCCAGATGTCAGCTAACCAGCAGTCATACACCAGTTTTTGTCCACTGGTTTTGTTGAATTGCTCCCAATTCTGTGTATTGTAAACTCAGTGTAAGACCATTCAGGATTTTCACAGATTCATAGAATCATGGAATGGTTTTGTTTGGAAGGGACCTTAAACTTCATCTAGTTCAAAACTCCCTGCCACAGGCAAGGACACCTTTCACTAGACCAGGTTGCTCAGAGCCCCATCCAACCTGGGCTTGAATGTTTCCAGGGGTGGGGTATCTACAGCCTCTCTGGGCAACCTGTTCCAGCACCTCATCACCCTCACAATGAAGAATTTTTTTGGTATATCTGAGTGAAATAGGGTCTAAATGCCAGCAATTGGGATAGGTACTGCGGGCAACCAGGTTCACAGATCCATGTACCAGCAATGGGAGGGACTGGGGTGTTTACATTTCAATGGTGAATTTAATCCTCTGTTAGTGTATGTGCAATTCATAAACTAATATCCAATGGTGAGTAGGAAAGCTCCATGCTGGATAAGGGACCCAGGATCCAGGCCTGGAGATGAGACAGGCTGAGAAGTTTAGAGATATTGAAGTAATCCATGAACATGCATGTGCTTCTGAATGTAGACAAAGTGGGCATGTGTGTTTTCACCAATGAATCTCAGTCCTCTGTGTGTGTTTGTCTGTCTGCACTCAGCCTTGCTACTGGCTGAACACGCAAACAGGAACATCAGCAGGGACAACAAATACACCCAGATGGACCCCAGCACCCAGGCAGGAGGAGTTCCCAGGTTCATATGTCTGGGGATTTTTGCAGCCACCCATAACATCCTTCACTACATAAGGTTCCCTCTATCACAATAGTGTGAATTTGCTCAAAGTGGGAGAAGAGTTTATGTTAAGCTCTCTGACAGAGTCCAAAGTATGGAGAAAGAAGGAACACCAGAAGAGCACTAGAACAATGAAGGCCTTTTCCTGGGGTGATAAACATGTCAAATATCAACTAGAAATAAATCACATCACCTTTTGCTGCAGTCACATTGCTTTTGAGAAGTCTGTGATATCTGACTCACACTCAGAAGTTGCTACACATAACTTATGACTGAATAAAAAATAACTTTCAAAAGAAAGAGGTTTTCAAAATCTGTTTTTATTTTTGGTTGTTTTGAAAGTTTTTAAAAATGATCTGTTGCTGCATGGTTACAGCAGTGTTTGATGGTTTTTATTTTATGTTGTCGAGAGTGCAAGAGGTCTGCTTTAAGACCGCCAATTCCAGTGCTGAGAGCGACTTACAGTAGCCTTTTGTTTCTGTGATAAAACTACAGTATCTAAACGAATGGCTTTAAATACTCAAGTCGCTGCCTTTGTTTTTGGTGATCAAAAGAATATTATTTTCCTCTCTAATTCAACTTCTACTTTAAGAAGTATTTTAAAGTTTCTTTAAGAATCATCTGCAAATATTAATATGAAAAGAGCTGAAGAGGAAAGCAAAACACATGGGTGCAAATATATACAGTAATATCAGGGGAGTACTCTAAATATAATTTATGTTGACAATTGAGCTATATTTTCAGCTTGCAACTTGCCTGTATACATTGTCTTCACCTAGAAAAGGAAATGGACCTTGGACATGCTGAGAAGAACGTTAACATTGAGTCAGCGGTTTGTTGGAGATCTATACAGAAAAAAAAGAAAAACTAATCTGAATAGAACATAGATCAGAATAAAAAAGACATTATGGAGTTTTTCAGGCTAATGACATCACATCTACCTGCTGGTTCTCTGCTACAAGGCCAATGCAGAGCAAGAAATGGCACATGGGACAAAACTGAACGTATGAATGAGAAAACATTCACATTGAAAACAACTTCAACCTAAGAACTATAAAATGGCAGGCTTGCCATAGATGGAAAACTTTATCCAAAGATTATATGGGGCCTGGGCTGTTTTGAGGGGAACAGAATCTAATACAGACAGTAAGTTTTTCAGGACAGAAGTTTTTCACTCAAAGTGATAATGTAGATAAAACAGAGTTTCTTAGTATGATCTTATTTGGAAAAAGCTGTATCCAGGACACATTTGTTCTTGCAATTGAAGCTACATCTTTATATGTATCTAAGAGGACTATTTTCTTCTTTGAAATGTAGACAGTATATTCTGGGTTATTCTTAGAGCAAGACTGGGTAAAATCACAGAATCAGAGAATGTTAGGGATTGGAGGCAACCTCGAAAGATCATCTAGTCCAATCGCCCTGCCGGAGCAGGAACACCTAGATGAGGTTACACAGGAAGGTGTCCAGGCGGGTTTTGAATGTCTCCAGAGTAGAAGACTCTACAACCTCCCTGGGCAGCCTGTTCCAGTGTTCTGTTACCCTTACTGAGAAGAAGTTAGGAGTGAGGGCATGATAATTGCATATAAACATAATGGTGCAAATAATGCTGACTTTTACCTTCCTGTTTTCAACATAATGTATCTATGTGTATAAGCACAAGCACCAAAAAGATGTTGGTTCAATATCTGGTAATATACTAAATGGAAGCAAGAGATGCTAAGTTTATAAATGCCTATCACACCTTTAATAAAGATTTGACTTGTATCCTTTAGTGTTTCCAATAAACAAACAAACAAATGAACAAAAAACCTAATAATCAGTACCATATTTGTAAGGATTTCTGCAGACCTGTGATCATCTGTGGGTTCCCATTTACAATGCCTTTTCAATGCATTAACTGATACAGACTCGTGTTTTCATCAAAGAACCATTTTTATTATAGAAGTTATTCATGATTCTCAGAAGCTGGAATAGTAAAGTCAACCTATTATTTCCTGCTCCGCTGGGAATGCATTTGAAGCCAGTCTAGACTAGCACAATCAAGACTAATTTTCAGTAGATGTTTTCAGCTGTTAGTTTGGATTCTGTTAATCTCAGACTGTTGGGTTTTTTTCACAGTAGTCTTTGGCCCTGAATTACAACAGTTGGTTTTGTAGTAGGTAGATTTTTTTTTTTTTTCCAGAATGGAAGTATTAAAAGTTCAGAACTTAAAGGTCAGAGAAGACATGGAAAAATCCACTCTATTTCCCTGGCCAATACATCCCACAAAGAAAATTGGTTATCACAACCCGTTATCAGGTTATTGCTTATGTACAGGTTATTGGGAGATCTGCAGAAAGAAGGGCCTCGTTTCATTCCTTCTCATCAGGATCCATGAAAAGTAGGCTGCAGCACTGATAGTGAACCTTTACTACAGCAGATTTATGTAATCTATTTATCTTGTTTCCCTATGCCCAAGACTGTAGGAGTTACTGTCCAGAATACGGGTCTTTCTCCCTGGACTAGAAAGGCAGTCTGTATTAGATATCTAAATTTTTAGGGCCAAATTTAGACATGATGAATCCTTATTCAAGACTTTTGACAAAATGCATACTGCAAAACTGGTTGAGAGAGCAAAGCAGAGCCCAAAATGTCCTGTCCTACAACTACTCCGATGAAATTAAGAATTAAAATTAGTTATACACTCCTGCTGTAAAGCCTAATAATTTCAAAGACACTGTAGTAATGCACTTTTTGAAAAAGTCATCTTATCCTCAGGAAAATAAAGAAAATGAATACACAATTTTGTGAGTCGAATCCAAGCCTGAACATAAAAAAAGGGTTTTGCCTTAATACAGTTTAATTTAGACAGAGATGTGCAGTAGTGTTGAAAAATTTTAAATGCTGCTGTAGTATGTTATTAACTTTGACTGAACAATAGTTCCATTAAATAGAAAAAGAAAATCCATTTCTTTCATAGAGGCAACCCATCTTGAATCTGCAAATGCTTAGCCAGCCAACTGCTTTACAATTTTACAGCTGAAATTAAAGAAGAAATCAATACATCATCCTTCAACTGTCAAGTGTACTGTAGACATTTATAATGAGCATATACATAAAAAAAAAGTATTGTTGTACTTCATTTAATGTAATGACATTTACTTTGACAACAAAATAAGAATTGCAGAGCTTTTGACAAAGACAAAAATAAAGGATGGTGGTATACAATGAAGACATATTAGACAAAGACCAGGTCAGATACCTTCGACCTTCTGAATTATTGTGCCTGTAACCCACAATGTCCAAAATGAGTCTTGAAATCAATCTTTATCAGACTTACTGCCAAGACCAAAAATCAATCCACCCAAGAGATGAACATTGTTTTTTGCAAGTGATACTGTGATACTTTGAGCCACAGTACGTCATAAGGTCTCACAACTTTGAGAATATAGGTCAATTCAGAATCACAGACAGGGTAAACCCAGAAGAAAATGGTATTCCTTTAATAAAGAAATAAATTAAGAAATCTAGTCATAGAGTTTTACCAGCTTCTCATAAAAAAAGTGTGCAGAGTTCTTCTATGTCCCTCTCAAGCACAGAGAAGAAGGATTGCATAAACACTGACACAGAACATCTCTGAACAAAGTAGAAATTGTTCTGAGTGTCTTTGTGTTTTGTTTTGTTTGTTTGTTTGTTTGTTTTTTCCCATTGACTGTTTATTTTAGCTGTCATTAAAAACATTACTATTCTACAAAAATTACCTGGAGGAGCATCCCACAATACCTTATCTACTAAAGATCTACAAGAATTTCCTCTGCAAATGGTGTAACTAGAAGCACAGCAAAGAAGACACTTGAACTCTGACAGACTACACATTTATTCTGATGGAGGATTGTGTCATCACCATATTGTAATCAAGGAAATACAGTCAAGTCAGCATCGTTACTGGTCTATTTCTTTGCTGAAACACCCAAAACCTTAGAAATCTCAGTTATGGTCGAAAAGTTCTTTTGTCCAGAAATTCCCTCAATTTGTCAATATAAAAAGAAAAACAAATATATGTCTAATGCTCAGGAGAGCTTTGTTTGTCTTCAAGCATTGGCGTCATATCTTCACATGTCAGACAATCTCCTTGGACATGTGGATTAAACATGAAGTTGAGTGATAAAATGTTTCTCTTACACATTACAGGCAGCTGACTGAGGCCATGCTTTTAGAAATCTGCCACCAATGGTGACAACTATAGTGCTTGAAATTCATGAGCTAGTTTGAAGACATACAGCAAACAATAGAACAACAACAACAAAATAAGAATGAATAAATAATATTTAAAGACCTAAAACAACTGGCAAAACAAAACAGAACAAAACAAACCCGAGAAACTAAATATGTCACCAAAAAGGTAAAAATGCTCTCCCCTGAGGTGACTGTTAAGAACTCAGAGAGACTGACATGTCCTGTCTTCAGGCAGAAAATATATGTTAAGGTACAGAACTACTAGTAACCCTCCTGATATACTATTGATATACTATATCAATATACTATATGATATACTATTCTACTATTCTCTGCCTCTGGAACTTGTATAGTCATGCATTCATACATGTGTTGAGAGACAGATAGATAAACAAGCAAACACAATTAGTTTGGGTTATAGTCCCCTGCATGGTAAGTGAAGCTGGTATGTTTGTATTAAAGCACGTGTACCATTTTGTGGTAACATTTTTCATTTTTGTAATGGAGAGCATATTCTTTTCTGGTTTTAAATATGTTTAGAAGATGAGCTTATGAAACTGGCAGAAGATTGTAAACATTAGAGAATGGTAATATTTTCTCAAGTACAGTCAATAATCTGAAAGCAAAAAAGACGCCACTTGACTCAAGACTGTAAACAGAATTTATTTTATTAGATTTGTTTAATAATAATGAAGTTTTTATTAGCAGTTAGTGCTATGATTTATATAAACCAATCTGCTCCAACTTCCAGAGATATTGGTGAGGAGTTCTGGTGGGCTGCCATTTTGCTGAGAGTCCAGAAATATATTTTGACAAGCTTGGTTTGGCTCCCATTTGCTTTTCTAGCATGCATAAAATCTTTTGGATGCATTAAAAAAAAATAGGAGATAACCAGAAGCTGACAAAGAAAATAAGTGAAAAAAAGAGAAGGCACAGAGCTGACAAAGTATCCCACTCCAGAAACCTCATAAAATAAAATTAGGTAATAAATGGGAAGAAATAAAAAGCAACCTCAAAACATTACATTTTGAGTGTTCACTTGTGCAATTTAATGGCTACTAAAGTTTGAGCATGAAAGGTGTTATATGGCACAAATATAAGGGCCAGCCATCCCATAGTACACATGGCTGTTACCAAAAGCTTTCCTGTAGTTAAGGACAAGGGTGCACAAAATTGCAAGAAAGTTACACACGTTATGTATATAAGACACACATTATGTCTTTTTTTCCATGGCAAACAAAACAACCAAGTTATCACTAGGTCTTCAAATACGGAATTAAATTAATATTTTGTTAATATTTCTATCACATCAGGCATTTAAAGAAATATATCTTTACAATCTTGATATATAAATTCATCCATTTATCTTCCCTCTTTAGGCACTAAATTATATGAATAGACTATCACCTGAAAAAAAGAATAGGCTGCAATATGTTTCTATACTTTATTGGGCAAGCTGCACATGTAATAAATAAATAGCAAATCACAGAATGGTTTGGGTTAGAAGGGACCTTAAAGATCATCTAGTCCCAACCCCCCTGCCATGGGCAACGACACCTTCCACTAGACCAGGTTGCTCAGAACACCATTCACCCTGGTCTTGAACACTTCCAGGGATGGGGCATACACAGCTTCTCTGGGTAGCCTATTCCAGTGACTCATCTCCCCCACAGTAAAGAATTTCTTCCAAACATAAATCCACCCTCTTTGAGTTTAAAGCTTGCAACAATGAATAAAATGCAAACAATTTCTAAATTAAATTGATTGTTTCACAGTCTGAATTAGTTCCTTATTATCCTTGCAGCAAATCAGAAATTTCCATCTGACAGAAGACGTGTTAGGAAACCAGCTCTTGTGAGATTTCCTCTGTGAGTTGCATCAGTTCTCTGTGGGATTTTTTTCAAGAAAACAGATACATATTGTGATGCAATCTTTTATGCAATGAAACCCATGGTTCCATCTCTGAAGGCTTTAATCCACCTTTCTTCCTGCAGACACCTTTTTTACCTTTTTTTTTTTTTCATTATGTACTTCATGTTTAACCATGTCAGTTTAATTTTAAAGAGATACATTTCAGCTGTTCTTATGGATTTGTTGTATTTCTTAAACAATCTAATTTGCCAGTATTCAGAAATTTCTTCAGCAGAAAGGCTTTCCTTGATTTGATTCAGTGTTTCTATGTCAACTTTAATTTTAATTTTGCTTCTCAAAGCTCACAAGAAGAAAACCCTTGAATAATCCCAGGTACTTAGGTCATATTAAAAAAACTTCTCCTCCTTCCCTGTAGGGACAGATTTAATATTTAATATTTATTACTTAACTAACAGTACCACATGCAGTTAAGTATATTGTCCACTTTTTCTAAGCCATGACAGGGTTCAACAACAGTTCACAGAATTCCCAGTATCACATTACTAGTCATCACGCTTACTTTATTTACACTATTTTTTTTTATTTCAAAATT
Source organism: Columba livia (assembly GCF_036013475.1). Lineage (NCBI taxonomy): Eukaryota > Metazoa > Chordata > Aves > Columbiformes > Columbidae > Columba > Columba livia. The sequence goes on from NC_088604.1 coordinate 14,654,204, forward strand.
CAGAAATTAATGTAGTCTGAACATAAATTATGAAACTTGATGTAATAACTCTATTTAAATTGTAGATTGCAAATTGTCTTCTTCCTCCCCAGACAGCTGTAGTTTAAGAGATTACTTTTAGGTTGTTGAGGTTTTTTTGTTTGGTTGGTTTTGGTTTTTTGTTTTGTTTTGTTTTGTTTGTTTTCTTTTTTTTTTTTTTCCAAGTAATATCTAATGACAGCAGCATATACTATTACACGATCCATTACTTCCCATCAAAATCTCTTTTCTGAGTTTTCCTTAAATTTTCAAATCTACATCACCTGGTTCAAATTTTCTATGCACCTCAGGAGGAGATTTTTGAAGGTTTATCATGTTCTGTGTGCACATGTATGTGTTTTCAGAGATAACAGACAAACAAGTAAATAAACACCAAACCAAAGCCAAGCATCTTAAAAAGATCATGGTGAAGATTACTTTTGAAAATGTTTATTTTCCTCTCTTGTAAGAGAAGGGATGTACAATTTGGCATTCTGGTGGTTTTAAACAAGTTATAAAAGTACCTTCATTTTTGTGTTGTGGTGTTATTTAAAGAGGGATATGTGTTTGGTTTTATTTGTGTGTTTTCCCTAAGTACAGATCAAGCCATCTATGAGACATGCTTAGGTGTTATCTAGGAGAAAGTTAGTTAGTAAAAGTCAAAACTATGTTAACAATTTAACAGGATGGATGACTGCAGATGAGTATGGTACCTGTGCTATAGCTTTGTATCTTCTACTAGTATAGATGTCACATGCTATAAAATATAGATGTACCAATGGTGCTCCTGCAATATTATGTATGAGGATATCTGATATAAATACAGAATAGAGAAGAGTCAGAATATAGGAGGGAAAGAAGCAGATGGTGTGACAGGGATTGGCAAGAAGAGGGGTAATATGATATGAATTGTGTGAAGAAAATTGGAACCACATCAGAAGGAAAACTGAAAGCTAGCAAAAGAAAAAGATGCCGGGCAAAACCCACCATGCACAGACTGAAGAATACTCATCTAGAAGACAGAGAAAAGGGGAAACAGACTAAGCAAACCTGTATCTAGTGGCATGCCTCAGGGGTCAGTACTGGGGCCGGTATTATTCAACATATTCATCAATGGCTTGGATGAGGGACTAGAGCACACTGTCAGCAAGTTTTCTGCAGATGACACCAAGCTGGGAGGAATGGCTGATACGCCAGAAGGCTGTGCTGTCATCCAGCGAGACCTGGACAGGCTGGAGAGTTGGGCAGGGAAAAAATTAATGAAATATAACAAGGACAAGTGTAGAGTCTTACATCTGGGTAGGAACAACCCCAGGTTCCAGTATAGGTTGGGGAACGACCTATTAGAGAGCAGTGTAGGGGTCCTGGTGGACAGCAGGATGACCACGAACCAGCACTGTGGCCAGGAAGGCCAATGGCATCCTGGGGTGTATTAGAAGGGGGTTGGTTAGTAGGCTGAAAGCGGTTCTCCTTCCCCTCTACTCTGCCCTGGTAGAGACCGCATCTGGAATATTGTGTCTGGTTCTGGGCCCCCCAGTTCAAGAAGGACAGGGAGAGAGTCCAGCACATAGCCACGAGGATGATAAAAGAAGTGGAGCATCTCCCTTATGAGGAAAGGCTGAGGGAGCTGGAGCTCTTTGGTTTGGAGGAGACTGAGGGGTGACCTCATTAATGTTTACAGATATGTAAAGGGTGAGTGTCACGAGGATGGAGCCAGGCTCTCCTCAGTGACAACCAATGGTAAGACAAGGGGCAATGGGTTCAAACTGGAACACAAGAGGTTCCACTTAAATTTGAGAAGAAACTTCTTCTCAGTAAGGGTAAGACCTGCATTATGCTTTATATTTTTGATGTGAAGTTTCTATCTGCATGCAATCACATTTATGCAAGGATTTCCAGATATGTAGCTGTAACTCAGGAAGAAAAAAGAAAAACAGGGTACATCTCAGCTAATTGTAGTCTTCAGCAAAAGATGTTTAGTCAAATAAGTTGTCCTAGTTTTTCTGAATGCTTGATGGGAGGAAAACAGTGATCAATTTCTTCTTAATATACTTACCTGAGTTGGTGCAGTATGAATCACTCTCTGGAAATGCCAGTCCTGATCGGATAGGAAGCTTGACTATCAGTCTTCTAGGTGGCTAAATTTTGATGAGGTGAATCATATCTATCAAGAGAAAAGTTTGAACACAACACAGACACACAAATGCGTCTGTTTTGGAATAAGTTATACAGGACACAAATATTTACTTTTTCCTATTTCTAGGATATTTTATCTTATTGTATTATCTGAAAAATGTAAAAAAATAAATTAGTACCTGAGTTCATTTTCCTAACTTTTGTCACTTCAATATGTGACATTTTTAGGTAGAATATTTTCAACTATTTGGAAAATTTAGTGAAGATAAACAGATACTGGATTATTTTTCACAAAGGAAAATCCACTGTTGTCCTTATCTTAATCTTAGAACATGATACTTGAAGGCATTTAGGCAACTATATAATTTACATTTTGTGTTAGTATTCTTGCTCCCATTTTTATTGTCAATAAACAGATTTTCATTGACATACAGTATTTTATAATTGTAATTCTGATCACATAATTTAAATTAAAACCAAAGAAGAATGCAAATAGTTTGAGTTCTGAAGAGGTTTGAGGTGAAATGCAAAGAAATCTTCATCAATTCATGTTTCGTCAATATATGTGCTCTTTTAAAAGAAAGGTCAGAGGTGAGATCAGGAAACTGTCTCTAAGCACCTCTGAAGACCACAAAAGCAATAAAGTACTGAAACAAACTATAGACATTTATTCTGAAACACGTGTCAGCGTATAATACTCTCCTAAAAGTTGGACCCTTGTATTATGTGCTTAAGCTTCTTCTGGCAAATTCAACAGAAGTCTTGCACTTCCTCCAAAGCCACAAAGAAACAACTGTCTTATCAAAATACGTACAAGAGCTCCACTACTTACTGTTCTGAGTCCACACAAACAGAATTACTGATGCCAGCTATCTCTATGAGTCCTGTTACACTGTCTGCTGAGATATTATTATGGATGCTTCTGTCCCCTGGTGTGTGGTGGGGAGGTGACATCAAAGCTCGTTGCTTGTCATTAGCTTTTTGCTTCCTGTTCCACAGAGGATGAGCATTGAGGTGAGGAGTGAGATTCCTTAAAAGTATTTTAAGTCCTAAGTGAGTCTTCTTAGCTGATTTCTTGCAGAGCAAGAAACTAGATCAGGCATGAGGGATGACCTTTCTCTATTCCCTGTAAATCTTATACTACTATTCTATATGTAGCTTTTGTACACTTTCCTTTGTATCTTTACTATACCAAAAGAAGTCCATTCTACAGGTTGTGTAATAGACTGGCCATATTGTACCACCCTTGTCCTCAGGATCTGTACATTGTCACCATGGCCCTGAGACATAACTGTTGACACATAGGCATACTAAACTCTGCAGTGATGCCTGAAATAATGAAAAGGTTGTTTGCAACCCATCAATGAAGTATTTTCATAGTTTTAAATGGTATGTGTGTTATGTTTTAAATGTGCTATGTTGAGAAGGTAGAAAGAGAAGCCTTCTAGGACAACACTGGAGTAACATGAAATAAATTGATCTTTACGTGATCTAGTTCTACTGAGAACCACCTGTGGCCTTTGCCATTTCCAGTCTTTGTTAGCTAGAGCTAAAACCATGCAAACACTGCCAACACAATGATACCTATGCCCAGTGCTTAAACTCATGCATTATCTGCATGTCATTTGGCAGTATTACAGGGTCTTTATGTTCTAAGGCTGCAAGAGCTTTCTGATTCTGAACAGAATAAAGCACATTCATGTAATAAAAGTCTGATTTCAATAACTCCATCTGTATTCATCCCCCCCTTTTATATATCTTCTATTTTATCATGCTGTTCACCCGTTCTCTGATACTCCTTTGCATTCTTTACAAATGAAGGGTGAGAATAGTGAATTCTGAAACTGGATAAGATGGTAACAAAAACAAAGGTGGAAATGAAGTTGTGGTGATCATAAATAGGTGGACATAGGAGTACTAGATTCTTATTTAACAGGGAAAGGGAATTAAATAATAATCTGTTAAGTGTGTTTGTGTGTTACAGACAAGGAGTTAGCTGCGCCTGTTTGCAAGTGTACTGGCAGGAATTTTCTTCTCAAATTTTTCATCAGTATGTGTAGAAGTCTCTGCTTAAAAAGGACAATATGTGAAGTATATCTGAGGAGTTCAACTCTGTAAGTTAACTAATGAGTTTTGCAACTCTTCCATTTTTGTCCCTGGTTCACTACAGATTGCATGTCTGTTTTAGTCAAGCTGGGAGAACAGCCTTAAATTTATTTTCACTGCTTAAACCCAAAATTCTTATCTGTGCTAAAATACACAGAAACTCTAGTGTCCTGTAGTGCTGCTAGTTGTTGTACATTCAGATGAGAGTCACACATTGGCAGTTTGGAGTGTAGGGAGTGTGTTTGTAATTCCTATAATATTTATGCTCCTATGGAGTGCCTGTCAGTTAATCGTAACTGTAGTCCAGACCTTGCTCCATTGCCTTCCAATTGTTTTTTCAGTTTATCATTTTCCAAAATGCATGAAAAATCCTTCTGAATGCTGACTGACACTCACCTGGTCAAGGTGAGACATATATCACCTGAAAAATTTCAGTTAGGATTTTATCATTGACACTGGGCATCTATCAAAAGTGACATCTTGCTTCTAGAAGATCACCTTCCCTTTAGCCCTAATTCACTTATTCTTAAATAAGAATACAATTACTCTATTTTTTTATTGCAGAACAGAATTGGTGTGCCCCAACAGTCAGAACTCGGTCCAATATTTTTTAAATTATTCAAAGATGATCTGCATGATAGGTCAGAGTGTAATTCAGTAAATTTGCAGATTACATAAAACTGTGACCAGTGGCTGATATTCCAGGGAGTCACACTTATATCCAGTGAGACCTCAACAGGCTGGAGGAGTTAGCTGACAAGAATCTCATGAAATTCAGAAAGGGAAAGTGCAAAGTTTTGCACGTGGGTTGAAACAACCACATGCACCAGTTTGTGCTGGTGACTACCCAGTTGGAAAGGTCATGCAGCTCTCCAGAAAAAGGCTGGAGGTTCTGGTGGACACCAAGTTGAACAGGAGCCAACAATGCACCCTTTCAAAAAAGGCTAATGGTACCCTTGGTCACATTAAGAAGAGTGTTGCCAGCAGGTTTAGGAAGGTGATCCTTCCTTGCTACTCAGCACTGGTGATGTCACACCTGGACTACTGTGTCCAGCTCTGGGCTACTCAGTGCAAAAGACACTGAAGAGTGTCCAATGAAGGGCCATAAGCATGATTAAAGGACTGAAGGACCTCACATACAAAGAAAGGTTAAAACAGCTGGAGAGTGAATGAGAGATCTCATCAATGTATATAAATACCTGAAGGGAGGGAGTAAAGGAGACAGAGACAGGTTTTTTTAATTGGTGTCCAGTGACATAAAAGAGGCAATGCACATAAACTGAAACACAGGAAGTTTCATCTGAACATCGGGAAACAGTTTTTTTTCTGTGAGGGTAACTGAGCACTGGAACAAGTTGCCCATGGAAGTGGTGGAGTATGCGTCCTTGGACACATTCAAATCCCATCTGGATATATACCCCAGCAATCTCCAGGTTGCTCTACTTGAGCAGCAGAGGGATTGAATGAGAAGAACTCCAAAGGTTTCTTCAAACCTAAATCATCCCATGACTTGGAGAAGAAGCCTCAGAAGGTAAAAAAAAAAAACAAAAACAAAAAAACAAAACAAACAAACAAAAAAAAAAAAAGTGTCACCATTTAATGCTAACGAAGCTGAAATTCCGAGGTTTTGTGTGGGAAGCTTACTGCCTGCAGAAATTGCTCTGTACCTTAGTAGATGGAACATACAAAAGGAAAGATACAAGAAAGGAAGATGAAAGATTTCTGCAGTGGAAGAGAAACAGACTAGTGGAATTAATAGGTCAGGTGACCTAGCCCATACACATAGCAAATATGAGTGCTATTCCTAATAGTTTCTGTTAGCAACATGCTGCACATATAGGATATTTCAAGAAGTATATGACCTCACCTTTGGTCAAAAGACATTAATTATGATGATGGAGGATAATGCATAATTATTCAGTTTTCTTCATCCTTATCAGTGAGCAGAAACTTATACAAGAATCAGCTCCTTAACCATGATCAAGCATTAATGAAATTGATCTGTCTATAGTGAAGTAATTTAGACCATGTGAAGCTGACACTTTTGAAACAGCTCAGCCAACCTAAATGAGACTATAATTTTATAGTTTCTTTTGTTTCAAGCCTTAGATTTCAGACCAAATCACTATCAGATCACGTGGGAGGGCAGAACACTTACAAACTCTGATGCATGTCATTAATAGACATTCAGAGACTTCTGCTTTTATTCTGTTGAGAAGGAAAAGTGACAAGAGTAAGACATTTTTGTATGTAAATAAACTTCCTTAGAAAGAACTGATAGAAAATTCCAGAAAACCAAATCTAGAAGAAACAGAGAACTAGAATCATTTTCACAGTTCAAAACGTCTTTCCTGGTTTCTCTTTACCTAAAATTTGCTGCATATACCTTTTGTTTGTTTGATTAACTGTCTAAGAGGGACATATCTTCTAAGCCTTTCTGTCCTCGAGGCTTTCTCTCAACATCTTCCACCTCCTCCTATGGTATCTATGAAAACAAATTGTTCTTCTGCTTTATATTTCTTACGAGGGTCTTATTGCAATCTGTTGGCCTTATATCGGAGGCACTATCCAGGATTACATGTGTTTTAATAATAGATTGTGTTTTTTCATTATTTTCTAATCAAATAATTCAGTAGTATCTTCTTCTAGCATGAACACTGAAGGCTGCAATAAACTCAATGATCAATCTATAGCAGTAGCAAAACTGTAGTAGCAAACACAAGAAAATCATGATCTGCTTAGGAATTTTCAATAAGTTGAAGAGGAGAGAGAGAAAATAAAAAGAGACTATAAACTAACAGTTGTGTTTCAAATCTCAGTACCATTTGTAATGGAAAATACAAAGTATGGTTACCATCCTCAAATGGGACTCTGCATAATAAGCTGTTAAACTAGAAATGTGTCTTGCTGTTAACTATGATACATTCCAAGGCTTTGCTTGTGTTTTTCTCCCTTCACTTTGCCAGGTTATTTAATCTATTGGCCTATAGAGATTCATAATTAGTTCTTCTGCAGGTTATTAATTCAAAACTAGATTATCAGACCCTATCACCCTATAGTTTCACAGCTACTACAACAGTACAGAGCATAGTGAAATAGATTGTTCTGGATTTAAGATAAAATATGAACTTTTGACAGTAAGACATGAATTAATTTCACTGACTATGAAAGCATCAGCTATTATCCAATAATGTGGGTGCTCTCTGTATTCAATAAGCAAAGAAAGGTGCTGCAAAAGCTGGATTCATACCATATTGATGAAGTTATTTTGGTTAAAACAAAGCAATTTTCTATTTACTTGCAAATCATACATATCAATGATTTCTCCCTAAACAGCAGAGGAGTAAAACATTCTGATCTAATCAATTTTTCCAACTTTTAGCCAAAACTTTAATAAAAATAAAAAAATATCTTTTACTAAATGCCTGAAGAAGTAAGCTTGTTGTTTGATATCTGACTAAACTTCTGAAGGGTAGACCTTGAAGATTAGTTATTTCCATCCTCTTTTGTGGTCTTTTAAAATAAAAATAATAGAATGTTTCTTTAACATCTGCACTTGAAGATCTTGCACCATGACGCTGAGTAATACAGAGTTGCAGAATAATTTAGTGTGTAAGGGATCTCTGGAGATCATCAAGTTCAACTTCCACTCAAAACAAGACTCACCAGATCATTGCTAGATACTGTTCTTCTCTGGTAGGTTTTTGAAAATTTCCAGTGATGGAGATTCCCCAGCCTCTCTGGGCAATCTGCTCCGATGTTTGACTTCACTCACTATGAATTTTGGTTTTATTTCCAATTAGAATTTCTTTTGCTGCATCTTGGACTTGTTGCTTCTTACCTTTACAATGCACTTCAGAGAAGAGTCCAGTTGTGTTTCCTCTACAGCCTCTCACTGGGTAAGTGAAGACAGCAATACACATTCCTTTCCCAGTCTTCTCTTTTTAAGACTACTTAAACTCAGCCGCATGTTGTGGGCTACAGGCATCCATTCACATTGGTAATACTCCACTGATCTCACCCCAGTTTTTCAAGCTCTGTCTTTACTTGGAAGCCTGAACCTAGACATAGCTCTACTGATGTGGTCTCACAAGCACCAAACAAAGGGAAATATCATTTCTCTTGTAATCCTGTTCACTGCACTATTCCTGAGTCTGAGGTTGGCCTTCTCCACCCCAAAGGGACATTGCTGAATCCTGTTCACCATGTCTACCTGCACAAAGTTGTAAAACTACTTTGTATTCAGTTTGTGCCTGGCCCATGAAGCTGAATTGTGCATTTACCTTTGCTGAAATTTAAATTACTCTCCAACTATTTCTACACACTGTCAAGATCCAGTTAAGTAGTGACCCTTTCTTCCACCATATCCAACCTGTTTCAATTTTCTGCTGTCCACAAATTTTCTGTGGCTACACTCCATCTCCTTGTTCATGTCATTAATAAAGGCAGTAAAGCCTATTACCTGCCTATCATCTCCTGAAGAACCCTGTTCATTACTGAACACTAGATGGACTTTCTACTTCACTGCAACAACCAGTGGTTCATTTATTGTATGGTTCTCGTATCCAAACCATACTGCACCATTAAGTCAAAATAAACAGCATCCTCTGTTTTCTCTTAATTCACAAAGTCAGTCATCTTGTCACAGAAAGTTATTAATTTGGTCAGACATGGTCTGCCTACAGTAAATCTGTGCAAGATATTCCCAGTCACCTTCTTGCCTTTCTCCACTGGTTTTCACTATATTCTCTCTTCCTCATTATTTAGGCCAACTATATCATATGCATGTTCAGCCAAAGAACAGACATTTCTAAACTGGTCCCCAAAATATCACTATTGTGGGATAAGGTTAAAAGCCTTGGGATAAGGTTAAAAGCCTTGTACTTATTTTCAAAATCTCTTTATGCACATGATTTACAAAAAAATAAATCCACAGAACCCTACCTAATTGAGTAGAATATTTGAATAAAAAGTAAAGAAACTCACTAGATGTAAGTCCAAAATAATCCTTTGACTCTATAACTAATTTTGTCCAAATTGTGTTTACGTTTCCAACAAAAACAATCTCAAGAAAATCGGACTAAGATGGAAGACACTTTAGAAACTCAAAGATATTACTGAGAACAACTTTGAGTACTCTGCATGCTGATTTGTTCAAAACTATGCACAAGGCAGACAACAACCCATTAAATAGTTAGTATTAAATTAAATTAAATATAGCTCAGCTACTTCATTCACAATTTTCTGTTTACAGTGAATGAGGCAATAGTCTTCTGAAAATAAATACATGCTGATACAATTAAATACACCATAGTAAATGTATATTAAGGATAAAAGTATGGTATTAATATAGTATCAATATAGTATTAGTATTATTTAGTATTAATATAACTGATGTTCCTTGATATGGATACCTTGTTTATTTATGCACAGTAAATTGCATCATTCGAGTACCGTAGCTTTCTTTCTATTCACTGTTCTTTTCTCTCTCACTTCTGCATTTTATATAGTTCCTGATCCTGTAACTGGATTCTTAAATAGATGTCTGTACCCTGCAGAGACCTACATACCAAGTCCATGAAACAAATTGATAAAGTGAAAGGACAACAAGGAACACTCAGTAAGTCTGTCTGACCTCCTCTATATATCACAAGCCATAGAATTTGTCCTTTTATTTGTCTAGAGTGCACCTTTTGGAAATACTTCCAGTTAACAAGGCATAAAAGTATGTGAAGATCTAATACTTTTCTTGATACTTTACTACAATTACCTTTTCTTATTTTGAAAAAATCATCCCTTACCTCAAAATTTAAACATATTCAGTTTAAGTTTCCCGTTCTTGTTTCCTCTTTCTTGATAGATTTTATAGCCCTTGGTATCTAGTGTTCTTTCTGGGTGAGGGTATTTATATACTGTTATGAAGTTACCTCTCGGTCTTTTGATAAGCTGTGCAGGGAGAGGTGATCATGATTCTCACTGTTGCAGTTTTATCCCTCAAAGCTCTTTTTACACCTTTTACAGTTTTTAGCTTTCTTATATTTCTCTTAAAAAGTGAAATACAGAATGTCCAAATATTTATATCATGTAGCACAACAAATTTCAGAATTTTTGGTGCACAATAAGATTTAATATGCTCTTGCTGTGTTTATTCCCATATTGTTATTTCATTAGTTTAAAACAACTTTTATATTTTTTCTGATGACAATTCGATTTATAAACCTCACTTGTTACTGAATTTGAGTTTGCTAGTTGAGTCACACTGCATGTGACTATTTTTTTATAGAGCAATGTTAATTTGAAACAAAGAGGTAAAATGAGGAGATGTAGATATTGATGTGAATTTTATTCCTTAAGAAGGCTTTATTATAATTTACTTCTGCCTTTGGAACATATACAACTTGGACACTCCTCAGAATGCTTATTTAACTTCTATTAAAGTAAACAGAATTGTAATATTTACTGATGTGCTATTCCTACCAGATGCAGTGGTAATAGTTGTTTCAAAGTAAATGAAGAGTTACTAGAAGCACCATAACAGAGTTCCAGAGATGGAGAAAATTTTTCTCTTATTATTCTATTTTAGAGTCTATGGGTTAGAATTTGTTAACTCACTGGAGTGTAGAATACATCTCTGTAGATAACTATTATTAAAGTGCTTTGTCACTGAGGCATAAGAGCTGATATTGCAGGGCATTATTCTTATGATGTTTTCATATAGGTAGTCCGTCAGTAACATTTCCATTTGTATTACTGACAAGCTTAATTGTGCCTCTACAAAGACAGAATTGTACAGTATGGTAGTTGTGTTTTTCCTAAATAGTAGTGAAATGGAGGAGCCAAAGTCTTCAGGGAACATATAAAGACAAGTTAAAACCGAGGAAATTTTGAAAATGAAAACTGAAATTGCAGCTTTGCAGTCAGGAAAAATTGGTATTTTTAATGTTCTATTTATTAGGCAGATATACAGTACACATTGCTAGCTGATGTTAGCATTGGGGAACACTAGAAAATATCAGTGAAAAGGTGCAGTAACAACAGCAGTGAGAGGTCATCAAGAAGTAGGCCTGGGGGGAATTAAATTTGCCAAACACAAACCACAGCCTTGAGAGCTCTCCATGAAAGGTGTGGGACCTATTTTATTTTAATTTGTAGATTCAGTCTGGTCGCAGATCCCTTAGCTGTGTGCCAACATGGGTGGATATCCGCAGATTTGGGTTTCAAAGTCAGTTAAGTCTTACTGATGACTTTTCCACCTTCCAACACCGATGGTCATAATCCCAGGTTTAGACCTTGTCTCTGATTCCTTTTGTTAAGATCATACCTTTATCTTCACAAAAACACAGGAGTACATGGTAAACAAAAGAGCTCTGATGAAAAAATATAATAAACACATCAGGTTCACCCCAGACTTCTTAATAAGGTAACGTCATAAACCACTAAAACACTAAGAATTATCTTCAAAAATTTGGTAGCAAACAGGGGACATTCCATTTAACACAGAAGGAAGACAGCTTTGGATGTGTCTCTCAAAACAGGATAAAGGAAGAAGTAGGGAATGAGGAACAGAACATTCAATCAGCCACTGATTGTTAGAAAAATCACTGAGGAAATCTTTAAAAAAGTTGTTTACAAGAAATTAGATGACAGTGAACTGATTAGGAAAAACAGCAAGCATGGATGTATTAAGAACATTATATCAAATCAGTTCAATTTCTTGCCCTGACAGAACACCTGGCATAGTGGAAAAGGAAAACAGTAAAGTTAATTAATGTATCTTGACTCTAAAAGGCTTTTTGACACAATTTCAGCAGGCTTTATCATAAGTAAACTAAAAATATAATGGAATCAATTAAATCTTTGCCAAGTCTTAGGAAACGGGAGAGTTGCCTAAGGACTGGAGGAAAGCAAATGTCACTCCAGTCTTCAAAAAGGGCAGGAAGGAGGACCCGGGTAACTATAGACCGGTCAGTCTCACCTCCATCCCTGGGAAACTGATGGAACGACGTATCCTTGTTGCCATCTCAAGGCATATCAAAGATAAGAGGGTCATTAGGGGCAGTCAACATGGGTTCACCAAGGGGAAGTCGTGCTTGACCAAACTCATAGAATTTTATGAGGACATAACGATGTGGATAGATGATGGCAGAGCAGTGGATGTGCTCTACCTTGACTTCAGTAAAGCATTTGACACACTCTCCTACAGCATCCTCACAGCTAAACTGAGGATGCGCGGTCTGGATGATCGGGTAGTGAGGTGGACTGTGAACTGGCTGAAGGGAAGAAGCCAGAGAGTCATGGTCAATGGGGCGGAGTCTAGTTGGAGGCCAGTATCTAGTGGAGTGCCTCAGGGCTCAGTACTGGGGCCTGTATTATTCAATATATCCATCAATGATTTGCATGAGGGAATAGAGTGCACTATCAGCAAATTTGCTGATGACACCAAGGTGGGAGGAGTGGCTGACAAGCCAGAAGGCTGTGCTGCCATCCAGTGAGACCTGGACAGGCTGGAAAGTTGGGCTGGGAAAAAATTAATGAAATATAACAAGGGAAAGCGTAGAGTCTTGCATCTGGGTAGGAACACCCCCAGGTTCCAGTATAGGTTGGGGAATGACCTATTAGAGGACAGTGTAGGGGAAAGGGACCTGGATGTCCTAGTGGACAGCAGGATGACCATGAGCCAGCACTGTGCCCTTGTGGCCAGGAAGGCCAATGGCCTCCTGGGGTGTATTAGAAGGGGGGTGGCTAGTAGATTGAGAGAGGTCCTCTTTCCCCTCTACTCCACCCTGGTGAGACCACATCTGGAATATTGTGCCCAGTTCTGGGCCCCTCAGGTCAAGAAGGACAGGGAACTGCTGGAGAGAGTCCAGCACAGAGCCACAAAGATGATCACGGGAGCGGAGCACCTCCCTTATGAGGAAAGGCTCAGGAAGCTGGGTGTTTTTAGCTTGGAGAAGAGGAGATTGAGGGGTGACCTCATTAATGTTTATAAATATGTAAAGGGTGAGTGTCAGGAGGATGGAGCCAGGCTCTTCTCGGTGACAACCAATGATAGGACAAGGGGTAATGGGTTCAAACTGGAACACAAGAGGTTCCATTTAAATTCGAGAAGAAATTTCTTTTCAGTAAGGGTAACAGAGCACTGGAACAGGCTGCCCAGGGGGGTTGTGGAGTCTCCTACTCCGGAGACATTCAAATCCCGCCTGGACAGCTTCCTGTGTAGCCTCATCTAAGTGCTCCTGCTCTGGCAGGTGGATTGGACTAGATGATCTTTTGAGGTCCCTTCCAATCCCTAACATTCTGTGATTCTATGATTTTGTGATAGTTGAAAACCTCTTATGTAAAACCTGTTGCTCTTACTCTGAAATAATGTTTTGAATCCAGATAGGTCCAGGATTAAGTAAAAAGTAGAATAAACAGACACATATAAGAGGAGAAAAAAAGAAAGAAAATACAAATCAGGGGATGACTGACTAGCCAGCAGTATAGCAGGTCCCCCTTCCCCACTCCTGCCCTCCTCTCTCCCCGCCCCTGCCCCCCCCCAAAAAAAAAAAAAATCAGGAACAAAATTTCTACATCACAATATGTCAATAAAATAACTTTTCAAAAACTAAAATCTCATTCTGAGATGCAAACACTATCTGTTAGATAGAGGAATTGTTCTTTTCTGTTTGGTTTAATGAACCTTCAGCTGAAGTATATGATGAAGTCTCACATCCACCAATTAGCGTAGATTAATTGGTGAGAGAATAGCAGAACAACAATAATGATAAGTTGAGAAAAAAAGTGGGATGTTTGGAATTGGTTTGGATCAGTCTAGAAATGAAAAGACTATGGGGATATATCAGTGTTTCATTTTAAAAATTATTTTTATAAAGATTTTAAGTCAGCAATTTAATTTTCATCAAATATTTATTCTAATTATTACAGAAATTCTATGTACTAGTAGGGCAACTAAATGCTGAAATGATACAAAATGGGGCCACGTGGAGTATTCTTCCATCCTTATTTCTGAAGGAAAGACTAAATGTGTACCTGTCAGGATGATTTATCAAATTTGGACAAAATTGGCTTCCATGATCTTTGGATATTTCCTCCTTCTGATATTTCCGCCTTCTGATATTTCTATGATTTTATAACTGCATAATTGTGCAGCTCCTCACTGACGCTTATTTTGTAGAAACTTATGGTTTGGCCTTCAGTGGTTGCAGCAAGCGTGGCCATGGGGCCTTACTTCAGTAAAGGTGAATAAAAGTATAGTAGAAGAACATACTAGAAACCTGAAGCCTATTATGATATATACAGAAGCAATAGCTTAAAGAAAATAATTACAGAAGTAAGTTAATACCAAATCAGATCTATAATAACAGTTCATTAGAAGACCAGAGAGAACTACTGAGATATTATGCACAATAAAAAGCTAAATTACATGCACCACTGAATTCAAAACAAGCCATCTCAAAAATAAAATTAAAAAAAAAACTATTTTCCATTACAAAATACAAAAATGCTACAGATAATAGACTAAAAGTAGCAAGGAGAAATAGAACTTATTTTTAAAGAAGCAGTACTGGAAACAAACAAACAAACAAAAAAATAAAACCAACAAAAACACAAAGCTGAAAACAAACCCCAACAACTTCAGCTCATTTTCATTAGGCTCTAGCAAGTTCGCAAGTCTAACATTTGACAAATGATCTCTATCACACTAATGTTTTATCAATTAATCTGTGTCTCCTGGGAGCCTAGAAATTGTTTCTAATGATGTGAGGCAGCAGTGTCTCTTCACTTAAAATAAAAGTAGATTTTATTGGCCTTTTCTAATACCGGTGAGATCTGCCTTTTAGTCAAAAAAGAGAGGGGAAAAACATTCAATGAAAGTTATTGCAATAAAAGTCTGAACAACAGACTTTTATTATTCTTGAACTTTTTAATTGCACTTATGCAACCTGATCTTATGTCATATACTATGATTTTAAAACTATTTCTGTTTATATATTTTCCTTTTATCCCCAGATTTTTAATGCACATACTTATACACAGGAACACCAATTAGATTTAACTAAACAGTAATATTTTGTTTTGTTTTTTCCCCTCCCCCACCAAAGTAGACATATAAGATCTTAAAATGTTACACCTTAGCATCATGTGAATAGCAAACAGTAATGATATTTCTTAAATCAGTAGTGGCAAGCTAGAGAAATTGACAGAAACCTCCCAGTCAATTCAAAGTGATTGGTTCAAGCCTGGTCAAAGCCAATAGTCTTGGAGGAGTTCCTGTAGTATAATTAGCTTTCACTGACATCTCTGAACTAAACTTTTCTAATTGTAGTCTACTCTAATGTAAAAGTTTTCTTTTGATATTATAAAGGGAAAAATGAGAGTTAGTTCTTCTTTAGAAGTGACAAAAAACTTTTTTCCAATAAATTAGATGAATGTAGTAGTAGTGTTGATACCATATGAGCTGGTGTTCCCACTTTTCTGGTTTGCAATCTCACATATTCCTTCTACAGGTGACTGCGATGCAGTTGAGGTTTAATTTAAATAAGGCAGAGAAAGGGAGGATAAAGTATTTTGGAATTATTTTGGCAAGAAAATTATTACTTAAACTTTCAAAGTAAGACAAGTAGTATCAAGATGAGCTTTCCCAAAATTAACTTCTAAAGGAGTTACTTTATTTAGAATTTCTACTACGTAACACAGATAACACTACACAAAATCCTAAAGCATAGGGAAAGATTTGTTTCAGAAACACAAAGTGACTACTTTTCATGCCTTCCCAAAATCATCACTCCTGGATCTTGACAGTGTCCACAGTTTTTGCTGCTGTTCTGAACTGATAGATTGTTTGATGTTTTGAAGAGATGAAAAAAAAAATAAAAGAAAAAAGAAGAAGCTAAATGACTAGATGAAGTCTATGCTTGCAAGCCAAAGCCATTAGGAAACAAAAGCAGCTTTTAGATTTATTCCTTGTCAATCATATCTTTGTCAGAAAGTGTACTCTCCTCTTAATAAGTTATTTTTGTAAGTGCATGTACTGTAATTGCAGAGTTCAATTAGGATGTCACTGTGAATTTAATTTCCTCTTTCCCTAAATATAAGCCATGAAACCTAGACTGATGAAGTCAAGTAATTTTTTAAAGTAGGTAAGCTGAGACAAACAAGCTGGGTCTCCTGACTTGAGAAGTGTAAAATACCTGTGTTAAATAGTTACGGGAAGATAATTACTTTGCAGTATAATATCATGTTTAAACATACTATTTAATAGGAAAATATTCTGTTCCAGATTTAATGATAGATAATAAGCTGCAGTTAGAGTATTCAAAAGTCCAATAAACATCTTATAAAATGCAAATAATACTACATACCTGCTCAAAATATTAATCCCAAACCAGAATTTTAGTTTAATTTCCAAAGATAATAAGGCTTACATAATAACTCTCTCTTTTTGTCCCTTTGTTTTTCTCCACATCTTCAGTTTCCTT
The DNA here is from genome assembly GCF_036013475.1 of Columba livia. Classification (NCBI taxonomy): domain Eukaryota; kingdom Metazoa; phylum Chordata; class Aves; order Columbiformes; family Columbidae; genus Columba; species Columba livia. The sequence continues at coordinate 14,670,946 of NC_088604.1, forward strand.
TAATAACCTTCAGTCTCACTGGGTATTTTCAATCAGATATGACAGGTTGTTTAAGGTCTTAAAGATGCTAAAATTCTATGAAATATTAAGTTTCATGAAGTGTGGTCGATGGCTTTGAGAGAGGATAAATTTAACATTTTCTCCAAGAAAATAAGATGGGTGCAACAATTATCTGTTTATTAGGGGCTGACATCCAGTCTATCACCACATTAATTTCTCCTATCCAGCAGCAAGACTTTCTGATTTTTGTTTCAGGTAAGCAGGAGTGAAAGATAATTGAAGAGGGACAAAGGGAAGTAGGAAAATGTGGAGGGAGATGGAGTTACTTGTAAATTATTTTTAAATTAATTTTTAAAAAAAGAAAATAGAAGAACAGCAGGAACAGGAAAGTTGTAAAAGATACATTAAAGAACTGCATTTCTTTTCAGAGAAAAAATAGACAGCAGATCCCTGGAAAAAAGAGTTTTCTTTCCACTGTTCACATATGTTGCACGTGATGGTTTGTTTCCTTAAGTAGTGTATGATACATATACAGTTATTTGACTTTGACTGTACCAAATGTTTATATGGAGTTACATTTGTGAAACCTCCACAGGATATGCAAAGGGATACATATTTTTCCTCGATGAAGAATGTGCGTTGCTCAGTTTTGATTACCATATGAGCACTTTGTTCTATTTTCAAATGGAAGATATGCTCCCTGAAGTGTAGGCAACGGAGAAAAAAGTAAGATCCTACCAAGCCTTTTTTATTCTTTGAGCATATCAGTGCAAACAATTACCAAAATGCTGTGGAAAAAAAAAAAAAACAAAACGAAATAAATAGAAACATGAAGGCATTATTTTAAGACACTTTTTGTATTATTTTTTGTTTCAAATGATCATCACATTTATGAACATTACATTTTATTATATTTGAAAATACAATCTTTATTCAGAACTATGTTTACTACAGGATAAGACCACTATTACACTGTTAAACTATTTCCGGTACATATAGATATTTCCAGTTTAACTTTCTAAAACTTATATTTTTATTTAATTTCATCTATTGTAAAATGAGCACTACTTCCTTCAGTAATTGGTTTATTTGCTGATGATAGAACAGCCATTCCAGACTGGGTTTGATGTCATTTTATCTTTTCTGATTGCTAGAGATCAAAACCTGAACAATTATGACAGCACCTTCTGAACCCAACAGGGATTCCTTCACATTCAACAGCAATTCAACCCTAACCAAGAAAATTACATATTGATTAAATGCAGAATATTTCTTTGGGTGTTTTTCAGTTCCAATGAAGTGCTGCTAATGTGAGTATGACACACATTAGATGAAATACACAGTTCTGCACACAGAACTTATACAGATGATACACTGCACTACAGAACTGGCTTCACTTCGGTGCCAGAGCTATTCAGGTTTATACTTCTCTCTAATTTTACTGTACTTAGCTTTGCCACCTGTCTATATAGTAAAAGGAAGTGTTTTAACAGTTACACAAGATAAGTAATAAACGAAAGAGGGTAAACTGTAATTTTCATTTTTTATTATTTTAAATTAAGTATTCTTTATCCTTAACATTCAAAAGTAAATTGTCAGATTCAAAACTAATGAGGCAGTTAAATTTAAAAAACTGAAATTAAAAAAAGGGGATCTTGGATTATGTGTTTACAGGATAACATATCAGATTTAAGTTTTTCACTTAATTTCTGTGAGCTATTGCTTACTTCTAAGGAAACGTGGATGTTTATGCACCCATATAACTCGATATCTAGGGCTTTAAGAGGAAGACAGACCAAATTCTGTGACACTCAAGATATCTTTACGGCAGGAAAGTCATATTATGCATTCCAAATGAATTATTTTCAGTACAAAATATTCTATGAACTGAGACATTCACATTTTATACTAAAAAAACTCATATAAGTTATTGACAGTTTTAGCCACACTAGGAACATAAACCAGTAAATTCTTGGTTTGTGTGTCAGCGTTATCATGTTTAGATGCAATGAATATGACTCATCTGCTTTTAATTAACTAAAGATTAAGCATGTAGTCTAAATTTATATTTCAAATTTTCTGTCTAGGTAAATAACTCTAAGGAGCAATATAAATTTTAGATTTGATTAGATTTAGGTTGAATTTTAACTTCTAGTCAGCAATAGAAGTGATAATGAATTTCTTGTTCCCTCCCAAGAACCTTTCTTAGGATATCTGAAGATGAGAGGTCTTTCAGAGCTAAACTGAGAAAGAGATTTAGCTGCACACAAACTTAGCAACACAACATCCAGATTTTAAGCTCCTTATTTCTGAAAGGTGTACCTAAACTACCTTTATTAGGCATGACATAAAAATGAAAACTCACAACAACCAGCATGAGTATGCAATCAGTAGGGGAAAGAAAACAATGACTATAATGATACAGCCTTACTGCCCTTACAGCTCAGATGCTTAATCCTCAACTAAAGGGAGATGAATATCACACACTTTTTTTTATTATTATTATTTTTCCCCCCTTGTGTTGAACAGCAAGGAACAACTTAAATATGTGCAATTAGTGGTCAAAGTAAAAAACAAATTAACGATCTTGAGAGCAAAAGCTGAAATTCAGGTCTCACTCTTCTAGGGGACTTTTGCAAACACAGCAAAACCTCTACAACACAAAAATTTCTGAGTTAGTCTCTTAAACTTGCTTAAATATCCTAGTGATGTTTAAACTTGTCATGTCACTTTGAATAAGTTAACTAGCAGTTACTGATTAGCAAGGGTAATTATTATGTCAGATGTAACTAATTTTCTGATATCTGTATTAAAATATTTTTAAAAGTGCTTTCCATTTAGTTTAAAAAATGATTTAATGTATATAATGTAATTATATAAAATATCATTTTACTTTCCTAGATATCATCATAATAGCAAATTTTCCCCACCAGATAAAGACAGGGCAACTGGTCAAAAATACATTTTTGTGAACTGAACAGCCATTTAAAATGCATATAAGTGTATATATATAAGCACACTGTATCCTTCAGTCAATACTTTTGACTTGGTGGCATAAGGCCAAGAAGCTATTTTTTATCAGTCATATCCAATTATTTAACTGTTAGTACTATAAAAATGTTGGCCAAAGAAAATCCCATGGAACTCAGAGATTGTTCTGGTTTCTGCTGCTTACAGCAGTTTACTTCTACTTTCTTTAACCACAGGTGTAACAGTTTTAAAGGTAAACTCTAGTCAGATGTACAGACACTTCCTGAAAATCCCAAAACATTTTTTTTCATGCCATTTCTGCCATTTCTGCCATTACAGAATGATAAGAGACAAACAGTAGTGGTATTTATGTCTTTTTTTATTATTATTTTTTTATTTTTTATTTTTTATTATATGAAGGCACTGAAAACCAGTATTATCTACAAACATTAATAGATGTGGATCTGGAATGGAATATCATTTATATTCTGTCAAAAATCCTGCTCCTCTTAGCTTCCTTTTATTCAATGCATGCTTAAAACTGTGCCTTTAAAGCCTCAAGTAATACTCAAGGTTGTGTCAAAGTCAGACTTTACAGGTGTCCTCAGCCAACTGTTAATGTTCAGACAGTGCAAAAAGCTCGATTCACAAGGGGTGTTCAAGGCCCTTCCTTTCATTTTCTCTGCAGAATGGACATCCTACAAGGAAAAAGCTAGAAGTCACCACATAGTTTCCCTTTGTTAAGCTCCCCTACTAAGTGCCAGTAGGTAGAATGATAATTAATCAGTCATAAATAAGACATTAATCATACCAAAACATAGCCACAAAGAACCAAACAAAAAGACAGAGAAGGGGAAAAACCTCTATATTTTTAAATACAGATTACAGCTCAGAGTCAGGTCAGATGTACTCAGGCTATCTGTTTTAAAGGGTGCTTGCCCTGAGCAGCATGTGCACGATCATTCTGCATCACTTGAGCAGTTACCCTTAAAGTACATTATAGCCAGTGTAATTGTATTTTTTTTCTCATAATGTATTTTATATATATAATACATGTCACTTTTGAAAACAAAATAAATAATGACTGGGTTTTCAGTGATTTTTCAGGCCCAAAGCTTGAAATCATGTGTGAGCTGTCGAACTACCATAATGACATTTTTATACTGCAGTAAAAATGGTACAAGTTAGATGCATTAGGAAATATCATGAGGTTATGTGAGCAGGAACGCTGCAGAAGACCTGCTGGAATAGTGTGATAAGACATATAGGTGAATGACACCAAACTGGGTGTCCATATTACCCTCAGAAGCAGCGTCAGGACTGAACTATCACCAAAATAACACATGTTCCATAGGAAATAGTTCCCTCAAAAATAATGCCCAAGGGTTTAACACTCTGCAACAGGGAAGAGACCAAGTCTCAGGAAGAAATGAGGGTCACAAATTATTTGATGTTGCAGTTAATATATTGACACTTCATGAATGCAAACTGTAAAATGCAAGGAAAAAATAATGAAGTGTAGAAGGAGCAATCCAATAAAAGTTTTTTATGTATAGTTTTTCTGTAATTAGCTTAATTTTAATAGTGAACTTCATGGCCTAATTGAAACCTATTGAAAAAAAATAAAATATTATTTCAAAAACATCAGTGTACTACATCCAAAATACCAATGTTAACTCATATTTGAACCTAAAAATGAAGAACATGGCAGTCCCTGGTGCTGAACAATATATCTCGAAAGTAAGGAAAAACTTGCAGGAAAAAGGGTATGGAAATATTCAGGCCTGTAATACCTTACTAGAGGACAGAAAAAATTTACAGAAAGAAAAAGTCATTACTCAATCCTTCTTAAAGGATTGAGGAAGAAGAAGAAGGATAAAGCGAATTAAACTACTAAAGCTCTTTAATTATACTACTTGGTTATTAATTGTAAATTATTCATTTGTGTAATAGTGTTTAATAATGTATTTGAGTGTTTTGGGTGGTTGCATTTTTTAACACATATTTTTAGTTGGGACAATTTTAGTGGAGCTCTCCGGGGAATCTGTTTTACTAAGACTATTAAGGATGTTTCTAATTTACTCATTTTTTCCTTTTAAAATACTTATACTATGCTTCAGTACACATCCATGTTCCATACTGAAGATGTAGATATTGCCAGAATATCTAATGAAAGATTACTGTACTGTTACAGAGGCAAAAATCCTACCAGAAAAACTAATGCTAGCTCTGCTGTCTGAGCCAAATTCAGATTAGCATAATTGTGTTCCACCTACCTAAATTTGTCCTGCAGGGGATAAAAGAGGCAGTTTAGTCTTCATAGTCATTCAGGCTACAGCATCACTGAGGAAGGCAGAAAAGATGCCAAAAGAGCTCATTACGAGGGAATCTGAAAAACCACATATAAGCATTTAGCTCTGAGTACACGCCAAATCCCTTACCAAAATAATTACTAGAATGCTATTAAGAAATTAATTGTCTTTAAAAGTCTAATAAAAAGATATCTGAAAATTTATAATGGTCATTCAGTAATTGTACTGAACCTGAATTGTAAATCTGTGTTTCCACAATTTTTCTGTTATTTACCCAACTTTTTCATTTTATTCCTAAGACATAGATATTTTGATCACCCTCCCCAGCAGTGTGACTCAACACAGAGTGCACAGGAGACATTTCCTCAGGGAAGCCTATTGCACTACAGAGGTGTGGGCCTGGGTTATGATCATCTTCAGAAGTCCATGGGCCTTGCAGCCAAATATCTGCTTGAACGGTAGCAAAATGATTTGTTCTCTGCTCCTGAGGTCTGTTCAAATCTCTATCCCAGAAGATCCCTTAATTCTCTAATGTAGGGAAAGTGCACCCACACTGCCTATGGGACATGACACCTGAGAAGTGCTGAATCCAAAGCTGTGTCTGAGAATTTTGTGAATGAATTTTGGATGTCTCAAGCCAAAACTGAACCAGGCACAATTTCGCCAGAACAAGGAATGGAATACATAACCTGAGTCGTTGACTTAAAACCATGTAATTTACTACAACTAGCACAGCCTCAGAGATTAGGGCAAAGAAAAACTCTGAAATAACTGCTCAATTATTCTTTTGTCCCTTTCACAAGAAATAAGAAAAATCTGAAATACTCCTATTCACATATTATTTATTTCCAATAACAGTTACATGAGATCTACTCCAAAACAAACATAAAATTTACCACATCTGTCTTGTACTTGTGAATCCTGCAAGATTAAGAAAGAGATTGTGGAGGTAGAAGACATAAACAAAGTGTCATTAGAATAAGTCAGAAAACAGTGATATACATCATATTAAACATCACAAATATTACTCCTTTATTAACTTCCTTTATTCAAGACGTTGATCTAATTAGTATATCAAGATTATCACACCTTTTCAAAATAAAAGTTATGTCCTTGATACTGATCAATCTAAATCTAAAATTTATGAAAAAGAAATCACACTCACTCACACATAATATATCTAAACACTATAGAGGAAGTAACCAGTACCTGTAAATCCCAGTTGTTGGAACTGTTTATTTGAAGTGCTCCACCTCCTTTTTCTCTCTCTTATGTGTAATCAACTAGGAATAACTTTAAAACATTACATAGAGACATGGTACAATACACAGTTAACTGCCTGCATTGAACAGAAATGTCTCACATTTCAGTTATTTCTAAATTATATTTTTAAAATTAAAAATTAACGTCTGGTACCTAGAATTTGTTTTTAAAGTGTTTGCAATAGCATTGCATAGATTCCTTCAAAATAATACATGCTGTAAATAACTCTTAATTCATAGAATCATAGAATTGTTTAGGTTAGAAGAGACCTTTAAGATCATCAAGTCCAACCGATAACCTCTTATTGCCAAGTCCACCACTAAACAATGTCCCTAAGCACCACATCTACACATCTTTTAGACACCTCCATGGACTGTGACTCCAGCACAGCTTAACTGCAGAAAGAATGGTTATTATTGTTTATCGGTCTTGTTTCTCTCATTTGTGCTGATGTAAACTTGGATGAATCACAGTAAAGTCAATGGACTTGAACTTGTATAAAACCTCGATATAAAACTGGAATGAGTAAGAGGGGCATCTCCTGTGATATATATAAACTTTATAATCCGTGCAAAACTTATGCTTCAGTGATTGTGGTTAATACATATTCTTGCGACAATGTGACAATTTGCAAAGATCATGAACTGGATATTTTATGTTCATATTTATTTCAAGCTTCATTTGTGGCAAAGGATCATTAAGATCAGATATGATTAAAAAAGAAATAAAATAAGGGAAAAAGGGGACTACACATCTTTAACTCATAAAATTCTCAGTTAACTTTTGCCAATATATTTTGTGAAAGTAGATTGGATCCAGTAAAAATTTCATCAGGAATGTTCCTTACATTCAAAGAAGAATTTCTATTTAAGGGGAAACAAACAAAGAAAACCAAAAATAAAACCAACAAAACCACACACACACACATACAAAAACCCAAACCAAACCAAGCAAAACAAGTAGTACTCATATTTAATCTCCTTAATCTGTGTATGGTTTTACCGTCAGATTGGTCATGTGGGGGAGTGGAGAGTTTTTTCCGATCTTTGTTCCACAAATGCCTTTCTAAAACATTTGGAAATGTCTCGCTGTTGTCTTATTAGCAGGAATGAGAGGAGAAGACAACCGTCAAAGTTGTCAGAAAATTGTGCTTCTATTTTACATCTTGCCTCATTGAGGATAATTACCTGTTCTGATTCAGAAATATGTATTTTTTTGCCATTTTATTAATGCTTGCAATGCCTAAGTGGTAAGGTTCTGCTGATAGCAAAGAGTTGACTCCAGATTAACTAGCTGCTCATTACAATGATGTAGTTCATGTTCTCTGGGTTTTCTGTCTGTTTGCTTAGCTTCATCTCACTAATTGTTTTATCTCATGCTTAGATTTACTTCTTAGAAGGAACAAATTTGTTCACAATAGCATACGTTTATATTGCCAAGAAATACTTATTCAAACATTGGTTAGTGCTCCTAACAAAGTAAAGTGGAATACTGTCTAAGAAAGAGTGTGAAAACATCACATAAATAGTTTGTATAAATTTATTTATATATATAATTTTTTAAATCACTCAGTAACAGATTTTCAGTTGCAGATATCATGATCCTGGTTATTGAATATATGTATATAAAATCTTCACCTCTTCAGAATTGGTGGGAGCATTTCTGTGTCTGAAGAGCAACTGGAGTTTTAGCCAAAGAATCTCAAATAATCTCATTTCTGTCATGAAGCATGAGTCGTAGAATCTTTTAAATCTATTATAAGTAGTAGAAGTTTCCATTACACCTGCAAACATCTGGTCTTTCTTTGGACATGGTGAAAGTCTTGACTTGAACAGTAATTGTGGCATTGCTTTCCACAGGACTGCTGTGTATTTTTATGTAATCTATTGCCTTTTAGCATTGTTGTGTTTGTTGTGTATCATTTTTACTGTACTTGTCTTTGTTCTTGCACTATGAAAAGGAATATAAAAGCACCAGTTTATAGACTCTAGGCCATTAGTTAGTTCATATACCTCTGTCATATCCCTTTTTACTCCAGTCACTCTATCATGAAAAGCACCACAATTTTTAAAGATAAATCTTTGACAGATTTTCATTAGCCATTTTTGAGTGTATCAGTTTAAAACCACCTGCTATCACTTTAGCAAAGAGTCACATTTAGCTTGTTTAAACCATGCTTTTCCTACAAGTAACATAAAAACTCCAATAACAACTCCAACTACCTTATAATGAGGCCTAGATATGTGTTGTAGAACAACGATATGAAATAAATATATTTTCCTGTTTACAGTTCAAAAGACCACTTTGTCAACTTCCACATATTTCTGGAAAACTTTCAAGATAATTCACGGCTACGTGGCAAGACTATGGTGTATTGATTTCCTGAAATGTATCCAATCTCTCCACAAACTACTCGTCTAGGCTTGTCTGTTGTCACTATTAATCCTTTTAATGGAAATTACAAACTTGTTTCTTCTGGTTAGCCTGTGAAAATTATGACCTGCAAGACTAGCCTTATTCAGGTGTATTTACAGGTCTATAGAGTCAAAACTGTAACATTATCACAATTTTAGAGATATTCTACCACCTTTGATCTAAATCTTGTTTCTATTAAATCAGTTGAATTAACTGAATTACTGAATGGCTTGCACTTCTGTATTTGACATAGCAAACAGGTAAGATGATTTGAGTTACAATGGAAGGTAAATAACAAATCAATTTGTCTTTACTCTGTTAATCAAGGTACACGGATATATGCCATGCCAATGACACCAGCTATCAGACTTATTTATCATCACTATTGTGATGTCAATTGCAGGACATATTGATTTCCTAATTGGACAGTTATATTTTCACGTTGAAGTTCCATTTCAATGCCACAACATACAGTATTTGGACTATAATACCCCAGTATGTGTTTCAGAAACTTCACTCGAAGTTTTACTCACTAGTCTCTGGAATAATTTGACCATATTTTACTCTAAAATTGAAAGCTGATTGCAAAAAGCTTTCACCAAAAAGAACAAATTGCAAGATATAGCTGTCTCCATAGATTCCTAGAGAGGGAGATATACCCAAAGATAATGATCTGTGTATAACAACTCTAAGGTAGCTTCTTTTAATGGTCTTCTTTTAATGGTCTTCTGAACTCCATCCTGTCCACTCAACTGTGATACTAGACAAATGTTTTTTTTTAATTGAATCTCCATTCATTAAAACACAGGAAAGTATTTTAATCAATTCAAGCTGTCTTAGGCATGTAGGAAGGGATAAGAGAGTAGAACATGCTTAGTTAGGTATCATATGTGTACTTAGGGCAGTTTCTAGTAGAACAAGTTATTGGTTAAGTATGCAAAATACAAGAAGGAATATTATTCTCATAGTTAAGAAATTAAGGAGAGCAAACAACTTACACATACTGGGGTTTTCTTGCTAATCTGGAAACTGGATAGTTCTGACATTCCTCTTTACAGGACTGGAAGTTTCTTTAGAGCTCTAATTCACTGATTCCAGTTGAATAAAAATAGTATGCGAATCTGTTATACTGAGGTAAAAATGTAAATTCTGTGTAACACATTCAGGCTTACAAAAATAATTTGATTGCAATAATTCCTTTTCAAAAATAGTTCATCTGGTGAAAGAATATTAAGATATAATTTTTTAAAAAATCATATAAATTTTAGCATTTCAACTACACATTTACAGAGCTGATATTTATATCTTAATGCTAAGTTTTCAATATACCCTATCAAAACACTTTTTCCAGCATTTTACAATACTACTTTTTCAAACTGTGTCTTGTAGGTAAAATCATTAAACTATTTTTTAAGAAAATATAGCATGAACTGTAACAACCCTCAGTCTCCTCTTATCCAAGCTGACAAATCAAGTGACTTTAACTGTTCCTCATACAACTTCCCCTTTAAACCTTTCACCAACTTCATGGCCTTCTTCTGGACACTCTCCAGTAACTTAATAACTTTTTTATACTGTGGCACCCAGAACTGCACACAGTGCTCCAGCTGAGGCCACGCCAGTGCAGAGGGGAGAGGGACAGTTATTTCCTTCGCCTGGCTGGCAATGCTGTGCTGGATGCACCCCAGAACATGGCTGGCCATCTTGGCTGCCAGGGCACACTGTTGGCTCATGTTCACTGGAATTACATCAGCTGGACAATTAAATTCTGAGACTAGTCACTGGTGGACACTTGGCCAGTCCAACTAGCACCCTTCTATTCAATGGTTTGACATCAACAGCCCTCTTTAAAAAGGCAAGATCTGACAATTTTCAGTTGTTGGTCTTTATTGAACTACACAAAGTCTTCCCGGTGCAGGAAAAACCCTTATTTCTCCAATTTTCTTACTTGAAAATCAAGTTTAAGCTTTTTTGTGTGTTTTTTTTTCATTTTTTTCCTGGTACTTCTTCATCAGTTCTCTTCCTATCTGTAGCTGGCGCTGAGTCTTAAGATAGTACTAGTACACATTTGTAATGTGGAGATCATCCATCTCAAGAAATAGATGAAGAAAGAATTCCTAAGGCCATACTATTGTGTATAATGTAGAAGATATAGTCTGTCAAAACTAACAGTCATGCAGCCACAAATTTATCTTAAAAAAAAAAAAATCTAAGATGAAGTTTCCAAAGGGGATTTATTAGATTTCTGTAGCTCTTCTGTGAATGTATTAAGGGTGGGAAGAAGAGAAACTACAGTCTTTTCTCCATTTATACTTTCTGTGATTTCTTATTTTTAGTACCAAAATGTATATTAATTAATGAGAAAAGAATGGAATGAATCAACTCATGTTAAAAAGTAGGGCTTTCCTCTGTTCATGATGACAGGAGATCAATATTTTCCACTGCTTCATCAGCAAAGCTGATAAGGGTTCTTAAACAACTCAGAGCAAAAATAAACATTTTGATAAAAACTTGGATAGCTTCAATTTCAGTATGTCTATGCATTACTCTTGGAGGTGATTTACTAATAAAACCCTACAAATGATCATTTATAAAAAGACGTGATAAATCAAATCAAATCTTCTATGTATTCCTTTGACAATCAGAATGTTCTGAAAAAAGGTATTAGTGAGAAGATAAAGTTTCAAAGCTCAAATGAAACCTCAGAGGCACAACTGAGAGCAAACCCAGAGATTTTTAATAATGTTTCAGAATGATTTGTGCCTATGACACTTTTGTTTTAAAGATGCAATCCATGCTAGATAAAATACAAGTTTCATAAAAAAATATCTGCTGCACCACTCTTATAACAAAAGCTTTTTCCTTCCTTGGTTTTTCTCATCTAAAAAAACACCATCTATGAGAGATTATAGTGTTGCACAAAGACCAAAAAAATCATTATGAGCCTTGTTTGAGCCTTTGTACACTATACCTTGCAGCAGAGAATCATGGGCATCCACTTTTTTCTTAATGGAATATTTACTAAATTACTTGAGGGATGAATGGCTCAGAGAAGGAGCAATGGGACATAGAGGCTGTCCAATCACTTGCTGCTTGTGTTTGTCTGCAGTAATTCCTGCTGCGGAATCCCCTGGGCTCTCAGGAGTGGATACAAACCCACATGTCTCATTGGTTTGGGTTTTCCCATCATGACTCCTTTCCCACAACTCCCTGAGTAGTGTTTCTCTGGAGTCTGGAATATTTGCATGTTCTTGTCTGTCTCTCATGAGTCTTTTCCTATTTCTTGGAGTTACAGTTTGGACAAGGGAACTTGGCTTACATGTAAGTCTAGAACATCTACAACCACAGTTAAGGATTTGTCTTCCTTACTGCAAAGTGGGGATATATTCAACATACAGGTACCATCCTGCCTTGTGCCTGTTACACCATTCCTGTTTAAGGTACACATTAATGTACAACCAGCATTTCAAAAATATATAGAATGCGTAACTGTGTAAAAGGAATATGTAATATGTAGAATGTGTAAATGGAACATAGTTTCTCATCAACAACAAAAGAGGAAAACTGGAATATATCAGGAGCATGCAGTAATGCAGCAGATAGCCTAAAGACCAATAGAAGAGTCATGAAAGAGTTGCATAATTCTTACTTAGTGAAAGGAATGAATATACATCACTGATTTTAAAATTAGTTTTGTTGGCATAAAACTACTAAAAGATTAAGAATATTTACTGTGTAAATATGCCATTTATTTTCACACACTCTAAAGGTAAGTGCAAATAGGTTAAATGATCTGTCTGATAAGACAGGTAGGGTCCTTTGTAATATTATTCCCTGTGCCTGTGGAATCCTTTTTGAAGGATCCTTTTATTTAATTTTAGGTCACATTAAAAAAAAAAAAAAAAAAGCACTAGACAGCTAGACTGGGATTGGCATGACTGAAAGCAGACATATGCCTGTGAGGTAATCGCACTAATTCTTTTTATGGTTAATTGAGAGAATTGACACTTCCAAAGGAAGATGTATATCTTCCTGAAATAAGGATTTGGACAAGGTCAAACAAACCGTGTTTTGAGCTGCTTTTATTCCCCTATTGATTTTAAAGGGAATCTATAGTGATTATATGTAGACTGGGATGACTAAAATTTAAATATCTAACAATAAAAGAGACAAAGCTCACATTTTTGCAACTATTTCAAAGAAAGTATCCATACTGTGCTAAAGAGTTTAAAAAAATACTCAAAGTGTATCTAATATCTGTGGTGATTTCTTCTCTGGGGAAATAAAGTAAATTAAATTTTAAATATAATAGACCACACAGGCAACCTAAAATCGTAATATACAGCAAACAAAAAAATGGCAGAATCACAGGACAGAGAAGAGATGTTGTTTTACAAATGGTACACAAGGAATTCAGGATCTGATTTACATTTACAGATTCTCCTCAGGGTGAACTTATGAAAAATGATTATATTTATGTGTATAACAGAAAATAAAAGGGGAAGATTTGGGCCAGATGTCCACTATTTTCTGGAGAAATAAGTATGATATCAGAAAGGTTTTGAATAAATCATTAAACTGTTTTTTAGGAAAATATAACATGAACTGTAACAACAATAAATACAGGCATCATATTTTGTCATACACAAATCAGACCACATAGATCTTTACACACCCTTTTTGTTTAAAATATAAGGCCACGGTTTATGACAGGATTGCAGATTATGCTGTGGCACCTTTCCACAGCTTTTACAGCATAAAACTGATTTAACACTGGTTTAGCTAGAGCATAAGATGTTAAAACTGAATACAGCAGTGTGCATCAGATGCCTTCCTACGACAGTACAGGGAACATGAGAAGTACAAAGATACAGTTCACCTGTATACTGCATGTTCCCACACCCTGAATACTTGGTACAATTCAGAACTCACATCTATTCAGTAATTTCCAGCTGAGGCTTCAAATTTGTATCAATCAATTACTTTTTTGAATTTGCACCTGCAGTTTAATCTTAAGACCTTAAACCTGAAAGAATTAATACCAAACCAATAAAATTATTCATCTGCATGTTGGGTTTCTTTTTTCAGTTAAAATGCTCTCACAAGAGAATATAAACTTGAAAAAGGAAAGCCATTAGGAGATTATTTTTGTGAGTTTAGTAGAAATTACACTTTGAAATTACATTCAGAAGCACACAAGTATGAATAAATGCTATTAAAAAAAAAGAGATTTAAAGGAATGACTCAAATTGGACATATATTTGCAGATTATCATGAGCTGAAATTGAATTAATCTTCTTCCAGCCAGACCCTAAATGTGCATTAAAATCAAATGGAGGTTTAAAAAAGAACCCCTAAATATTTAAGATATATCTTTAAAATGTGTTACAGGGCATAATTACTTTAAAAAAAAAAAAAAAAAGGGGGGGGGGGGGGAAGGGGGAGATCGTGGGTCAGTTTTTAAACCTAGAAAGCAAAACAAGTCTCAAAAATTTTTATAAGAAAAAATAAATAAGTAGATTCATCTTGATCAACCCATTCAAAAGAGTAGTTGGGGGAAAGGCAAATGATAGATTACTGAAACTAAGTCTATTTAAAGAAAGTTGAAAAACTCCCTTTTATTCAGTCTTCTTATGTACTCTCGTCTGAAAGCAGAACATTGATCTTTGTAGACTTTAGAGTTAATTACATTCAGATAGCTCACTTTTTTTTTTTTTCATCCAGATTTGTTCAGACAACTTGATACTTCAGAACTGAGAGGAGCAAAGAAGGACAGATACAAGACAGTGTAGATAATTTCACCGAACTTTAGATGTCTGTGTTGGGATCCATTTTAAGATGAAAGCACCCAAATAGAGATGTTTGTATGTAAGCATCTATACCTGTGTGAAATATGTATCTACACAGGACTGACGGATACACTCAAGACCTATGCAATGTGAATCCCTTGTTGGAAAGGCAGATGGAAGCCAGGAGCTGTAGGACATTTCAAATGGCATTTTTTGCCTTTAGATTGACAACTGAATTTAACTTTGAATCAAAAGTCAGTCATGTCATAGAATGGATATTCAGCTGTTCTCCATTAGAGATATAATTACTTTCCTAAATGTAAGCATTTAGTGTAATTTCAATTGGTCTTGAACACCCAATGTTATCACTGACATTCCTCAGGGTTTTTGGTTCTTGTGATTTCTTTGTTACGTCTGCAAGCCCTATGGTAATATTCTGAAAAACTCACATCATTTCAAGAAGCACTAACTAATTCCTGTTAAATTAATTACTCTCTCATAGCCCGCTTTATAATAAGATGAATTATTTTCCAAGCTTCATTCACTGTACTAAAGAGGTCTTCACCACTGAAAGTGGGAGACACATAGAATACCTTTGTGCAGATAGACAAAGCTGAGCTGCTTAAACTGCAGCTGTGTCCCACTTTCCAGTGCATATCATAGCTAAACTCAGCAGTCTATAGAAACATACATTAAATGGAGCATGAAAACAGTAGTTTACCTCATGTATTTTTCACATTTATTTTAGGATGAGACGTACTTTTTTTTTTTTTTTTTTAACAATTGGCCTTAAAGTGAATCTGTGCAAGTCACCTAGATGCAGACATTTAAATGTCATTTGTTCATACTTTTTTACTGGCTTTTAGTTCTTTGAATTTTCTTTACACCATAGATACCACATTTTTTCACCCATGTATTTTCCAGTGTGACCAGTATTTCTCTACCGTATTTTAAACCTACCATTGTAAACTTCAGGAAAAAAGGGAGTGTTTAGAGGTAGTCTAGGTTTTCTTTTAAACTGCCTAATTCCTGAGGCTTCAGTACGGGCTCAAATATCAGTTTCTGTGCTTGTCAGGCAGTCTATTCCTCTAAATAAACTTTTGCCAAATCTTTTTTTTTTTCAGAAAGTACATGCATGTCATTCCTGGAACTGCTTTTGTCCATCTCCTTTTTAGCGAATTATTTCTGTGCTATGCAAAGGCCTGGGCTCTCTGTTTTCTTGTGGTAGTTACATGTTTGTGTCACTAAGAACTCTTGTAAGTCCTCTGAAAATGATGACTACTTCCAAAATTTTACTTTTACTTATAGTCCTCGTTACTTCTTGAGTTTGCAGACCATAAATTATCACTACAACCACGTGGCAGACAGCTCCAATAAAATATAAATTCTCTTTCTTAATCAAAATCTTCCCATATAATTTGAGAAAGTAATTTTTTCTTTACATCTTTGTAAAATAACTGCATTTGTATTTGATTACTTTATCAAGGCTTTGTGAGGATAACCGTGTCAAAAATTATGGGAACACAAAAGCTCCAGTGTAGATGCATAGGAAATTATATGGGAAGATACAGACACAATAACACATGGAATAAATGGCTACCTTTATTAATGTGTTACTTTTTTTTTGTTTGTTTGCTTGTTTGCTTGTTTGTTTGTTTTTTAAATGAATAAAGTTATTCAAGGAAAATAAGTACATTTTAATTGTGCAAAATATAGAAAATTTTTGGGGAACAGTTTTGGGACAAACTCTGCTCATATCAAACCACCTGCAAAACTGTCAAAAACATTTTCATCGACATCTACTGAGAAAATCAAATAAGCCACAAAGCAGCATCGCTTTTGCCATGGAAAGGTTGGTTACTGCACAGTATGGTTTAGAAGTTTCTTTGAAATACCTGAGCAATACAAAATACGTTCCTAATAATTACTGTCTGAGGAGATAAAAGCATTGAGCCTACAGTCAATTTTCTTTTTTTTTATAAACTTTATTTTTTTCATGGGATTGCTTGGGCTTCTTGACATGGAGCAAGATGGTTTTAAGGTTAATATCATAATATCTATGAAAAATTTGGTTTAAGACGTTCTCATAGTCATACACCATGCTTACATACTATATACTTTTCTCTCCCTCCCAATTTGGTTTGATGGCAGATGGTTATAGTTAGGAAAAGAGAAAATACATTGGATTCAAAGTTATGGTTCTATTATTATTCTTTCTAAAACAAGATTACCTATCAATTAAGGTGTGAGTAGCACATAAAGATGCTGTAAACTCCTCTTCTAAACCACTAGTAATTATCTTTATGAGTAATCCCCAAACCAATTTGTGTGCACAAGGCCAGCTACGTAAATGCCAAAGACAGCATGAAATATCTTTTCCAATTAAATGGTACATATATGTATGTGCAATATACCTTTTTAATATGTGTTATGGAAAATATTATTTTGCAGTGTTATTAATTGCATAAATGGTTTATAACTATATTTTCTGTTATTCTGAACTGTTTACTACAATTAAGTAGAAATAGACTACACTGGAATGACTAGAGCTGCAAAGGTATAGGAGAAGGAAGCATCCAAAAGATAAATACTAACACTTTGAAAAGGAAAGTTATTCCATCATACTCAGGTGTTGAAGATAATTGGAATGAGCAGATTTCCAGATCTTTGTCTTTCTTTATTAGCTTTGAAGAAATCCAAGACCACTAACATAGACCAGTTTTCTAACTTTTAGTTTGTTAAAGTTAGTGTAATAATTCCTAGCCTCCAAGTAGAAAATGCAAGATGTTTGTTTTCTTTTTTTTTTCAGGAATTCAATAAATAAGTTTTAAAAGCATTCTAAAGTGTCAGTCCTTTAAACATGTAGCAGCCATTCCTTTCATTCTTTTTCATAAAACCAATACCCCATTTGTTCTGACTTTAAAATAACTTTGAATTCTGGACCTGAAGGACAACAGACAACTTCTAAGACAAGTCTCTTTAGAAATGAGACCGAGGAGTATATTACTTGACTCTGGTAGGTTCCTCACGTGAAGTCTCCTTTTCTTCACTTTCTACTGTTTTCCTAAAACACTGTCATTCCTACAATTGAATATATTTCAACTGACAACTCATAGAAAGATTGTTCCCTAGCTAGTACTTAAACAATGCATTAAAGACATATTTTCTGTGTAAGTTGCTTGAACTTTGCCTGATTGCCCTTTTTAAAAAAAAGTGTTTTCTTCACAGTTTGAAAATGCTCAACCTAAATAGTCCTTTCTCTTTGATGTGTGCAACTGTCACAGCTGCAATAAAATTGACTCTGGTTTAGTGGTGTACAGACAATTTGCCCAGGAAGTTTAGCTATTTCTAGACTTGTATTACAATATCATTTTTTCTGAGTGAAATCTACTTTTCTGAATTTATTTTGAATTCAGTCACTAACTTTCAAATTGTTTGAGTACAGAGTGTAAGCTGTCTAGGGAAATGGAAGGTCTTTTTTTCATGTTTTCGCATTGTCAGCTTGAAAGACCTGGTTAGAATGGTACAATAAGAAATAGGACTGACTATTCTTCCCATTTGATTAAATCAGTCTGAACGAATACTGGGTGTCAGAGGAACTGACTAAACACTGCCCCTTTCATTAACTCTGTAAGACTAGAAAAAAATTACAATATAATGTAAAATATTTCAGAATTGCAAGAGCTCAGTCTGATCCTTCCCTGTTTAGCCAGGTTCAGGAATCAGGTGGAAAACACTTTTACCTTCCTTTTTTCTTGATCCTGAATTGCAATGCTGGTACTCTGCATGAGGTTAAGAAGATTGTCCATACATATCTTTGTCTCTCTCCTTCACCAAGAGCTTGTCAGCCCTTCCTCAACAAAAAAGACAACAAGTCTGGGTTGTCCCAGGACAGCAAAACTGCTCATGGTGTCAGAAAGTATTTCACTTCTACACGCTTTGCCGAAAAGCTTTATTCTCTTTCTCATCCTTCCCTTCCCTTCCCTTCCCTTCCCTTCCCTTCCCTTCCCTTCCCTTCCCTTCCCTTCCCTTCCCTTCCCTTCCCTTCCCTTCCCTTCCCTTCCCTTCCCTTCCCTTCCCTTCCCTTCCCTTCCCTTCCCTTCCCTTCCCTTCCCTTCCCTTCCCTTCCCTTCCCTTCCCTTCCCTTCCCTTCCCTTCCCTTCCCTTCCTTTCCCTTCCCTTCCCTTCCCTATTATTCTGGTATCTGTCACAGGCTGACTTATCTCCACCTCAACCTAAGTTTCTTATATCTGTATCTATGTAAATTCAGGATAGGACTAGGATACTGATATGTGGTTTAGATGACTGAAGAATAGAAGCACACAGTAGACATTTTAGTAAGGGATTACTGGTTATTAGGTGGTTAGGACACTCTTTTTTGTTATAATACATCAAATTTTTCAGCCTCATCGTTCATTTTTATTTTAAAGAAATAGTCAGAGCCACTGATGGTAAGAAAAAGTCCTTGTTCCTTACATGTTTATTATAGACTATAATTACATATCTTCAATTCTATCCTCTTTTCCTGGATGGATCTTTTTCTTTAAAAAGTGTATATTGTAAAAGTTAAATATAAAATGCACAAAATTTAGTAACCCAAACTTTCAATATAAATATCTCTCCAGCTGAGGTTTCATGACTAGCTCAACCATTTTAAGAGTCTATAATTGCCAAAGGAGACATGTTGCTCCTTCTTTCCTCCTCCGTATCTCCCTCTTTTCCTTTTTCTGTTCTTCATTCCCTCTCTTTGCTTTCAGGAACATTTTGCTCATTCTTCTTTGGATTGACTGATATGGTTAAACTCATTAATCTCTCAAACCACATCTTTCATGGATGTTATATACATTAAGAAACTGAAGCAAACCATAGTCCCTGCATCCCAACTGCCATGATTCGGCAACATCCACATTATTCAATTCTCTTAATAGCCAAAACAAGGAAGTTTATCCAAGACACTTTTGTGAAATTGTCCCTGCCTAATCACAGAATCATAGAATCATAGTATTTTACCACCCTCATTGTAAAAAATGTCTTTTTTTGTCCATGTTAACTCTTCAGTTATCCATACTAACTCTTAAATTAGTATTCAGAACTGTTTGTATGGTTCTACTTTGCCTCAGCCAAACCTGTGCCAGGGACCTCTCTAAAAAGGTAACAGTATAAGTAATTCAGTTTCTCATTTTATGTATTTTACTGTTACAGATATATCACATTTATCTCTGGTTTATCTGATTTTAAAGTTCCGTAGCTTAGCCAACATCTAGCAGAGAGCCCAACAAGTACAAGTGTGTTGAATGAAACACAGTTTAGATAAACACCAAAGCAGTAACTGATTTGAGAACATATCTGGAGTATGCTTCCTTTCAGATGTGTATTTCATTAGTGTTTTTCATAGATCTGTTACCTTAAGCTTTAGTTATTACAGTGTGCACTGTCTTAATGTTGTATGGAGACAGATGATTTGTTATAAAGAGCATACGACATCACCTGTAATGGATGCTTGCCATGTCTCCATATTGTAGCTTTATATTGTCTAAAAAGTCTCTCAAATTATAAACTCCTAATTTCACAAACGCAATTAGATCCAATACACTACATGGACATTCCTCAAAAATGCATGGTTTAAAACACATCATTCAGAGTTGTGAGGCTGATTTTCCACTTGTATCAAAAAGTAACCTAAAATTTTTAGTTTACCAGTCATAATGAAAGCAATATTTGTTTCACTGGCTTTGGAGAAGACTAAAATCTCACCTGCTAAAACTATGAAGAAACTGAAAGAGCAGATTTTTTATTTTGTTGGAATAATTATTTTAATGTGCTGGAATATCTCTGTACTCTGCATATATGTATAAATATATGTATAAATATCTATGTATAAATATCTAATATCAAATATATGTATAAATATCTCTGCATATATGAATAAATACTGCTACTACAGACCCGGAGAGAGGTTCATAATTTTAAATTGCATAAATTAACACTTTTTTTTTTTTTTTTTTTTTTTTTTTGAGAAAAGTCATCATAAAGATGACAATTTGTATAAAGTGAAGAGATTTTCTGAGCTTTGTAACATGGACAGCAGTTACTTTTCTAAACTTACAATGTTGAACACAGATGCATTGTAAAAAAGCAAATGAAAACATGTGTAATTACATTTATAATTAGAAAATATTTTTTGCAGGTTTACTTCAGCTCTTATATTTTTATTTCTGGTAAGGTGCATTTTTTTTCTTACAGTTTTCACCAGTTAAAAAAAAAATTAAGCTCTGCTGGATTTTGAATATATTTTTCTAATAGAACATATTTTTAACATGATTCTTTGACATTTTTTCAATGTGAAGAACAATATAAAGTCAGTTGTATATCAAAACTAGGTATTTTATATTCTGTAATTGTCATTTAGTTTATAATTGAACAATGAAATTAAATTAATTTTAGCTTTATATATACAGGAAGAATTATAGAATACTTTGGGTATAGAAGGGACCTTCAAAGGCCATCTAGTAATTGGTGTTCATTTTTCATTAAAAGTAGGAAAACAACAGAAAAAATCCTAAAAAACTTCATAAAAACAACATTTGAAAACCATATGTCTAGATACAAGCTAAAAAGAGTGCAGAAAATCCAGGAACAACCTTCATATAATAACTCTGTTTACAACAGTTTGTATAACACCTTGAAACACTGTTAAAGAATCATGGAAATGGATTTCAAACAGGCCGAGATTAAGAGAAATGGAAAAGTAAACAACAAAGTTTGAGAAATAGGATTCACCTCCCCTAAAAACCACCGGAAACTGAAGTGCTGTGTTCAGCTGTCTGTCAAGATCCCCTCAAGTTAATAGCAATAAATGATGGCTTTCAGATGTCAGTTTAACAATTTATCCTGTCCTAAAAAAAACCCTTAAAAGATCTCTGAGATGAAGTTCCTTAAGGAGGTGCTGACTTCTCTCTACTGACTGTAGAGGAAACCTTGACTGCTAGGTGAAATTCATACTGACATATTTTTATTGATAGGGCAAGATTCTTCTACTGAACTTTATAATATAAATGCCTATATCTCAACTACTCCTCCTAGACTATTGTTCATGAAGACAAATAAGTACTTCTGGAGTTCTTTCATTTAATCTGTCTTAGTTGTCTAGCTTAAGTTATAAATAAATAATCAGGTATCTATGTAATAAATAACAGGGACTCTTAGAAATGCTGATTTCTCTTTATTATCCATAAACTGAGTGAAATGACAAGGTTAAATATAGACACCCACAATGAAAAAAAGCTGAATTTTGTCTGATGAGTTCCTCTGAAGGTTTTCCAGCAGACACAATTTCATTTTGACAGGGTACATTAGAAATTTTATATGCATTAAACAGAAACATCATTATGATTCATCTTAGAAAAAAAAAAAAAATCTAGACAGCCACAAAGGAGATATCTGTATTTGTCTATTCCAGCTTCTTTCTCATACAAAATAAAAATTTGCTGGGATTTGGATCTCTCATAGGATGAAGAAAAGACAGCTCAAGGCAAGATAAAGCCTTTAGGAAGCTGTTTTTTACAACTGAAATTATACTAATGTGAGTGTCTCTACATTTTCATGGGATTTTGGCTAGGAAATTAGTGAATACATTTCTGAAATGTATGTTGTTAGGATAAGGTAGTCAGAACTGACAATACAGAATTCTTCAACTAGAATTTGTCTAACATCAGAATCTCTACAACAAAAAAAAGATACTTTTCTTAGTGGGCCTCTACAAGAAAAATGCTTCATCAGTATTCACTTTCATTCAAAGGTCTAAAACCACATGGCAGCAGATGGAAATCAGCTGTATTTGTTAACACCCTACTCATCACTGTCATTCACTCACAGATGTTACTACCCAAAGATACAGATGTCTGAGTTATTTGTGTAGCAGGTCTTGCATTGCTAAACTTTTCACTCTCATAAGTAGAAAGTAGGATTAGTTCAATTTAGTATGTTAGGTCAGAAACTTAGAAACTTCCTTAACATGCTAGGTTAGAAACTTTCTTCTAGAGGATCAGGCATTCTGCTTGGAGTGGCAGCATCCAGCAGAAGACCAAGGTTGTTGTCTGATTGGTGGCTGTAGCTGCTTCAGCGTTCTGATTTTAATCCTCTGTCACATGTCTGCTAGTCTTTAGTGAGATAAATCACTGCCAAGTAGTAGTGAAATAGATTTTAATTAAGAACATTGACTTATTGTAAATTTAGGTCTATAACCTTTTGTCCTGTTTCACCTTGAAATACCAAGGATGAAATATTTCTGGGAGGGGATGTTAGCTGACTTAGGTAAAACAAAAGCCAAGAACAATTGTTATTTAACTTCCATATAAAGTTCCTAATAGTTTCTACTCAGTACATCACCTTAAATTACACAAAATTACTTGATTAATAACGTCTCTAAATTAATCAGTCATTCTTATAAGCTAAATATATTTAATGTTTGCATTAGGATCAGTGCAATTGAAGCTCCACAGAATGTGAGGTTCATTGTTTTACACGCTATCCTACTATGCAAAGCTTCTAGTCTATGTATCAAAGTCAGTCTGAGAAAAAAATAGAGGTGATGTGAGCTGGCAAGAAAAATGTGGCAGACTTAATTCTTCCTCAGTTTGTAGTTCAAAGACTGTCTTCTGAATCACCTAAATCAATAAATTCAACTTTATATAATTGAATATTCATTGACTATCCAATAGGTTTATGGTAGCTGGAGAAAATAACGTAAAGGGTATGTAACAAAAGGGTATATAACATTTCTATCCATTCCACATATGCTTGATGCTTAGAAAACTTATCCTTACTTCTACAGAGGCATTGCTTCTGTAAATGCTCTCTGCAGACACTGTACACAAAATTAATTTATGTGATAAACAGTTGGCCTAGAAAAACTGTCTGCTTGGGTGTTATGGAGACAAGAATATACTTAATACAACATAAACTGATAGAGTGAAAAAGATCTTTAATTCCCCTGATACATAATAAACACTGTCACATGGAAAAAAAAGGAAGGAAACAAGTCTTTGTATAGACTAGAGTATTATATACTTCAGTTTGTTACAGAGACTGGAAATGTTATTAAGAAAAATATACGGAATGACTATAACGTAATTTCTTTGGAAAAGATGCTCAAAAATGTGAAAGAACTGTATAAGATAAATTGATAAAACCCTGTTGTGTTCACAGTATTAGAAACATGGTTTCCAATGATTGCACTTGAATGTGCTGTTTAATCCATTCTAATGAATTGCTGGTCCACTGAGGAAAAACGAGAAAAAGTAGATAAGCAGTTTTCTTCCATTTTATTCTCCCAATATTTCTCCAAGACTTTGTTAAATTTATTTTGCTAGATACTTTTGGCATGGCAGTATTTTTTTTTGTATGACACTTGAATATTGGAAAAATAATACTTTTATATTTCTCCCTAATACAAGGCTGCTTGTTCTGTAGATATACTTTGGCAAAAAGTCACATTTTCTACTGCAGTAAGTACATTTTTACAGCTGTGTTACAGTGAGAGATGAATACAGTTTACTCACTTCTAACTTGAGCAACATAGAACTTGTCTTTACATTTCCTAGCCTCAAGAGTTATCCACTCTTTTATGTATACCACAAAAGTTCTGCTTTATTAACTTGCTCTTTATCAGTTTTTATCCGGTGTGCAAAGGTCGCTAATCAGTTGTGTGAACCCACACATGAAAGCAAATCATATGGATGGCTAAAGACACAGAGAATACCCATTGCCTAGCTAAATCCAGAGCAAAAAGGTTCTGAGAGCATTACACAAATGGAAAACTGTAAAGGTTTCTGCACCTTCCACTACAGTATGGGGTTAGACTGCCTTTGTATCAGAGAGGGGGCCAGATCATCTGTCAATCTTTGCACAACCTCAGTGACCAACATGTGGCTCATGATCCAGAGGCTGGTGTCTTCTGCCAGACTTACGAAGCATTATAGTCCAGTTTGTCTGTTTGGTTCATAAAAAAGATGAAATACAAACAGAATAACACCCAGCAACAGAGGAAACTGGCACAGAACAAAAGATAGAGACTGTGCCTAGGCATATGTTTTCCATGTATATGGAGCTGAATTCCTTCTGATGGATTCAGTTTATAGAGAAGAAATATTATAAACAGGAAATGAGTGGTCATGTTCAATTGCTTTTGCATATGTAACCAGAAGATGCAGGAAACATGTCATTACAACATCATATATGTATCTGTAGTTTATAGTTTTGGTCTTCAGAGATCCAGACTCTCACTTAAAGTTCTATGGGGGAAGCCATAAGCATCCAAACTCATTTTTTGTAAGGAACCCTGACAGTATGAAAATTAACCCTCACAATGAGCCAGAACAAACCCTACGCATCAAACATAATTTTGACAATTAACATCACCATTTTACATTCAAATACCTCCCAAAATGGTGGCAATTTATTAATGTCAGATTAAAGGGCTCAATTCATTATTCCCTTTCAGTGAAGAGGCAGTTAATGAGTGATGCATGCACATGGACAAGCTTCTAATTAGAGCTTCTGTATGTGCTGAAAGCTTAGTGCTGGGATACTGAGTGCCTGCCAGCAGACTATTGACTTTTTCCCTCTTTGCTGAACATGCCTATTTATACAGCTTATTGCTAATGAGATGCTAATTGAGTCTGCCATATCTAAATAGAAAAACCCTTGTGTTTATTGCTGAATCCTCTAAATGGAGCTCCACTTCAGAATATTCTCCCCTGACTCATTTTCCTCTGCACTTTTTGTGTTCTGACAGAAAAATGATTTTGAGCAATAGGAACAGGATGTTAATTTAACAAACAAACAAACAAAAAGTTATTTCTAATACTAGTTTTTAAAAAAATAATAAATTTATGCCTGGGTATTTATATCTAATTATACTTGAAACAATGCCAAAATACGCTCAAATATATGGTAAATGCTCTGTAGAAAATGTATAAATGCAATTTTCTATGCCCTGGAGAGGTTCCAATATAATTATTTTGCATGGAATTCAAGCAGCCTAAATGATCACCACAAAAGAAACAACAAAGCACATTAAGAAAAGTGGAATGAAGTCAACAGTAAGGATTAGAACACTCAAATAATTTGGTTAGCTAGTTTAGATCTGCACAGGAGTGAAAGACATTTCAGTGTGAAGATATAGCACTTTTTTTGTGATCCTCAGCTTAATATTCAGCTGACAGTGAAATCAGTGCAATGCATTCTGACACTCCTGTTTCTGTAAAATGTTGTATATTTTCGGACAAATTTTTGAAATATTTTAACAACAATTTTGTAAATATTTATCTAAATATGTTTGATTCTTCTTCAGGTATCATACAGTGGCTGAAATGCCCCTGGGATTTGGATTTACTGAGGCTCTTTTTTTTTGCTATGATGCTATTTCAGTTCTGTTTTCCAATTCGTGAACAATACCTTTGGGATAAAGTGTTTTCCAGGCATAGCATATAAAAAAGCAATGCCTACAAAACTCTTCAGTGTATCATTATTCATTATTTTTTGTACTGACAGCAGTTCATTGTGATGTGTCTCAGGATGTTTTTTTCATGCTTCTACACATTTTATAAATTCTCTTAGGTTATGTGAGCAAAGGCTAATCACAGGGAACACAAAGACCTGGCAAGGATCAAAGGACAATGACAGGTGGAGGAACTATAGTAACCTAATCAGGAACACACCAAATAAGGTACTTCAAAAGACATTGGAAGAGAATAATTAGATCACTGCCCCTGCTGTGATGCAGTAAGAAAATAATCTCCCTGGAAGGCCATCAAAACTAAAAGAGTTATTACCTGAAGAGGGGATATGCAGATTGTATAAAACTTACTATGGGCTGTTTTAATGGAATTCTGGGAACACATTAAATATGTTTAGGGGTAGGACCAAAAAGGGGACGATAAGGTCTCAGGGTGGAACAGGGTGATTCTGTGGTCACTGCAGCCTATTCTATATTCTTATTAAATCCTTTTTCTAATTATCTTTGGGATGCATGTATTTCGTATCTGAGGCTCTGTGTACACATGCTAGAGAACAAGCTGAGTAGTGGGAGATGAAGTCTACATGACAAACTCCTGGAGTAGGAAACTGATGCCTGGGAGGTCCCAACTCTGGGTCACAGCAGCCTGAGAGCCAACAACTGGGTGAACTGTATGTCTATGACCAGCTAAAGGAAAGGGCCCATATATGTATTTATGTGTTGTGCATGTATTCTTCTGGCAAGCTTTAACCCTGATCTGCAGGAGGGGAGGAAAAGGACCAAGCCATTGGTGCTTGTTCATTGTTTGTGCTTATGTGAGTGGCAGCATGGGCACAGCTCTGGGTGCCGTACTTGTGGACTGCTATATATGCCATATAAAGTGTGAGCACCTATGGAGAGGATGTGCTCATCATTGCTGCTGCCTTGACCTGGAGGCATGATGATGCAGCTGCCCTGCAAATATAGGGCCATGACAAGAGAAATCGCCTGGGCCAAGAAACATACTAAATTTGTCTCTCTCTAACAAATTCTACTAGAAATCTTAGTTTGTCTCCAAGCCAGAGAAGTTAGAGAGCCTCCATCTTTGGAAATGTTTAGATTAGAGAAATTATCTGTCAAGAATGGTGTAGATGCAATTGATCTTACTTGGGGCAGAATGGACAAGCTAAATGAGGTCACTTCCAGCCTTATGAACTCATTAATCTCTGTCATTTTGACCATTATTCATGGTCTTGGAAATAAAAATAACCATGGACAGAGCTGGGCTTGTTCTGTCTGACAACAAGGAGACTAAAGGGTGATCTTGCAGCTTGGGGGAAGCTGAAAAAGTGAGTTGCATTTACCTGAAAGTCTGTTACAGACAAAAGAGTCAACTGAAGAAAAACTTCCATCTTTAGTGATATTTAACACTCAGCAGTATAAAGCTACAGGTGACCTGATGTGTTATTGGTATTGGTCTTGCTTACAGTGGGAGTTCAACTGCATAACCTGCAGCAATCCCTTATAACGAGCATTTCTATGATTCTGTGATCCTGCAACAGTTGCTTTGAACGACTATGTTTAGGGGAAGTTTACCTTCCCGTAGTTTGTTAGCATGACTGTCATGACTTAGCTAGGTAGCTAATATGAGTGTGACTAGATTTTTAATGCTCTTTTGTGGTCAATGTTACACTTTTCTGTTTCGTCTTGAAGACAACACCTTTCATAGCACTAAAAAAATGGTGTAATACTACTTCACAACTGTTATATCTGAATCATAAATGCCAAGTTTTCCTTGTGATACTATTATCAAAGGGAACAGCTTGTGTAGTGGACTCATCTTACCTTGTAACAAACCATCAACTCAATTTTTAGTACTAAAATGATGCTTGTAATACCACTACTAACAAATGTATTTCTGCAAGCAATGTCAAAACAGTTTAGTGCAAGGACAAAATTCTTGTTTAGAATTTTCAGGTGCAAAAATTAAAAAAAATACATATTTTTATTAATTGGCTTTATACACTGGCTAAGGGATTAATCTGATAATATGCAGATGTGTATAACAAAACAAGTTCCCTTTGCAGACAATAGAGAAACATAGGCACTGTAAAGGTGTCATTTATCTCACCCTAAAGTTTATATATAAATTGAAAGAGAGGAATTGTATTCATTCTTTTCAGTTCCTATAAAGGGACTCTGGGGTAGGTAGCTTAGCTGTATGTGTCTATATTGTAGGTGTCTTTGTATGCACATATGTAAGATGAAGTAGTAGTCTTTGAAGCATTACAAGACAGACAAAATTATAGCATAATGTCTACAATAAGATGAATCTTATGATGGCCTTCTGAGGCCCTCATAAGAGCTGAGCAAGTGGAAAAAAACCTCCAGGCGTTTTTTTTCCCCCATTCTTTCATAGTCTGAGAGGTAATAGACAAATTTCATGAAGGATTTTCGTTACTCGCTGGTGCTCCTGGCTTTCCTAATCCATGATTCATGAAGCTTTCTTGAGCTGATGATGAGAGTTAACAAATGATAGGAAATTCCCTAGGCATTTTTTATGGTCTAAGGATGTTTTTGGACAGAAAAGTGGTGCAATTCTATTAGTCCACATCTATCTTACCAGGCCATCTAACCTCTTGAAAAAGAAAAAAAGCCTAGTGTGATTTCCAAAGACCTGCCCATCGAAATGAGATGGCTATTTAAGGAGGATACCAAGTAAGTGTTTCAAAGTTTCAATAACAGTTACGTGCAGCATCCCAAATGAGTCACTACCTTTCATGTAACACTTTCCAGTTCTACTTCATAAGCTTATCAGTCAAACTGAGAAAAGGGTTACCTAATTTGCAGATTGTGACAACCTGTAAGTTAGGTACAATCAAGACTGTCCTTTCTCAACATGTCCAGGAGCTGAAGCTTAAATGTATAGAGAATTTTCATAACAAAAGCTTAAGCTCTTCCTGAAATTGATATACTGTATCTTTGTTTATGTTTATTTGTTTATGTGCATACTTTGAACTAGTCATCTGCTTTGAATAGGAAGAGACAGATGGTAATTCATCACGCCTATCTTAGACACCTGCATTTGGACAGGATGAAAAATCTTCTGGAGATGCTTAACTCTTCACTGGATCTAACTTCTATTTATGTTCTTAATTCTAACTCTGAAATTCATCATTGAAGTTGTGCCTGATATAATGATGTGTCTATAGCACAAAATGCAACATGGTTTAACACTATTCCTTCCTGAGGTGGATAAACCACATTATGTAGTGTTTTTCCATGGAGACAAAATGCTACAGGACACAAAATACACAACCTGTGCAAATTGTTTGTTCACATGTATAATACTACTTCTTGAGGTATGATATCACATTTTTGTAATACATCATTGCTCTATGGTGTGAATATTTGTCAGCTGGACCATATGTTAGAAAACTGCTTCATACCTCCCAGTGCTTCTGATTCTTAGAATAGCCCACAAAAAAAAGTTTTGTTTAAACTTGCAGGGTTAACTTGCCATAGACATCACTGAAAATAACTAGGATTTATATTCTCAAGTCTTTCAGGTTCTTTCAAAAAGTTGTTTTACAGTGGAGTCATCTAACTGCATGTAGTATCTGCTGTATCTAATATCTTCACAAATTACCCTGGGTTCCCTTGGGAAGGAAGTGAGGTACATCTTTGGAAATAAGGAAGAAAGGGTGAACAGCAGGTGAGATAAATTGCCTCAAAGGTTATACCCGGACATCTAAATTTAACTGAAATAAAACCCATCCTTATAGCTTTATCAAAAGCAGACAGGTACTTTTTACATTGAAAATGGCAGAAATGCCATCAAGAGATAGTAACAACTAATTCCTTTGTTGAGTTACTTCTTGTATGTGTCCTCCTATCTTTCCTTAAACAGGAGAAAGACCTCTAATTAACAATCAGGCACAGCATGATGCCACCTCCAGAATGATACCAAAGTAAAAAAGGTAAGCTTAATCATGTATCACCTAACATACATATTATAAAATATCTCTCCAGGCACAGTATGTAAGCAGTAATGCAGCTGCAGAAGTTGGTGGAAAGAACTCATCTTAATCACTGTAGATTTTTAATAATTTATTATCAAAACCAATTAATTTGTACTGAAGAGGAAGAGAAAATTATTATCAGGATAAACAATAGAACAGAAAACCTGAATGTGAGAGGAAAGTGAAAACACGTGAAAGGGGAAGAAAATATTAATGCCTACACGGGGCATCTGTAAAGACACCTGCTGAAAGGGACAAAATGCTACTAAATCCCTCAGAATCAGCCAGCACGTCTGTCTCAGGGACAGCCACAATGCACATGAAAAACAACATCTCATGTTCCTGTTGGCCTGGAGTGCACATATTGAACCAGAAGGCTCTGCAGGGAGTGCTATAACCTTTGTTGCCTCCTCCTCTGGGATGCCTCTCAGCCTGGCTATGTAAATAGCTCTCATTAATGATGATTAGGTCAGGTTGAATAAGCCATCCTTTTTCTTTGCTTGGATGTCTGAGGAGGGGCAGAACAGTGAATCACTGAAAAGATCCTGATTACTTAGTTTGAAGGCAAGGTACCCTTTTAGTTGTCCTTAGATGCAATGTGAGAGGAAATTGTGATTGTGACAGGAATTGATCTCCGATTAGATGCTACACATATAAATAAAAAGTAATGAAACAGCAAAGCAAGCTTTTCTATCCATTATGAAAAAGCCAACATATTTTAATGGTTGGAGTCTTGAATTTTGCAAATGTAATAAATATGATAGTAAAAAAAAAAAGGCTTTGTGAAGGTTCTGGATACATTAAGCAGTCAGCCTTAGAACAGTCTTCTATTACATAATTTTATCAGCTTCGGCTGTTTTATCTAAGCCTCCCTCTTCTTTCTACTGGGAATACCTGCAAATATTGAGATAACACACTATGAACCTAGCTAATTTTTATCTTCTGAAAACATACTACTTTTTAGGGGCAAAGACTTTATATAACAAAATATTCACATACAGGATGTGTGTGTGTATATATATAAACATGGTTTTTTAATACATATTTGTGCACTTTTGTACACAGAAAGAAAATACATAATAGCTAATTGACTTTTTATTTTAATATATATTTCACTGTTACATTTATATTTCCAACTTTCTGCTTAGCTAGGATTTTGTAGCTACTGACTCCACATCAGTTTGCCATTATTATGTCCCATATTACAATAAATTCGGATATATTTTCCAAATAGGAATTCTGTGCAAAACTATCCTCACAATAGTTTATGTTCTAAATGCAAATCATCATGAAATACAGTAACAAAATATGCAATACCCAACAGTATTTAGAAGAACTAGAAAATAGCAGTATTCCAATTGGCGCTATTTTTATTTTACTTCATTCATTACACTATAGTTTCTTCTTACTTATTTGATGTGATGTTCAAGAAATCAGACATTTCTTTTTTAAGAAAATTCATTAGTTTAGAAGCTTAATTTTCTGGGAATTCATCCTGCTCATTCTTTGGAGGAGCTTTATTTTTAGAGGCTGGATATACTGCACCTTCTGAAAAACAGGCCCATTCTAAGATCACTCCTTTTAGTATATGGAGATAATCTAAAAACATTTTATTGTCATGAAGTCTTTGGAAATTCAGTGTGATATTTAAAAAGCTTGTTTAGAGCTTGTATCCATATTGGTATTTGACTGCAAAACTAAAAGTCTTTTACAATCCACTGAAAGGAATGTCCATATCATCCGTTTTATGCAGCTGTAGGCTTTTAACTCACAGGTGGTTCAGAATAGCAAATTTTATGCTTCAAGTACTTACAAGAGAACATAGAATTTTCCATTCTTACATATTCAAAGAACAATATAACTGTTGAGAATGTTTTCAGTTGGATATTTCTGCTGGGACCAGTGAAATACTAGTTGTGAAGGACAAATAAATCTTTTACTTAACAGCTGACCTAGTAAAAACTTACGTGAGTCAGACTTACAGTAATTTATGTTGTAGAGACACTGTACTTATTCATGAATTGCTTTGGTATATCCTTTATCTTTACCCCAGACTAAACATGTGGTTTTTTGTTTGTTTGTGGGTTTTTTTTGTTTGCTTTTGTGTGTGCTTTTTTTTGTTGTTGTTTAGTTTGCTTTTTATTGATTGCATAATTGCATAAAATACTTCTATTTTCAGTTAATGTCTGTAATTCATTAGGTTTTGGATGGCATTTTAGGAACTCTTAGAGAACATGAATAACTGTAAATACACTGCAATTGTCTTGACCACAGAAATATACTACAGGGAATTTAGTTTATAGTGAAACCATAAAAGTATGGTCTTCAGTCATTGATTGGTGCGTACAGAAACACAAAACTAATTAAATACCCAGGTTGTAAAGTAAATTTTAGAACTCATTTAATAGAGTATGTCAAAAAAGAATCAGCTTACTATGAATGTGATAAGTGAATCCCCTCCAAAATCACTAAAAAGTGTAATTTCATCAGCGAATTCTAAATACACATT
This sequence comes from Columba livia, assembly GCF_036013475.1. Lineage (NCBI taxonomy): Eukaryota > Metazoa > Chordata > Aves > Columbiformes > Columbidae > Columba > Columba livia. The sequence continues at coordinate 14,703,723 of NC_088604.1, forward strand.
AATGTAAGAGTGATCCACAGATAATTTACTGTATTTATGTCCAATATTAATTTGCAGAAGAGGAAAATCATCAACATTTAAAACATCTTCCCTGGCAGAAAATTAAAACAAAACAAACACAAACCCAAACAAAAACCAGATGTTATTAATAGATTTGGTTTCATATAATGTAGTTGATATTCCCCTTGTCTTTAATTGCACATTATAATATCCACTCTTTAACTGTTCTCAGGTTCTATAACCTATCCATCAGCCAGGGTGACTAATGTTTTGTTTGTTCAGAACACAGGTGTACAAGGGGGTGGTCTGAATGCCTGAAAAATTGTCTTCTTTTTCTTTTTTTTTTTTTTTCTAACTGTATGAGCTAGTCTGTTAAATGTCGTAAGCTCCCTTGTAGCCCTCATAAGTGTGTCCAGACCCAGTTACATGCTTATTTCTCATAGATTTTAACAGCTATAGTACGTGCTGCCAAGTTAACTTCAGACTTTTTTTGGAGTGTGTAAAGATCTGAATCTCACATCTTCTGAAAAAAAGAACTAGATATTCTCCCCTGCTCCAAACTTTCTAACAAAGATGCATTAATAAATGTATTTAAATGTTTCCACTTTATTGCATGCAATACTCTACAATATAACCCCGTTTTAGTTATTCCATAACCCTTTTTCATACAACTCCAGCTGACATAACTTGGACAATCCCTGACTAAAATCAAGGGAAAATTAGCTTCTTTGTAGCCTAGATATTCCAGCCGTGTGCATGACTTGTTTTACTGAAGAAAGTTATCTCATTAGGTGTACAATTAAGATTTTACATTTGAGGTTAATTTGTCAGGAAAAAAATCATCAAAATAAGTAATCTTACTATGGTTAATAACTCTGGGAGATGGTGATATTTTTGTGTATTTATTAAATCAACAGTAAGAAATAAAAAAAAAAGATTTTTTTTTTTTTTTGCATTATCTTAGCACTGTGGAGTTACTAGCTTTGTGCAAACACTAAATATATATATAAATTAAGGATTGTCTTTAATATGCTCATAAAATGTCTTTGCTTTTGGAATTGATAGAGTATTTGAACAATGTTTTTATACTGACACTTTCTAATTTTTGCCATTATTGGCATCATAACTTTAGAAAGGTTTTTTTTTTCTTTCTTGCAGAGAAATAAACACCCTGATGGATGCTGCTTCTACTTTTGTAACCAGAGTAAGAACAGGTATAGTCTTTTCTAGGTCATCAGACTTTAAAAAGACTTCTTTGTCCAAACAAAACCAATTAGCATTGCAAATCCTAATTACTACATGCTCTTCATATAATGTATTGGGAAAGTTCAGCATCTCACAAACTAAGTGGGAAGCCACCAAAACTGGAAAGTGTAAGATGCCAGTAACAGAAAAAAATGTAAACCACACTTTCTGGGGCAGAATTAGATGTTGTCTTTCACTTGAGAATTCCAATTTTAAAATTGGTTTTGGTTTTAAAATACTTCAACCAGCCTGGTCGAAACCTGAAAGGAGTAGAGGGACTTCCATCGTTATGACTAGTATCAGTTGAGTGATCTGCATTCTGTTCCCTGCTTCCCATCTTATAAACAGTTGTCTTTCACAGTCTACATCACCTTGACAAGTGAGCTATAATTTATTAGGGGTTATAACTTTCCCAGTTCTTTTTGGTTTGGTGCATTTTAACAGTGTAAAGTAATCCAGTCTCTGCTGGAGTCAAAAAATGCCCGTTATGAAATGAACAAGAATCCTGATGAATATAGCATATGTTTGGAAGACTGAGATTGAAAACTTATTGATACTGAAAAAATATTGTCAAACTTTTTTTTTTTTTTTTTAATTACATAGAATTGCATTATCCAGAAAAAATAAGCTGATCACTCCCAAACTTCATCTGCACGATCAAGCTACACTTGTAAGAAATTTCAGCCCAAATGAATTAAAACATGTATTGGAAGATATATTTTCCAAAACCTAAGTTAAATCTCTCACCAATGAGCTATTTCTGTATTTTGATGAGATATAAATGATATCTGTGCTCTGAGAACTGCTGCTCCACAGATAGTAGCAACTTTCTGACACTGAGCATGTATGTGCCATTAGGATTCTACCTAGAGGCATAAATTTAGGCCACATCTATACCAGAAAATTACAAAGTGGCAGGGACTATTCCCAACACTGTGATTCAATTGTCTCAAGTGTTCAGTTTTACAATTGTCTCTGATACAGTCGTGGCTTGGGCATATTCCTGTTTCTAATAACCATTTTTTAAATAGTTGCCCTCTTCAAAGGCTGAGAGAATTTAATAGCATGTATTTATGCCTTTTAACACAAGTCCAATTGTGGGCACAAGTAATTGACTCATATATACTGTACACTGTAATTTAATAGTTGATGCTGCAGCTCAGGTGCCTGGGGAGCTTTAAAAAAAAATAATTGAAATAACTGTGGAATTAGGCAGCTTTAAAATTGGTTGGAATTTGAGGAACCAATGCAACTAGTTTCATGTCATCTAAGTCCTATTTTCCTCAGGGAACTGGATAGACTCCTGAGTTTAGGATGCAAGTCATAATGTGTATTCTTTTTTAGCTCCAGTACAATAAGAGACTTACATTTTGAGGTTCAACATAAATTTTCCCTTTAGTAGATGGGGGAATTTTGGATCTACTATTTCACTTCAAGATCATTTCCAACTATAATTTCCCTGTTCACCCTCCTCTTGCGTGGATTGCAAGTCTGAAAATATTGACCTAATCTCATATCTCATTTCCATTCATGACTTCTCAAGAGCCTTATGGATAGATATTTTTGCATTTGTCTCCAGGGTATTACTTCAATCAATCAGTAGTCTACAGCTTTCAGACTATTTCCCCTTTCTTCGCTTCTTTTCAGCCATATATTTTGTATGTGTCTATCACGTTCCTTCTACCACCTCAGAAATTCAAGTTGTTATTATTTCACCACCATCTTTTAGTGCTATCAAGAAGCTAAATTCACTGTTATAACCCAAATAGCCCACGTGTATAACAAAACTAGTCTATCACACTTGCATTCTATTTAGGACACAAAGCTCTAAATCCAGCATTTTGCGCATGGACAAAAATAACTTATAAGAAGATACTAGCTCAAGACACGGGGCATCCCTGTGACCTGGAAGTTCTGCTGTGCTTCTAGCTGTTATTTCAAGGTTTCTGAGCTGACCTATAACTTATGCTTTCCAAAGAAATACACAATTTCAGATTTCATCATTATTTTTATCATTTGTTGTTTTCCTTGTCATTTGACAAAGAATGTAGTTTAAAAAATACCTCAAAAATGCTGTGAATTTTGTTCATTTGTTCATATTGTGGGGTTTTCTTAGATCATCAGTATAACATTTCACTTTCTTCTTAAACAGCAAATTTGGCATGAATTTGATCTTAAATTTTGTACTATTCATGAATAGTTTCATTTTACTAAGTATAATAATTGTGAACAAGGACTTAGAAAACACGATCTTTCTCTTGAATATTTTCTAATTATTGAAAAAAAGGTTTGTGTTAGTTTTTTAGTTTTACTAATATTTAAAACAACAAAATAGTACTTGAGAGAACTATATTAATAATCTAACTCTTATGCAGAATTTCTAGACGACACTGAACAGGTTTATGTTTTATTTCTTTTAGAACTTGTCCTCAAGCTGTCATGCTGAGATGGTTTGTTTGTTGGTCAGACCTGGTTATTAAAGGTGTGAAGGTTGAACAAAAAAGTCAAAAAAAAAAAAAAATAAGAGTAAGAAACTCTTAGAAAAATGAAAGGACATCAATACCATCCCCCAAGAAATTAAAAAAACCAAAAGCCTCATATGAATTATAGTTCAGTTCTGTACTATTGATCTTCCATTCAAAACTACAACTCAAATCTCTTTCACAGATCATCTCCACTCACAGGAATGTGTGGGAAGGATGATAAAACAAGGTGTAATGGAGAAAGACAAATCAGTCATGGCTTATAAAACATATATCTGGAAAGAAGCTTCTTCTCAGTATAGGAAGCATGTTGTCTAACATTATTAATTGTTATCAAGACTCTTGTAACACTAGTTTTAGTTTTTTCCTTGACTACTTTTTTAATACGAGTTTGTTCCACAATCCTTTATCTCTTTCCAAATCCAAGGTAAATATATAAACTTTCAGTTTCCCTGAATTAACATTGCCTACTTGTTGTGCCAGTATTAGTTTTCAGCTTATAAAAAAAAAAAAAAAAAAAAAAAAAAAAAATTACTTTTCCCTTTCCATCATATGTCTCACTTCAGATACACATACATCTATAAAGAATGGTCCTACAATATCAAAAACATATACAGCATGCTACGACGGTCATAAGGCATTCTGGCAGCAATAAGACATTCATTCCATAATTTCACATGTCTTTTGCAAAAAAGAGCAATAATTTCTATTAAGAAAAAAAGCTTCCCAAAGCGTATCTAGTAATTATATATACAAAAATAATAAAACCACTACCGAAATTCTGACAATATATCAACTATCTTGCATAGACCTTTTAAGTTTCTGTACAGGTTCCTGTCAAAAACATGACAAATAATGGTTTTCTGATAAATATGTTTTTAAAAATATTTTTTTCTAGATATATTATTGACTAACTGGGTCATGTTATGTTGTGTTTAACAATTATTTCCTCTGTTTCAGATCCAATTGGATTTCTCCAAAAATCTTTCTCTATTCTATTTTATTCTATGATATGCTGCTGCAAATTATGCCATGTTATGCTATTTTTGGTTTTAGTGTTTTTTTGGTTTTTTCCTACTTTAAAAATTGTTCTCATAAGTTTCACTATATGTTAACAGATGCTCATCACAGCTACTTTTCACTTTTATTAAATTAAAGAGACATGTAGAGATTAGGCAGCAACTCTGAAGCATATAAGTAGACTGACAGAGCTTCTGAGAAAAGCTTGGTCTGTGATTAATGATCCCCTTGCACATGAGTGTTTGTTTTGCTCAGATACATGGTATATCTAAAGCTGAATACTGAATTACAGAAAAAAAAAAAAAAGTGTTTACTTTTAGGAGAGCTTTGGGAGCAAGAGCAACTTTCAAAACCATCCCTGAGTGATTTTATTGTCATCTATAATCACCATTGTTTCTGATTTATTTGTCAAGTTAGTGCAAGATGGTATAAATATTACTACAGTCTTACATGCCCAAACTAATTTATTGTATAAACGCTTTTAATAGCTGCATTTTATACTTTGCTTTTTATTTCATAAAGTAATGGTAAGATAAGAGTCAATTAGTCAAAACTTTGGAAGTCATGTTCTATCTTTAACCTAAACCTGAAAGAGAGAGACAAATACTGCAGGAAAAAAAAAAAATCTCCCTTGGGATTCTTTGTTTTTCCTTGGTAAACATAAATTCATACAGAGTACATGCCTCAGATAAGTTACAGTGGGTAAGGGTAAGGCACCTCCATAAATAGAATCTGCCAGCCTTTTATCTACAGACAGGAGGTATGTTATACCTCCGTAACATAAACAAAAGCAGTGTAGTGTATTCACAAACAATAATCTCCAAATTTATAATCAATGATCTCCAAATTTATAAACTTATAATCTCCAAATTTCTTACATAGAAATCAATATTTCCTAGATCATGTGCTTATGGTTCGGTTGGAACACAGATGGTTCAGTTTTCATACAGTTGGAGGTTTTGACCTTGAGTAATGAATAAAACCTGTTTAATCTATAATTTTTATTATGCAATTTATGCCTTCAAAAATATAGCTAATATGGGAACAACCCTGACTTCTTCCTTCTGCATGTGTAAAGTGAATGGAAACAGAACTTTGCACATCAGAAATGAAAAGAGAATGGCTTTCCTTGATGGAGGAAACACCTATATGCTTTTAGTCTTGAATTTAATTTCTAAATATGTGTTTAACTTTCTATATGAAAAAAAAAATTACTATCTGTAAGAATATTTTGGTTTGTAGCAAAGGAAAATAAACCCTTTTATAAGATATACTTAAAGGAAGAGTATTCTTATTACTTAAGGAGTCCAAAAGTGCTTTATGTCTCTTTTTTTATCCTGATACCTGGGGGATGACTTCTAACAAAAAAAGCAATCAGTGAATTTATCTATAAGATTTATGCCATTTTTAGCAAGATGTTTATTAATTATTTTTAGCTCATTTAGAATCATGTTTGGAGGTTATACAGTCTAAATGATAACAGTTTTTTAATAGGCTGAAATAGGTGAGAGCTCCATTTTGAGATACATGTTTAAGTGTTGAAATTTATTTCTTTGTAGAATTTGTTTTAATTTTTCTAGGTTTAGACCTTTAAAAATAATGAAAAATGACCAAAATAAATCAACAGATGCCCAGAATAGCCCAGAACATTCACTTGAGCATTTACATGAGGTGTAGAAGAACCAGAACCAATGTTGTTTTGCACATTGATTTCCTTCTGGCCTTGAAAAACTCTATATCAGTGCCCTGTGCACTCCAAGTTACATTATTTCTGTTTGATCTCTGCTACTTCCTGGTGGTAACATCCTGTTGGCTGTTCTAGGACTTCATTATTTATCATCCAGGGCTTGCATCTATGACATGTGAAAACCATGTTTTTAGCCTTTACCTGAATCAAACATGACAAATTTTCAGGAAAATAAAATTTTTATGGGAGTGAGTTAAGTACCAAGTGAATAACCAAATTAGGATGGATTTCTCTCTTTCACTAGTCAGAACTTGCAAACTGAATTAAAAAAAAAAATCACTGAGACCACAAGGCTGATTTTAAAACTGGTACTTTTCAAGGACAGAACTATTTTTGTTAATAAAATTTCTCAGTTCTACTAATCAATACAAGACAGAGGTTTTTCCAAGGAATAGCTTAAGTGACCTAGTCATCAGATGATACTGATCCTCAATTTAAAACAAAGAAACAAAGAAACAAGTGAACAATAAAAACATACCATTTTGGCTGACAAAAAAGAAGCACCCAAGATCTTGTAAACTACCTTATGTTCCCCTTTATAATAATTAACAACTTTTTTCTTTTTTTATTATATCCTTAACTACCAAACAGATTTATCTCTCACTTATTCTTCACTGAAATATTTTTCATCTCTGAAAATTCTGGAAAGGTGCTCCTAAGAAGGTCTCAGGGTCTAAGTTTAATATGTGCATTCTTTATCTTATCTCACCACACTTCATCATTTTTGTGGTCTTCATATATATAAATGTAATTTAATACCAAGTAATCCAACAGTTACTACATTTCAGGTGTTTGGTAATTATACTATTTCTTTAAAAAACTACGTCTCATTAATAATCACAAGTTTCCTTCAAGATAACATTGCAGTTTACCATATTTTTAGGGGCATGTGTCATCAGAAAGCTCTGTGATTTTCCCCCCCTCCCCGCTACCCTACACTGAAACAAGTGTTTTAAAGCTTCTTTAAATTGGGCTCTCTGACTCTCACTTTATTTTTGACTGGATTACTCATGGAAAAATAATATAACAGAACCTGACTGTGATCCAGTCTTTGCTGATTTGCGACTTCATTCTCCCCTAGTTTACCACTGATATCAACTATATACAACATTCATGACTAGTTAGCTGTGATAGTATCTTAAAGTCTGAAGATGTTTTATTTCTATATAAAATCATCAGGGCTGTTCTGAGATAGTGAATGTCCATTTGTTCAGCATAGACATCCATTATCAAAACTAGCAGAAATCAATGAAATGACCCTCACTACAGACGAAAGTAGTTTGTACAGTATAATCATATAAAGAAATAAACTAGAGAAAAAAATCTTGGTAGATAATATTACCTACAGGAAAAAACTGTGAATTTCAATAATGACTAAAATAAATATGAGTTTATATAAGGTTGTTTCAAAAAGTTATAACATTTTATTAAGCACTATTAGTGAAAGCAACAGCGCAAGAGAAGTCATAAAATTGTTCCACTGTGCTTTACTTTGGTTTATCTTTAGTGACAGTTTTCCCTCAGGATGTTCAGAATAGAGCTAAACTGCTGATAGGCATTCTTAGACCAAAAGAAGTTGTTAAATGGTTCAGATAATTAAATCAAAGATATTGCAAAAGTCCAAATCACATTAATCAGGTAGGAAAAAAACATACTTGGGAAAATAGAAACAAAATCATGCTAAGAAAATAAAACTAAAATATTTTAAAAGGCCAGCAAATGACAACTAAGGAGCACTCTAGCAAGAAAAAAAGAAAAAAAAAAAAAAGTATTAATTACTACTGAAAAGCTTATGAACTGTTATAAGGAGAGAGAAAAAAATTATTTATCCAAAGTTACAGTTCCCAAGGTCACTGAAAAGAGATCTGAAGCTTAGTATAAATCAACTCTATCATCCCAGAAAATACTGTGCTGTGCATATTTAAAGAATGCAGCCTACAAAGCTCAAGTCATAAACACTGACATATTCAGTATTAATAAGGCATCACCTGCCTGTATCCGAATTTGGATAGCCACATAAAAAGATACAGACAGTTTGAGGGGAGTTAAGAAGAAAGCAATCAAAAGTATAAAAAGTTTAGAAATCATGCCCTTCAAGAAAACGTCTCAAAGTGTTGAATTTCAACCTAGTATTTTAGTCTAAACAAGTAAAGACTCTATTTTTAGTATATCTCCTTAAATTCAGAAAAGGAAGTTGCAGAAAGAAATAATAAAACACAATGTCAACAGCTATGACTGACATGACAGGAGCAAAAATATTAATTTTGGGTAAGAAAGTTGGAGTATGAAAAAAATTTTAATAGGAAGAATACTGATGTACTGGAAAAGACCACTTAGACCATTTACTCACAAGCTTCTGATAACAGACTAAATGAACACCTGTCATAAACAGTATCATGCTTTGATCTGCAGAATTTCTAGGATAAATAATCTTGCATCCAGAGATGTTTTTATGCTGTATTTGCATAATTTTGCCAAGCTTATGACCAAGACTACTCAAATATTTGATGTAATTACAGAAACTGAATTGATCTCATGGGGTAGTCTGAAAAGCAAAACTATACTTCACATACATATGCTCACTGTCCTGGGGCATTTTATACCTCATTAGGTATTCAAAGCCTTGCTGCAAATCAGGTGATTAAATTGAACAGATGAGATGAAGCTAGTGCACCTTTTTTAAGATAAGTTTTCTGTATGTGTAGATGTCGAGGGTTAAGATTGCGGGGTGACAATAAAACCCTGGCAGATGTATTGTTAACCCCCTCTCCCCCCCACACTTCCCCTTCCTCTTCCCCCTTTCCACTAAGGAGAGGCGATTGGGAGGAAAAGAAGCACAGAGTGAAGAGAGTTGGAAAAAATTAAAGATGTTTTACTAATGCTACTAGTAAGAATAGAGAAAATAATACAAAATATACAAAACCAATCTTGAAAGTCTCAGCAACTGCAGAGCCGGCAACCAAAGTCCTGGATTAGACTCTGCAGCCAGTCGGAGCTGGGTTCAGTCTCTCACTAGGCCTCAGTTCGCAGGGACGACTAGCAAGGTCCTCTTCTAATGTCGGCCATAAGCAGAAGGGAAAAGGGCAAAAGGGACGAGATCCTCGTGATCTCCCACTTTTATATGAAGTATTCACGTGAATGGAACGTTATACACAGTTGGTCAGTTTCTTGGTCTCTTGCTTATCGTCGTCCCTCTCGCGAGATGTCCATCCGTGCTTATCAATAAGTTTGCATTCCATTGCTAGGTTTACCAAAACATGTGTCTGGTTCTCCAGGAAAATGCAGTTAATATGAAGGCTTTAGCTGACAGGCAAATTCACTAAAAGAGAAACTTGTTTTTAGCAAAACCAGGACAGTAGACTACTCTCAAAGCTCTTTTCTATATTTATAAAGTCCATCTTTATTTAGTCTTTCTTGATGACAAAGTTAACACAGATCTCACCGAAGATTTCTCTACTGAAAGCATGCCATCTCACACTTCTTATATGAGTATAATACAATAATTATGCTGATAAAAAAACCAGACAGAAATATAATTTCTTCACCTCAAAATAAATAAGTCATTTATCAAACCACACAAAAAGAATAAAAATTATAGTAAAATAAACCAATAGGTAATCTGAAATACTTATATGGAATGAGATGTCTTGAGATGTCTCTTCAACTATCTTCACATTCCTTGAAACGTCCATGATTGGTAACAGTGAAGTGGAATATAAGAAACAGACCATATCTTGATCTTTAAAACAGATGTAGATAAGACTAAAGTTTGTCAAGTTCACCATACTGCTTCTGGAAACAGTAAGAAGTAGATGCTGAGGAAAGCTCTAAAACTAAAAGTAAAATAAAAGTAAAAATAAAAAGAAATTTCATCGTTGCTATCTAAACTTTGACTCACCATTGCTAAATGGGCTTTCATCATTCAACTAAAAAAAAAACAGATACAAGGATTGTCAGTCTTTTATCAGTGGATTTTATCAGCTTCGATACATCATTACATCTCACTTACTGTTCACTTCAAAGAGCTAAAATTGAAACATACATGTTAAGAAGAACATTAATTGACTTTCCAGAGGAAAAAAAAAAAAGGCAAAAAAAAGGCAATATAAACATTACAAAGGAAAGGGTTCAATATGTATTTTCACATTCAAGATAAGGAAACAGAAGTCAGTTTTATTTTTGCAACATTACAGATCTAAGTCTTCTGAACTATTATTGGACTGAGAAAAAAATGACCCTTGAAAATAATTTTGCAATAATTTGTCACCAGCATTTCAACTGCCAAATAATTCTAATCATGGGCACTCAAGGGTAAGTTATATGAAAAACAAAACAAAACAAAATAACAACAAACAAAACTAAAATGAAACAAACCACAGAAACATCACAATTCTTTTATTGTAATATATCAACAAAACAGAGGAATAGTGAAACATAAATGTAATCTAGATGATAAATCAATAAAAATATAGTGTTTTTCAAATGCAAATGGACTATCTGAATAAAAGACATATCACACTCTTTACAGTGTACATGAGACTGAAGAGTCAGAGTCAGAATTATGGAAAAAAGCATATCTTCAGCATTATTAAATACACAGGTCTCTATTTCCTCACAAGAAATCTTACTTTTGATCTCATCTTTAAAACCTGTTGGAACAGCTCTTCACAAGTGAAGTCTTCCTGGTACACTGTAGATGAAGCTCAATGGAACATGGCTATTAATAATTTCCCAGCATCATGTCTAGCACCCCATACCTTTTGCAGAAGCATTCAGCTGCAGGTTCATGAACCACAGAATCACAGAATGTTAGGGACTGGAAAGGACCTCAAAAGATCATCTAGTCCAATCCCCCTGCTGGAGCAGGAACACTTAGATGAGGTTACACAGGGATGTGTCCAGGCAGGTTTTGAATGTCTCCAGAGTAGGAGATTCCACAACCTCCCTGGGCAGCCTGTTCCAGTGTTCCGTTACCCTTACTGAGAATAAGTTTCTTCTCAAATATAAGCGGAACCTCTTGTGTTCCAGTTTGAACCCATTACCCCTTGTCCTATCATTGGTTGTCACCGAGAAGAGCCTGGCTCCATCCTCCTGATGCTCACCCTTTATATATTTATAAACACCCCTCGGTCTCCTCTTCTCCAAGCTAAAGTGACCCAGGTCCCTCAGCCTTTCCTCATAAGGGAGATGCTCCACTTCCTTGATCATCTTTGTTGCCCTGTGCTGGACTCTCTCCAGCAGTTCCCTGTCCTTCTGGAACTGAGGGGCCCAGAACTGGACACAATATTCCAGATATGGTCTCACCAGGGCAGAGTAGAGGGGAAGGGAAACCTCCCTGGACATACTAACCACTCCCCTTGTAATACACCCCAGGATGCCATTGGCCTTCCTGGCCACAAGGGCACAGTGCCGGCTCATGGTCATCCTGTTGTCCACCAGGACCCCCAGGACTCCCAGGTCCCTTTCCCCTACACTGCTCTCTAATAGGTCATTCCCCAAGTTATACTGGAACCTGGAGTTGTTCCTACCCAGATGCAAGACTCTACGCTTTACCTTGTTATATTTCATTAAATTTTTCCCCCCCCAACTCTCCAGCCTGTCCAGGTCTCACTGGATGGCAGCACAGCCTTCTGGCATGCCAGCCACTCCTCCCAGCTTAGTGTCATCAGCAGACTTGATAATAGTACACTCTATTCCCTCGTCCAAATCCTTGATGAATATATTGAATAATACTGGCCCCAGTACTGACCCCTGAGGCACTCCACTAGATACGGGCCTCCAACTAGACTCTGCCCCATTGACCACTACTCTCTGGCTTCTTTCCTTCAGATAGTTCACAGTCCACCTCACTACCCGATCATCCAGACCGCACACCCTCAGTTTAGCTGTGAGGATGCTGTGGGAGAGTGTGTCAAATGCCTTACTCAAGTCAAGGCAGACCACATCCACTGCTCTGCCATCATCCATCCACATTTTTATGTCCTCATAAAAGTCAATGAGGTTGGTCAAGTATGACTTCCCCTTGGTGAAGCCCTGTTGACTACCCCTAATGACCCTCTGATCCTTGATATGCCTTGAGATGTCACCAAGGATACGTCGTTCCATCAGTTTCCCAGGGATGGAGGTGAGGCTGACTGGTTTATACTTAACCTGGTCCTCCTTCCTGCCCTTTTTGAAGACTGGAGTGACATTTGCTTTCCTCCAGTCCTCAGGCACCTCTCCCATTTCCCATGACTTGGCAAAGATGATGGAGAGTGGTCCAGCAATGACCTCAGCCAGCTCCCTCAGCACCCACAGGTGCATCACATACAGACCCATGGATTTATGGATGTCCAGATTGCCTAATTGCTCCCTAACCCAGTTCTCATCAACCGAGGCAGACTCCTCCATTGTCCTGACTTCCTCTGGGGCCTCAGTGGTACGGGGCTCCTCGGGACAGCCTCCGGCAGTGTAGACAGAGACAAAGAAGGCATTCGGTAACTCTGTCTTCTCTGTATCTGCTGTCACCATGGCACCCACCTCATTCACCAGTGGGCCTACATTGCATATGGTGTTAATTTTATCTGCCAAGTATTGGAAAAAGTTCTTCCTGTTGTCCTTGACCCCTCTCGCCAGGTTTAATTCTAAGGAGGCCTTAGCTTTCCTAGTTGCCTCCCTACACCCTCTCACAACAGCCTTATATTCTCCCCAAGTGGCCAGCCCCTCCTTCCATGATCTATAAACTCTCCTCTTCCACTTGAGCTTACCCAGCAGCTCCCTGTTTAACCACACAGGTCTCCTGGCTCCCTTCCTTGACTTCCTACATGTCGGGATGCTCTGACCTTGAGCCTGGTAGAAGCAGCCCCTGAACACTAACCAACTATCTTGGGCCCCTTTACCTTCAGGCAGCCTTGCCCATGGGATTTCCCCTAGCAATTGCTTGAAAAAGCCAGTTTGCCCTGCTGAAGTCCAGGGTTGCAATTCTGCTTGCTATTCTGCTCCTGCCACACGAGATCCTGAACTCCACCATTTCATGGTTGCTGCAACCAAGGCAGCCCTCAACCTTTACTGCTTCAACCAGACCCTCCTTGTTAGTGAGGGTGAGGTCCAGCAGTGCATCTCTCCTAGTCGGCTCCTCCACCCTCTGCATCAGAAAGTTATCATCAATGCACTGGAGGAACCTCCTGGACTGTGGCTGGCTGGCTGAGTAGTCCTTCCAGCAAACACCAGGGAAGTTAAAATCCCCCACGACAACCAGGGCCTGTGACTGTGAGGCTGCTCTCAGCTGTATGTAGAAGGCCTCATCAACTTCCTCACCCTGATCCGGTGGCCTGTAATAGACACCCACAACAGTATCACCCCTGCCAGCCTGCCCCTTAATTCTCACCCACAGACTTTCAACTCACCCCTCATCCGTGCCTGGACAATACTCAATACATTGTAGTTGCTCTCTCATGTAGAGAGCAACTCCACCACCACGCCGGGCTGGCCTGTCTTTCCTGAAAAGGACATAGCCGCCCATGACCACATTCCAGTCATGTGTGCTGTCCCACCATGTCTCTGTAATTGCCACCAGGTCATAGCCTCCTGCCTGAACACAGGTTTCTAACTCCTCCTGCTTATTCCCCGTGCTGCATGCATTGGTGTACAGGCATTTCAGAGAGCAAGCTGAGCACACTGGTTTCACCCTAGGGGTATGGGAGGCCTTCCAGTCTTCATCAACTCTAGAGTGCTGCCCCACTGATTTAAGCCCAGCTACAACTCCATCCCCCTTCAAGTCTAGTTTAAAGCTCTCCAAATGAGCCCTGCTGATTCCTGTCCCAGCATTCTTTTGCCACTGTGAGATAAACCTTTCCCACGTATTACTGTTTGGACTGGTGCCTTGTAAAACCAGCTGTTATCAAAGAACCCAGGTAAATATTATTTCCTATCTCCTGAATGGCAGTCATAAACAGAACCTCTACTTGCAAACCTCCCTGTAGAGAAGTCAGGTTTGAAAGACTGGCACATCAGTGGCCAAAAATACATTCAGATTCACATAAAAGTTCTACTGAGTTCAACCACTGGTGAGATTTTGTTTTCTGATCTATAAGAAGACACAATCAGATGTTCTAAAGAATCGTTTAATGAACTAATCAAATACCTCATGACAAAAGATGTTACTCTTTTGTTTTCTCTGAAAACAGAATCAGTGAAATTAACTGTAATATGTAACTTACATTTAGGAGGCTTTGGTTTTGTTTTAAAATTTTCCGTCTGATGACAGTTTTAAAGTGATACCAAGAGAAATGAAAGATACATATGCGCAAATACGTAAGTATGTAGGTCTGTAAGTGTATATAGACAAATATTACAGCCTGAATTGAAAAAAAGTTTTCCACAGATTCCTAGAAATAATTTTAATCACTATTTGTTAGCTTTTTTTGCCATGCCAACAATGTAATGGACATTTTTTGGACAGGCAGAAAGACAGAAATATTTCAAGCCAAGTGTAGCCTCAGTCATTTTAGAGGGTTTTGGGTGAAACCAATAAAGGAGCTTTGTTTGATATTGATAACAAAAATAAAACCAAAACTTTATGCTGATAATCTTGTTTATGGGCAAACCAAGGCCTTTTAGTAGTAAAGGCAGATGACATCGCTTGCTTTTCCCTTATCTACCAGCACAATCACTCTACCTTAAAGGGCCACCAGATTAGTCAGGCATTCTTCTCATCTCATCTAGCCTAATTTAGACATAGACTTTTGAAAAACATGTCTTTAAAAAATTCTGAATCAAGGATAAGGTAGACTATATCATGAAGATCATAAGCACATCATATCAACAATATATATGGAAGTTCAAAAGTTTGTTTGAATTTTTCCTATTTGAAAAAAAAAAGAAAAAAAAAGAAAAGCTGAATCAATAGAATTGAAAAAGGAAAAGCTGAATCAATAGAATTGATTTAAAGTCATTATTTAAGTTTTTTTATAGTTTGCTAAACAACTGCTCTGCAAAAAATTCACAGCATTTTTCAATATTAGTTAATGGATTTCATTATCTGATGTACACTCTCCCTGTGATTTGTGTTCTGTTTTGTTGACAGTATCATGCTGCCAAAACAACTTTTATCTGCTTTTTCCTTAGAGTGGAAAGTTGTAAAACATATATTTTATCTATATGCAATATACATATAGATATATTTAGTTTCCATTTTCTGCCTCTCTTTATCCGCGATGGCACACTAAAAGGTAACAAGCTGTGAAGGCATCAGCTGGGAGGAAATCAATGATTTGGTGCTCAGCAGTTCCCTACCAATTGCCGCACTATTGACTGACTACTAATCAATTACTACACTGCTCCTACTGAGTCACATAATGTAGATAAAGCACACGGCTCAGGGGAAGAGGCAGCAGGGTTCATAAAAATGGAATGGAACCTCAAGGGAAGTAAAGAAAAGGAAGGATATTTAACAACGAAAGAACACAAAAAAGTGAGCAGAGTGAAAAACAATGCCAGAAAAGAGAGTCATTTTATTCAAATATGTATATGGAACTATGAGGAAGTCAAAACTGATGCTTAAAGATGGAGAATTAAAAGAAAATAGAAGTATGCTCAACTAATATTATGTAACAGCTATTCTCTCCTATCTCCCACTCCTGATTTAAAAGCTAACATTTTCAGAAAATCTTAAACATTCTGTTTCCTATGACACACAGTAATGCAGGGACGAGATAATGCAGAGAAAGCAAAAGCATGGAAAACATGAAACAGATCTACATTAGATCTACATTATAAGGATGCACCACATCCACTGCAATTGCTGTCAGAAAAAAAGAAACAATGAAAAACAAACAAACAAACAAACAAACAACAACAACAAACAGACAAAAAACCAAGACACACAGAATGAAGATGTAAGTGTAAAAAATTGTCCGTCTTAAGGGTTTTCGTTCTTTTTAGATTAATAAGGCACTGTTAGTCTACAATGCAGACTAATAGACAATTGTAGACTGTTAGTCTAAAATCCAAACCTGTGTCTTAGATCTTATCTTTGCCTGTCTCTGCCTAACCTTGAATAAGACAGAGAAAAACTGGAAAGTAATAAGATCAAAACACATGCAAGTTTATCAAACATCAACAGCACATGGACCACCAATAAAATCAAAACACCATACTAAAACTAAGATGAATTAGCTAACAGAAAAAACTGATTTATCAAGACAAAAAGCAAACTCACTTTAATAGAACATAGGACTCAAGGCACATAGAAGATTGTTTAGCTGAGATCTGTCCTGAAAATCTGGGAGTTAGGAAGTGTTGTTGTGATATTCTGATATGTTTTCATTTATGAACACATTCACAGTTTCAAATAATTGGAAGAATATGAAATAAATAACGAATCACATGCAGAAGTATTACTGGAGAAAACATTAGTCTCAAGCATAGGTTCAGTTCCTTGCTCCACCACTGGTTTTTACTGTATTGCTTTAATTCTGCGTACCTCAGTTCACCATCTTTAATGCAGGGATAACAGTACTCGCATACTTCTCTGGAGTGCTGTAAAGACTAATAAATCCAATTAATTGCTGTGAAGTCCTTAGACAATATGATATTAGGATCGTGTTAATCCCTTTTATAGATGTTAAGAAGTAGGTGAAGTTAAACCACTTAGAGGTTTTCCAGTCTCTTAAATATATACTGTCTGGTGGAAAGTGCAGTTAGTTTTCATTGGCTTCAGACACAGTTGCTGAAAGTCTGTACCTCTGAAAATCACACTGTTCCTGTTAACTGCTGTCTGACTTCTGGTTAGAGGTGGTTTGTAACAAAAAACCCTGTCAAGCCCTCACTTACTTTTGCCAAGCTGTCACTTTAAAATACTGTCTGTATTATTTACTTTCATTGTTAAAAGATAGCAGTATGTGGTCAACAAAAGAAGGCTTTTCATGTTTATCACCATCAATTTTCCTATAAATATGTACATTTTCAAATTGATAATCTCACTGATTACCATTTATTGACAGTTTGGGAAATTGGAATAAAATGGACACCCTACTTTTAAAAGCAGTGAAACGGGCAGATGGGATACATTATTAAAATGATAGCATGTTATATCTTGGTGCTTGCTTCAAAGATAAACATTGTACTGTTGGTACAGTGTGTGTGAGATAGGGCTCTTCACGTTATTCCTAATTGTAGCCAGTAGTTTTCTAAAGTTATCTCATTACTAAGCATAACAGAGGTGACTTCTGTCTTTTTCATTTGCTTCTAATTTCACTAGTGCAACAGCTCATCACTAAACTTCCTTCCAGTGCTATATCCATGCCCTGATAACCCATTATCTATTTACAGATTTTACGGATATATAAAGACTTGCATGAGAGGAGCAGACAAGTGACGAAGGCTCCCTGTGCCAGGGACACAAACCAGATGAGTGAATGGAAAGAATTTCTGAACTATGTTGGAAAGCTAATAGGAAGAACTCACCTGGGAATTGAACCAAATCTTAACACTAGGGTCAAAATTGATCTTTTTTGACAGACATTTCAAATGAGAGACAGTCAAGGACAGAATCCTATCTGTTCCTCAGAGGCATGGATATTTACTACCAGGAGCAATAGTAGAGTCCAGTTTTCACTCATATTTACCCTTCTTTTCCATGGTCGTTTTTTTCATTTTCTTGAAATGTTTAGAGAGCTATTCAACAAGCAGAGGTTATAAGAATTTCCTTCCTATGAAAAAGACAATGATAGGATCAGGGGATCCTCCACGTTGGGAGGGATCTCAGTTGTTCTTAAGTCCAACCTCCTGCTTAAAGCCTGGTCAATGCTAAAGTCAGAACAAGTTGCTTAGGGCTTTATTCAGTTGGACTTGAGAATGTCCAAGGATAGAGCCTACACAAACATTCTGGTCGATCTGTTTCACTGCTTGACTGTCCTCACAGGGAAAAAAATAATCTCCTATATCCAGTCTGAGCTCCTTCCAGCCAAGGATGCATCACATGCTGCTTGCTGCCCACCGAAATCCCATGAGTTTTTTCCACAGAGCTGCTTACCAGCCAGTCAGTCCCCAGCCTGTGTGGTTTCCTTTTTACCAGATGCAGGACTTTGCATATGTCTTTATTGAATTTCATCAGGTTTCTGTCAGCCCGTTGCTCTAGCCTGTGTAGACTGAATGGTGGCACAATTCTCCAGCATATTGATTGTTCTTCCTCATTTTTTGTCATTTGCGGACTTGATGAGACCACACTGTAACACCTTCTCCAGACCAATGGTATTAGACAGCATCCGTTTTCACTGTATTACCTGTCCCACGCAGTAACAGGCTCATATTTTGCTTGTTCAGCATTTGGCTACTAATATAGCAAGAGATCCTGTCCTTGATGCAACTCAGACTGCAAATGTCAACTCTACATGACCTCTGGCTTTCCCAGCAACCCTTTCTCATGCCCAGACAGTATTTCTAAATTTCTCCTTTGCATCTTGTTCCTGTTTCTATGGGTTTATCTTTGTATTGGAACTACATTGTTAAACCTCTGTTTTTCTGAGACAGTTTTTTCACAGGTTTACTTGTTTTCCTAAGTATCAGGTGTGGTTTGCAGTTCACATCTGACAAATCCCAGAACACTCTTTGGCTGGAATATTTCTACTTAACTTCCTCATCATAAAACCTAAGTATTCAATCCATATTCCATCTTTAATCAGTAGAGAGAGAGAATGATATTTAGATTAAGATTTATCCCTCTTTTACACAGTTTTCTAAGATTAATATAGTCAAGAATAGAGCTTAGGTAAGTAACTTATTCTCTTTACTTTCAGGTAGCCAGAGTTATTGAACTGGACCAGCTCGTAATCATCTTTATCATATCATTGAGTTGTTATTTTGTTCTCTGATGGCTCGGTTGAATGACTAGTGAATCTGACAGAAGCAAATGAGATAGATACTCTTTCCTTGCCCATTTACAACAATACAGTGCAGGAGAGGCTGAGGAAGACTAGGTTCCTTTTAGGTTTGGCACTTCTATATGTAGAATCAGTTTGCCCTATAAGCAATGATTCTTTAGTGAATATTGACAGTGGACCTTAGGATGTGAGATGGATTTCATCTTACCAAAGATGCTGAAGATCAGTCACATGCAACATTCCATAAAAGTGCCTGACTTCCTCCATTGATTAGAAAGGAAATCTAAGATTATGGGTAAGACTGGAAGGCTACACGTTGCAGATATATTATATTAGGTGACATGAGGCCAATCTTTGGTGATAATTGTTCCATTTGTCAGCATGAATAGTCATTTCTAATCTGAAACCTTTGTGCAAATGAAGCACTTAAGTAGACCACCACTCTAAGATGAAAATGGAAATTAACTGTTAGTAAATTGAGTGACCATTACAAATGTTTCTTAATAAATAGTTTCTTTTCAAATTTTCTCAATAAACACAAAAGTCTGATATGATGGTTCTTATTAAGACAATTCAAATGCAATCATATTTATTGACATTGACTGATTTATTCATGATATAATGCATTATAACAGAAATAAAACTCAGTGGACAGATTGCACTATTAGGAAACATGGTGAGGTGTGCTGTGGTTTCAGACTGAGTAACAGATATGAGCATTGGATAACTATTTTGAAGAATTAATACTTATTTGACAGATGAAAAACTGTTTGTTTGAAAATATTATTTCCTCTTCAAACATATTCTTATGTTCTCCTCATTTATTTTAAAAAGCTCTTGTTATCCCCTCAAGTCTAATTGGTTTATTAATAATAAATTATTTTATTATCAATAGTAATTTTTCTTAGAACTTTTCCTACTGTGATGGTACCCACACTGCATTTGGTTCAATTCAAATTTATTGGTGAAGCAGGAAAAATACGTAAGCATTTGGTCTGAATTATCTTTACGTTTTAAAAAGCCTTGTCAACACCTTGTTCAAAAATCTGTAGCATATGTTTGTATCATACTAACTTTTACTATGATGTAGCATATGATCCATTATTCAAAATCTCCTTAGTTACTGTGTCACAGAACACATGGTCCCTTACAGTCTTCATAAGGTGAAACAGAATTTCCTTTTTAACGTATTTTTGTGTAATTATACATTTATTTAGCAGGTAAAAAAAGATCAGAAATAAAACAGAAACATCCCTTCAGAATGAACTGTGAACTATGTCACTACAGACATCTCATTATTGAATAAACACTGAATCTTTCAAGAGCTGAATGAAAACAGGAGAAGAACCAAGCACAAGCTGAACTCAGAACTGCTCTAGCATAGAATACATTTTTTTTTTTTTCAAATTCAGAATCTATTCTATCAAATCAAAACCATATAAGCCTAGAATGCAGACGTGGATTAAAGATACTATAAATGCTTTGCTTTTGGATTCCCTTCCATGTTAAACCAGAGAATGCAGAATAATGAAAGACTATCTTCTAGAAGCAAATATTCAATTTGCACTAGTCTGTGAGTCCATTTCAGCTGAAAAGAACTGTCATTTAGTTACCTTTCCTGTTGAATGCTCCAACAGACAGAGACAGAATTGAGCATACATCTTTACTCCAGCACAGAAGCTGTGCCGTCCTACAGTTTGCAACTGGGGAACTGACATTTGATGAGTTTAGTACTAAACATCATTATAAGCAGTGCAAAATGAAACTGTGGTTTCACTTTATGTAATATAAACTTATTTCAAATTACACAAAACTGTATGTAATTACACTTTATGTAATAAAACATTTCAGATTACACAAAACTGTTTTAAGTACATCCAGAAAGAAGGAAAGCATTTTACACTACTTGATAGGTCACAAGTACTAATATTAGAGAAAAGCAAATAGGAGGCTGCATAAAGTCTTTGGTTGCCAATGACATTAGTAATGCTTTAATAGTATGAATTTATTCAGTAAAGTAGAAGCTGGAAAGATCTAGGATTCCCTGAAAGCTACCAGCTCTTTGTCGGTAAACAGAGCACAGCTGGTTTGATCACAGAGAATGGTGCCATGACTCTAATTGGCAGAGATCCCTCATTTGTCCCAGCCAAAGCAGACGAAAGCAAAACTCTAGTGGATCAATGTAGAAGTCAGACACTGTTGCACATGTGTTAGTATCACATTTCAAACACACAGAAACTTTACCAGAGGCTAAGTGACAAAGCAGTATTTACACCTCTTTCTATTTCTTTAAAACTAACCAACCAATACTCAGCAAGCTCATTTCCTTATATGAATAAAGTAGAATTGAGAATTCCTTCAACATACTGATAAACTGCTACCAATGAAAGTTATAAAGAACTAGAAACTAATATATTCTAATAATTAATGATCAAGAATACTCATTCTATAAGTAGAATTCAACAAAAAATTATTTTATACATAATGACAATAAGAAAGATTATTTGAACACAAAAATCTATTTTCTATCAGATTGCCTAAAGAGAAATAGTCCAGATTGGAGTGCATATTTTCCTCTGCACAATTTCATGAAAATTCTAAGGAATTCACTGCTTAAAATTTTTATTTCTAACCATAATATAAATTAATTTCCCCTCAGACTGAAAAAGCCATGGCTGACAAGAAAAAATTAAAGGGAAGATGGATGTAACAGTGATTGACATATTTAACTGAATTAATTGCAAAAAGCTTAAATCAGTCTTCATACAAAACAGATTCAATAAAAACAAAGACAAAAAAAATTAAACAGACATACATGTTTTTGCATATGATGTAGAAAAGTAAAGCAGCTATTCCTTTATTTTAATTTGTCCTCCAAATTTGGTTACTTGTCTTGCTTTAAGAGATAACAGCACCATGCTTCATTCTTATCTACTTCATAGGGCTATTTTGGAATCAAATGTCTAACACTGACACTTCTGTTCAACCTTATAATTAAAATGTCTTTAAAAAAACCTTTTTAGTGTATTGTAGTTAAAGTTTAAAGGCTCAGTCTTGCAGGATTTACTTAATAATGCATAGGTCCCTGTAGCCCCTTTGAAGTCAACATCATCACCTGAATGAATAGTAGCAGTGGAACAACTCCTAAAGGCTAATTCTGTTGGCTACTCTTAGTTACATGAATCAAATAACAGCTTTACCTATGGGGTACTAAGAGTGACTCAGTCATTAATTAGAAGAATTTCAACCATTTTATTCAAAGCACTGGACAGTCGAATTGTAATCCATTATTGCCAATTATTGTTCTTTCTCAGGAAGTAATCCTATCATATCGCTGAAAAGAAAAATGAAGCTGTCAGAGAAGCTAATAGATATGTGATAATATCTCTGATATCTTTTTTGGCTTCAAGGAAAGTCATTTCATCTTCTTTGCTGGTGAACAGCATAACATCTCTTTTCAGTAGAAAGATATAAACTGTGAAGAAAAGGCAACTATTAACTCCTATTGAATCACTAAGATTCTGTTTTTTCAGACTTGTTAGATGGCAGTGACTTTGTATTTCAGTGAACCACTTCATCCTAAAAAATTTAAGCTTGTTTAACCAACATGTCACCAACCTCCTCTGATCATGGAAATACTTAGTTTCAAAAGTCTGATAATTAGAAAAAAAATATACGTACTTCTGGTAAGGAAAAAAACTCACACATCACCCAGACTACCAAAACCAAAGATGCAAACACAAATAAATGTTTAGGTACAATGGTAAAAAACATGGCAAGAAGAACTTGTGAAACCTTAAAAATACATAGCAGAAGATAGATTTATTTGATCAGATACAAAAGCCAATTTTCCAAGATGAAATAATTCAACAGCTATTGCCCATTTCCACAGAACAATTTTCTGTTCTCTGAGAGGCAGGGCAGCAATATAACTGCAAGGAGTTAAAAGATGGTGCAACTGGTTTAGCCACTGCATAGTTGTGTATGCTATCTGAAGATATTTCAGAGACAAAAAATTAGTTGTCCAAATTTAATCGATGATGAAAAAATAGTTTTGAACCAAGCCAAAGAGAATTGTCTGAGGAACATCTAGCAGAGTTTTTTACTTTATGTGTTTTTGAGCTGATGGACATTTAGACCTGCAGTTGAGACCTGAGTTTGTAGTCACAGAAAAAAGCAATTCCATCTAGTTTGACAAAGTGATCATGACAATGCTAAGTAATTGTTAAAAGCAAAATTGTGAATAGAAGTGGAGTGCAAAAAGGTTTAAAGGAAATATAATGGGAAAATGAAATTCAATACAAACAAATGTTGAAGGATATATCATCCTATAGAAAAGATTGCTCAGGAGAAAAAGGAATAAGGCAACAGCTTTACAGTTCAAAGAACGTAAATCAGTAAGACAAGAACCCCTCAAGAAACCACAAGTGAAAGGTCCCTGATGATTATTCGTATCTAAGTTGTAGAACCTGTCATGCTAGGATTAAAGTGTAGAGCAAAATAACACAAAGGAGAAGTATGGTTGTGTAATAAAATAGATATTACAGAAGAAAAAGACAAGATAAAAAACAATATAATCAGCTAGTCATAATCAGCATACAGTGAAATACATACGATAAGTGATATACTGGTATTTGTAGTCCCAGTAACAAAATGAATTACAATTTCTTCTACATATAGAAGAAATGAAAAGGTCAAAGATTTCTCTAAATTTGAAAACCTAGATGTAGAAGCAAAGAATCACTAAAACAATCTGGATACGCTTGAAATGCAGGTGAGAAATGTACTCTGGATAAATAAGGAAATTTTCTGCACTAAATATAACAGTAGACTTATATGAAGTATAAGTCCTCATTAACACATATGACCACAGAATCAAATATGAAAAAAAAATCCTAGTAAATATATCATTATAGATAAGATAACATTGTAGAAACCTACTTCAGACAAAAAGGTAAGAAGCAGGTAGAGGTAGAAAGTCTAAGACCTGAACATAATTTTACTGACAGATTAAGAAAAAAACCCTAAAATATTGTGATTTTTACCTATTTCTTGAGGAAAAGGGGAGTGGTCACTGAACAAAAAGACACCGAGGTTATATTAATTCTTGTCATGGTAGAAACATTAAATGCAAGAAGAACTGATAATGTCTAAGGGTTATCCAGTACTGGCCTACTTTAGCAGAAGAGCTGGAATTCAAAGGGTATTGGCAAAAAAGATATCAACAGGATGTAAAATAGCTTTAGTGAACAATACAGAAAATCATTGTAATTAAGAGCCCTAAACAAGACTTCCACAGCCAGTCAGTTTAGAAGCCAGGACAAATACATGCTTCGGCAAATGAACACACCATGAACTCAACTCTGTTTCCTAAGTTCCATGCAAACACACTGCCCTGAAGTGCCATATGTTACAGAACAGAATATGCTCAGCTATAGCCAGTAGAAACCATAAACCAGCTGGTTTAATCAGTTTCCCAGCATCAGTAGGGACAAAACTGCACAGCTGTATAATGGCATGAATGAGAAATACCAGTTAGGAAGGAGTAGAATGATACATCTCTGAGGTATCTGCCAGTTTTGCCATCAGAAAAACAAAACAAAACAAAACAAAACAAAAACAAATTAGCATATCTCTGCATGCTACCTGGCATCTTTTAGCCTTTATTTCGCATGTTTCACAGTACATATTGCAAATGCACAGTTTATTATAGACTAAACACTTACTGAAAAACAAACCTCAGCACTGTTGCAATCTACTGTTAGTGCTTTACCTGCTTTTTTTTTTTTTCCTTAGGGTGAAATGCAAGATATCTGTTATGTTGCCTTTGAACTTAGCAAGGTGGTAGGCATATGCATACGGTTGGCAATACTACTATTCGCATATAATGTGGTGGCATTGAATCTTGAATTATCCAAAGATTTATAAGTCTCTTGTTCCTAAGGCTCAACCATTCCACAGTCTCTGTAACCATCTTTCTCTATACATCCCCATGTTAACCTTAAATTGATTAAATGACAGATGCTCGTTTATCTCATTTATCCCTTTACCAAGGAAATCGCCAGTTCCTTTTAGATTTCCAACATGTTAAGCTACAGATTTTCAATTTAAGAACTTTTATTATTACTTTTAAATTCATTCACAGTTTTCAGCTCCAGAACACTATGTTTTTGTTTTGTGCCATAACACAATTTCAAATGAGTGGCTTGAATTCCATTAAGTAAACCAGTTAAGCCAAACTTCAGCCCTAGATTTTTAAAAAATTATCATAATAGTTAGACTTTCTGCAGTGAGTAAAGGTATTAATAACAGTATTGTTAAGCAAGTTTTTGAACTCTCATAGCCTGGAATCAATCCCACTCAAATCAAAATTGGATGCATATATTGTATATAACTCATACAAAAATACATCAAATGAAAAAATCCTTAAGGATAATATGACATTCCATTATCAAAGTGAAAATATGCTGAAGACAGTACAGTCCACATTAATATTCAACAAAACAAGCCAGATTTTCCAACCTGGAAGATGAAGAAAATTTCCAAGGTAATACGAAATTAAATATTGTGTTAAAATAGTCACCTTACAAAAAAAAAAAAAAAAACAACCAACCAACCAACCAAACAAAAACAAACACAAACAAACAAACAAAAAACCCCCACGTAATTTCCAATATATTGAAATGAAGGAATTTCAGCTTGAATTTCAGCTTTAGTGTAACTTGTCCAGAGAAACATACTAATTCAGCATGCTGATAGTACCACGACCTTTGAGGTATTTGAAATTAGGAAGAATGCAGATATTTGCATATACTATCTTTAACTTCTCTGATGTGGTTTCACAGAGGAAACATCTGTAGGCATAAATAAAAACTCATCTAGGAGGCTAAAATACGATAGTTAATAATCAATACTCTAAGAATTTAAATATAAAGCTATTTTTTATGACTACCATCTGAGTTAACTTAAAGTCACTTAGGAATTTGCTGTTACATTCGAGTAGCACAAAATACAGACACCAGGAATACTTTCAGCAGATATAGACAGCAAAAGACCTGAAAGCGTACATTATTGGGAGTTACTTAAATAATTTAGGTTTCAGAACAGGAAGTTCTGCTAAATTGCTTACTTTAACAAGGGAAAATGCTCAAGTTTATACATGCAAATACAATTATCTATATCTAAAAGTGCACTCTGCATCTGAAAAAAAAAAAAGAGATTTGTTGTAAATAATGGATATGTCATGAAATGCAATAAGAAAAAGGGGACAGATCTTCTCTTCATAGATCTAGCTCCAAGCTGAAAGGTACATGTGATATAATATGGCTATATGCTATTTGCAAATGTACATCCAGAAACAGAAAGCATGGAACCATGTCACACCCATTATGGCTCAGGAACAGTAAGTCAATGGAGACCAAAATATTTCTCTGGGAAAAGAAAATAAATTTTGAGTAACTTTTTACATGATTTAGAGCACAGGAGCCCAGTAAGTGGCATAGGAACCTAATTGTGTTTCAAAATGTCCTCACCATTTTCGATGGCCTTCTTCATAGACAAGTCTGACTTCTCAGGATTGCCAGGTGTTAAGATTTTCTTGCATCCTAAAACTTGATGGCAAAACTCTTAATTTTCATTAAGGATTGTAATTTATCTTCTGTGATATCATACAGCTGCGGTTATCTCAACTTAATGAAACAACACACAATGGAGAATTGCTGTGATTCTCAGTAGCTCTTATACGGCTATTAAAGTTTGAGAAGTTTCCCTCTTCCACCTATCTTAAGGACAATTAGACCTATTGCTAGAAAATAATATTTAGACTAGAAAAAAAGAACACTTGACAGAGAGCCAACACATCTGGTTGTGAAGATCACTTTTATGAGAAGACTACTCTCATACTATTTTAAGCTACTGTCTAGATAGTTTCCATATACCTGTCAGCCCTGGACTCTGGACATTTGAAAAGATAAACAGCACTGGTATTGGTGCATGTGTGTTGTGGTTAAATCCCAGCCAGAAACTAAGCCCCACATAGCTGCTTGCTCACTCCCTGCCCATCCCCCGCAATGGGTTGGGGGAGAGAAAACTTGTTGGTTGAGATAGAGACACTTTAATAAGTAAAGCAAAAGCCGTGCATGCAAGAAAAGCAGTTCATCCACAACTTCCCATCGGCAGGTAGGTGTTCAACCATCTCTAGGAAAGCAGAGGTTCCATCAAACATAACAGTTACTTGGGATGACAAACAACATAACTCTTCTTCCCTCAGCTTTATATACTGAGCATGATGTCATTGTGGGAATATAATGGAAGGCTGGCAAGGAAGATTGTAAAAACACACAAGTGACTTGGACCCAGGGTGTAGAAAAACATATGCGTCATACTAAATTTTGTTTAATCTTGTATGCTTGACAAGTAGAACCTCCTTATTCAGATGACATAGGCTTGTGATAGACTCAGAGGCACTTTATCGAACATGCTTGAGATTCCTGCCCTGCTGTGAAGAAGATCAAAGCACAGTGAAACACTGAACCTAGATGAATCTTTGAAATACAGGCAAAACCAGCTGATTTTGCAAACTTCTAGCATGGACTGAGCTCCTCAGTGCCTGCGTCCCCACTTCTGTGGCTCTGCCTGGGTGCTGTTGCAGGGACCCCCCTGATTTATGAGGTAACAAAAGTAAATCTACTTCTTGCATTTCATCTGTGGTTTTGTGGTTGTTCCTGCATCCTGCCTCTGCCAGCTCACATAGTCATATAGTATGTCATATCACCTTGTCCAGTCTGGGTCAGGTCTCCTGGCTGTGCCCACTCCCAGCTTCTTGTGCACCTGGCACAGTGTGAGAAACTGAAAAGTCCTGGACTACTTAGCAACAACTAGAACATCAGTATATTATCAACATTGTTCTTATCCTAAATCCAAAACATAGTACTATACCAGCAATGAGGAAGAAAATGAACTGTATTACAGCGAAAACCAGACAATGTGTAAAGCAACCTTCTTGCCTATGCAAAGCAGAGATTATCTGAACTGATAAATAAATCTGTTGGGAATGGGAAATGTCTGTCTTGCTGCAAACTTTTTGGATCTGCTAGTGTTGGCAGGATTGATGATGTGATTAGTAAAACCATCAGCTTCAAATTTGGCAGCAATTAGAAAAAGTAAACAGAACACGAAAGAAGACTGCAGCAAAAAATGAGGAGGAAAACACATATGTGAAGAGATCTTTTTAGATGTTGGCACTGTATACATAAAGCTAATGGGACCTTACTTGGAGTATTGTACATACATCTGGGCACCTTGTTAAAGCAAGCAGACCAAATAGCTGGAAATTGTACAAAATAGTGAGAAAAGGCTGATGAAGTATCTTGCAGGTTATAACTGCTATTTAGAGATAGATTAGAAAATTCAGATTTGTTGTCATTACAAAGACATAAGATGTCAACAGTACAGCGTTAAAAAGGGCTTAGAGACAGTGTTTATCATCTACTATTGGAAAGGCAAAAAGTCCCTGAAAAGAAAAACAGAAACTAACAAGCTGAAAGGACAATAAGCATGTTCAGAATAGACTAGAAATTTCATCATTAGAAGAAAAAACTGAGTCTAAGCTTCTGTAAGCAACTGGGGTGTTGGGAAGAAAGAATGAGATGGAAAAAAAGCTGCCATCACAGTTACGGTTTGGGTAAGGGTTCCAAGAGACACAAAGCCTACAGCTTCAGGGACACAGTGGCTGCAAAATGCATGCCAAGGTGAGTGCAGCACTGCACTTACACTGTTTCTTCCAGACCTTTCTCATCTGGGCCACACACGCTGCTGGGACCTCAGTACAAGGACCAAGCTGCCATTACGGTTAGGTTTCCTGTCCCCAGAGATGGAGGTTTGTATGGTCTTGGAAGCTCACTTGCACTCTCAGCCCTTGAAATGCTCCCTCAGATCAATATTGAAGAGAGAAACAATTCTGCTGAAGAGAAATAGACAAAAGTGTCTCTTTGTGACCTAAGAGTCAACAGAAAAGTCACTGTCCTTGTAGTTTACATTAAAAAAATTCTGTTCAAAAGATGTGTGAGACCACACCATGAGATTTTAGTTCAAACATCCCTCCACTATCTCCTTAATTTTAATTTAGATTTTCACACTCTTTCTGAAATGCAGTGACGAAGACTGTCCACTGGGAGCAGAGCTGAACACTAACTCATTGCAGACAAGCGCTCAGAGAACTCATGAACTGTAATAACTTTTGGTTACTACTATCCTAGGTGAACCTCAAAGTGATTATCAAGAGAACAAAAACTTCATAGACATTTCCTTTCCTTAACTTTTCCAATTCTTTAGTTTTTATCTCTTCAGAAACAGCAAATTGTTCCTTAAATTGGATTTCAATAATATGAAGGGATAGGAAAAAGTCTGTGATACAAATCCATAGTCCTCAAAATGCCAACACACACAGACTTCACAGCATCCATCCAGAACATCCTCAGCATTGAAGGGCTATGCCCTGGCACACAATTACCTCCTTGCATATGGAGCTGGGTGGTGTGGGTGAAGCTGTGGAGGATTCAGTTCGGTACAGCAATACTTTATCATGTGCTTTACGATGTAATGATTGTAAGCCAACATAGGAGGGAAGTTTCACATATGAAACAGAATTACAGTAATCTGAGAAGCGAAAGATGCATGAATTCATCAGAGTACTCAGAAATACAGATGCATTTGTTCAGTTATTAAAGATGGTTTATGCAATGACCAGCCCTCCTGTCCTGCCCCAGTCACCTGTTTTCCCATCCTTCCTAGCTAATTTCTGTTTTATAAGTGCACAGGTATTTTTTCTAGCTATACCAAAAAACTAAATAAGTAAAATAATCCCAAGAAATAACTAATTTGATTTTGCTGAATTGTTTTTGAACAATCTTTCACAGAGTAACTACATAAATATTTGTGCTAGTATAATGCAGAGGGAGGAGAGCAGTGAAATTAAATGTCTGAGGAAGAAAAAAGTTAATAATTCTAAATTGTCAAGCTGTGAATTTTTGGTTGCCTTTTTAACTGTTTCTTGTACATTTTTTTCAGAAAGATGTGCATCACTAGGGTTGTTATACCCTAGAAGAGAAAAGAAACCCCTGCTAACTCCAGTCACTGTGTGATCTTGCAGCTTAGTGTTCTAGAGGTTAAAGCTTCAAATGCAATAGACTGGTGTGGAGAAGGACACATTCTAGGAATTTATATATATATTTTACCTGTATTTATCCAAATGTCTATATAACATATATCTATAGACTATCTATACCTATCTCTATCCCTATCTATATGTCTGTTATTCTGTTGTCATGAAGAATAAGGGTTGGATCTCAGCTACTTCAATAAACAGCACAGTTTAACACAGTAAAAAGACTGTGTTAGATTTTGTGCATTATGTGAACCCAAACTACATGGAAGTCTGTTTTTGTGGTGCACAAATACTTTAATTAATATAATTACTCCGTAATAATGTAATTGTTATAAGGTAGAATGTAAGCCATAAAATCTGGCAATTATGGAGTTATTTATGTCCTATAAATACTATAGCAATTATACCACAAATTAAAGTACCATGCAACACCTAGCTTAATTGCGTCTTGGTTTGTATGGCTAGCTCAAAAATGAGAACACTCTTTATTGTAACCATAGATATAAGCACATTATAACAATGTACATAACATTTAACAGTTTAGCACATATAACTAAATAACTAGAAAAAATCACATTATTAATGGCAAAGAGATTAAATGCAAATTTAACCTCTTTATGGTATCCAGCAGTTTGTTTGTTGTTCCAACTGACTAACAAATTTGTAAACAAATTTAGAATATTTTTTCCTTATAAAATATTGCCATCATTAGTTTATTTGTTCAATATCCATAACTCTAATCAAGAGTCTGACTGGTGGACCTACTAATACAGTGCAATATATGCAATATTTGTTTCCTAATTGGCTCTCTTTCAGAGAGGCTATAGAAGTGTTTTATGAATACAGAGAATAGGACTCTGAGGGTCCTCTCTGGCAGTGTGCAAAGTTTCTAATCAGGCATGTAGGATAATGATAGTCACAATTTTTAGGCCTCAGCCTTTTTATGGTGACTTTACTTACACAGCATGAGAGAACCTAGTCCCTAGTAATGCCTTTCATACAAGGATAAGTAAGCCAAGAAAAGAAATAGGGATAGTAGACACAGATGGCCAATTCTCACCAAATCTGTCTTCAAAAGATTAAGTGGTTTTACAAAACTTCAGGATATTGTGCCCCACTTTTGCTATCACTCCCAGGAAAATCAAACATTACTGCTTTTCTCTGTTATATCTATTGAATCACAGGGCAATTAACATGTCACTCAGCCATTCCTGAGCTGATTCCTGGCACTGGATCTTCCTCCACCCAAGCACATGCATCACTAACTAGACTACACGCAAAGGCTTTCCAGAGGAAGGGCTAGTCTGCAACCTGAATTCTGTCTCTAATGTCCTGCTGTTTCTTAGCGCTGCTGGGTTCAGTTGTTTCTGAAGTTTTCTGTTCCTTGTGATTCATGTTTATGGTTTGGCTAGTAGTCATAACACACACGAGTACAGACTTAGCCAAATATCAGTATTTGAACAAAAAAAAAATTCCCCTTCACAGAGAAATAATGACAAAACATTCACAAATTACAGTTTAGATATAGCTACAGGGCTTTAAGATTTATGTTATAATGCAGCTATAGAAATCTTCTCTTCTGATTCTATTCTAAATTAAATTTATAGCTATTTCTGAATCAAGTGTTACATAGGTATTTTTAAAATAAAACTATGTGAAACAACTTTGTTACTTTTTTCTCTGTTACTGTTGCTGAAGATCAGTCCTGAAAATTGTAACTCCAATGTGACTGTGAGGATGACTGATACAGGAATGGATATTTGCGATCTGCCCCTTAAAACCTGACCATTAAACATCAGATAGAACTATACAGAATAAGAGAAGAAGGAAGGATTTTGGAACAGTAGCTTGATATTCAGATGGCTTGCTTAAACTAAAAAGGGATTGTGGAATCATATTTATTTTGTGTATGTGTGTTAGCCATTGCATCTCACTGTTAATTACAATATTTTGAACTGCTACATGAGCACTGTCCAGGAGGGCTGCAAATCTGGCTGCCTAGCAGCTATATTACGGATTTAATTAACACACATTGAGAACTGCTGCAAATCAGCTGTGCAACCATTCCCTTGCTATTGATGATGACAACCTTATGGAGACCAAGCTGCAAATCTGCCTCACAGACTGCAGTGCAGTAGCCATTATTCTATTGATCAGCTTTGTCTCAGATGTTTTGTGGCAAAAATGTGGTAATCAGGATGACAGGCTTAAAACATGTAGGATATTCACAGAGCTATGGAGGAAAACAAAGCTGCAGGCATTTAGTGTCACTCAGTGCATCTTTTGAAATAAAATATAGTCTTTTGAATAAAGCAGAATGCCAGGAACAAAAATGTGGCCAGTCATAAAAGCACAGTAAAAGATCTGAGTTTAAAGTAAAGTGCAGCATAAAATATACACTGAGATCTTGTAGAGATGGCAAGAACACGTTTACTCCTTCTGATCTCTATGTGGGAATTGTGAACTTTTACAGGTTTCTTGCCTTATTGTTAATGACATCACAAGAACAACGAGGCAAAAGAAAAGTACAAAACAAAAAGAAATTTTTACTAAACAGTGTTGAGACAATAAAAATGGTGTTTAGAAATAATACTAAGGAAAAAGTGTCCCAGTGCATTATCACTGAAGGAAGATGTGAAAATATTTTTATTTTAGAAAGTCTCAGTTCTGCTCTGTTCAGATTCACAAATATCCCCATGGATGAATAGCTGAGGACCAGAACTGCTTCCCTAGGTTAATATGCCATCTTTGAGTTAGAGTTGCGTCAGCATGGGGAATTGAGTAAATAATAATGCCATACTTGTGAAAACAGGCAGATTGACTTTTGCATTTTGAGTTTTTGTTAAGAAGTATTTGAGAAAGACATAGCAATTGCTGAAACTAAACGTGTAACCATTGCCATAGAGACAATTAACAATTGCACTGCAATTAAATTAGAAATTGTATGAAAGGGTAACTCTAACAGCTCTGGAGGAGGTGAGACAAATTATTTGTGGAATCTTTGCAGAAATCAGCAATTAAATACAAACTAATGAGTCTAAGAAATCATGTACTGTACCAAACAATGAAAAAAGAGGAGCTTTAAGTAGGGAGTAACTGGTTTGCTGAATACTAACTGAGAAAGAGCTTGAAGAGTTACTGTAGATAATTCCCCAAGGCCCTTAGCAAATTGTACAGCTGAGAAAAATAATGGATATAGAGGTTAATAAGGCTCATCTATTTTACAATAATTGAGTTTAAATGAGAGTGTTGTAGTTTACTAACTCTTATGCTGTAATAAGTTGTCATATGCCCAGACTTCAAAGCAAGCACCATTCAAATGAACACAGCAGGCCTTGTTAAACTAGCATGCTGTCATAAAATAATACCAATCACAGAAACTACAATTTAGGGTTGAAAAGCCTTACAGCCAGCTCTCCTGACCATAGATGTTGTAACCCATATATAAAGTCATATTAACGGTATGAGGGTATGAAGTGTTTACTTGTTTATGAGACTGTTACTCTTGTTAATTCACATCACAATTATCTTCCCACTGCTCAGACAGAACCTGGTTTTCTTTTGATCCCACCCCACTGCGAGTAACTCCCTGCGTAGTAAAACATGCAGTATGTAAAGGAGTATCTTCATCAGTTATTAACAAGATTTCCATCATATTTCTCATAGGGAAAATTAATTTACTTTTGAAATTCTCAGATGTCCTGAGAGATAAAGAACCAGAGAAACAGATAAAGCTCTCATCCTCCATATCACTTTATGTCTTATCTAACAAGATTGGCACATAGCTCAAAAATAAGACCTTTGGTTGACCAAAAAACACATTCACTGACCTGAAGTGTAGGATGCCAGTCCCATTTCTCTGGACCACTGAGACACAAATATGACAGCTCAATTTCTCTGAAAGCAATTTTAATTTCACTTTGACAGATGCAATGTGTACACTAGTTTTACATAGTGTCCTCAAAGAAATCCTTGATATTGATTTTTTTTTAGTTAATTGGACCAAGTTAATTTTATCTGAGAAATTAGGTGTTATCCTTGTAAAAATCATGGCTGTCAAAGATTTTCTGAGAAAGACCTTTTAGGGATAAAAAGAGGAAATAGCTTTATACTAACATAACCTAGGACATTGATGCACTATCTTTGACTACCTCTAGTAAAAGCATAGTAAATATTGTATAACAGCATCGCACTCATGCTGAATTTAGCAAAATGTGAGCCAAGGTTGCTTGAAAAATCATAAACCGAACATTCAACCTGTAGCAATAAAATGGTTGTACATTGTCATGTGCACTTCTTCTACTACCCATTAACAGACTCAGGTGGCAAGAACCCAAGAACATTCAACTAGCATCAGCCCGATGTAAAGTTACAGGTTATGTGTGATCTGATTTTCTTTCCTGAAGCATCTTTAGCAATGCATTTATATTAAAAGTCCAATGAATTTTACAGTCTGCAAGAAACACCTGGCTCCTGACACTGAAAAAAAGTTTCAAGTTAATTCACCACCTTTGTGGCTCTCTTCTGGACAGTGTCCAGTAATTTTATATCCTTTTTATCCTGTGGCACCCAGAACTTCACTGCAGAGTGGGACAATCACCTCCCTGGCCAGGCTGGCAATGCTGTGATTGATGCACCCGAGGACAAAGTTGACCGTCTTGGCTGCCAGGGACACTGCTGGTTCATGTTCAACTTGCTGTCAAGGAGAACCCTCAGATCCCTCTCCACAGAGGTGCTTTCCAGCATCTTGTCCCCTGGTTTATATGTACAGCCAGGGTTGCCATATCCCAGGTGCAAAATCCAGCACTTGCTCTTGTTGAACTTCATGCAGTTGGTGATTGTCCAGTTCTCCAACTTGTCTAGATCCCTCTGCAGGGCTTCGCTGTCTTCCAGAGTGTCAGCAGCTCCTCCCAATTTTGTGTCATTGGTGAACTTACTTACAGTCACTAGCAGACTGTATTTCACATATTCACAAGGCCATGTAACCTATTTTTGTGTTAGCTCCTGAATGGCTCCTGGGTCCTTTCTCTGTCCTGGAGGATAACTGATGCAGAGCAGCTTGCATACACTAAGTGATCACAGATTCTAAAAGTGCATCCAAACTGTCTGCTGGGAATTGGTCTTTGACCAAGGAAATTTTTCAAGGAAAAGTTTGGATGCTCAGCAATTGTTTATTTGGCTTACACCGAAAGAATGCTAAAGGTAGTTCTAGCAATATAACAGTATAGACAACTGGAAGACATTAGTATCGAGAGCTGGTCTACTCGTTAGCTCCAGCAACAATGTCTGGTACTGCATACTTTACTCTTATTTACTGGTTTTGGTTGGGAGAGAGTTAAAATTCTTCATAGTAGTTTGCATACTTTTATGTTTTGGGACTGTGAGGAACACAGAGATGCTTTAACTGTTGCTGAGCAGTGTTCACACAGCATCAAAGTTTTCTGCTTCTTATGCTGTCACACCAGTAAGTTATCTGGGGGTGCACAGGACATGGAGAGTGAACACAGATGAGACAGATGACCTCAACTGACCAAAGGGGTATTCCGTACCATATGATGTTGTGCTCAGCAATGAAAGCTGGGAGAGAAAGAAAGAAAGAAGGGGAGGGGACATTTAGAGTTACGGTGTTTGTCTTCCCAAGTAACCATTAGGCATGATGGAGTTTGTCTTCCCAAGTAACCATTAGGCATGATATAGCCCTGCTTTCCTGGAGATGGCAGAACACCTGCCTGCCAATGGGAATCAGCAAATTAATTCCTTGTTTTGCTTCACTTGCATGCACAGCTTTTGCTTTACTTATTAAACTCTAGCTATAAAACTCAATCCATGACTTTTCTCCCTTTTACCCTTCCAATCTTCTCCCTCATCCCACTGCAGGGAATGAGCAAGTGGCTGTGTGGGACTGAACTGCTGGCTGGAGTTTAAATACGATACAATAGAAACAGCTTTACAGAAAAGATATACAGATTTTACTAATGTACAAAACTCCTTGATTTAAAGAGAGATTTTTTAGTAAAATTAAGCATGTGTATTTAACTTGCAACATTGGAATTTTGTCTTTCAAATTTCAAAGTTTCTTGCTGCCATGGTAATTGTAAAAACTGGTTTATGATGACACCTTTTTACATGTTTTTGTACAATACATCCTGACATAAGGATGCATACATATTAATATCCTGCATTAAAAAAAAGAAAAAAAAAAAGAATAAATCATTGGCTGGTTATGAATATCAAGGATTTCTTTAAGAAAATAAGTATATCTATCAGGATATGCAACAGTGTTTGCAGACTGGAAAGTCTAGAGATTTCACATAGTTTGAGCTATATTAGCAGCCTCTTTAACTCCTGAAGCTTGTGCACTGCTAAGTATCTCTATAAAAAGTAATCTCTTGGTTTATTATATTTTATCAGAAAATTTTCAGTGAAATACTTGTCTTCTGGATATTATTCTACTGTCATTGCACTGCCTTTGCTTAAAGAAAGCAGCACAGCATCCAAAGGAAAGCATTCCCTTTCCTTTAAGAGTCTGCACTGCTGTTAAAAATCCACTTGCTTTTCTGATACTTCTGATGCAGCTGTTCCTGCTCAGTCTTCTTGACAATGCACGGTGTCCCTCCCTCTTCTTGCTGGCTAAGGGAAGGAGACACAATTTAAGAAATCATGAGTCTAGAGCATTGGTGTGCAAAAGGTCCTCTACTTCCAGCCCACCGGGACACAGCAAGCAAGACAGGGTAATTAAGCATAAATGAAGGGCAGATGAGGAAAGCTGGAGCTGAATGTTTCAGTTTCAATATTTTGTCAGAGGTCAGTTGAAGGTTGCTAATATCAGCCAAGGTACAGAATGTGAAATGTATTGCCAGGAACTAAGCAGTATAAAAGGACAATATGCTATCTTTCCACATTTAATTTGTCGACAGACAAGTACACTCACTAATCTGTCTACAAAGCCAGTGAAATTACTCGAGCAGCATGGTTACCTTTGCTGACATTGCCTGCAGCTATCAGAAAAGGGATTGCACAACTGTCTAAATCCATTATTGGACAAAGGATAGTTCACCTTCTTTTGAACCATAAGGAACTGGCCACAGCTGGAAATGGGATACCTGACTTAAAACACCAAAAAAGAACCACCTAAAAATCAATGCCACTGTGATACATTGCAGCTTCAAAAAATTGGATAAAGGCATTATAAAATGATTGTCTGATCAGTAATATCGCCTGCCAAGCTTGAAAGAGATGGATGACTCTGATGTTCCTCTGCTTTGCTATAATTTACACAGCTCTGCTATGTCTCTCCTATCTAGAGAACAACTTGGTTTTAGAAACCATTACAACTATAAGATTAAGAATAACTTGCTTAAAATCCCTGCAGTAGTCGTGACATTTACACTTAAAAGACCCCTGAAGTTTTGACACTCTTGAATGTATAACAGAATCAGCAAGGTCAGCAGCACAAAATGCATCCCCGTTTTCTAGTGTTGGCTGTGTGAAGCTTCCAATTTACATGATTTTAGTTGAGCATACCTGTGTAAAATCTGATAGAAAGATGAGCTACAAAAAGACTTAATTGGTCGCAAATCAGACATAACTGAGCATGCTGTAAAAACATTTACGTAAAGCAAATGATGACAGATATCACAGCAGTCAATGTAAGCATGGACTGGACTTATTTGAGCCAGATATCTACTTTTTCCAGTTAATCTTTATTTTATTTTTAGATTTTTTTTAAACTATGCTTCCACTGCAGGTAAATTCACACCTTTGGGTACACAGTGTTCTCTAGTTCTTTCATACCTAGCCCTAGTTCACCCAGCTTAAAATTCAGACTGTAAATCCTGGATTTACTCCACACCCAAGCCAGTGTCTGCTCTAAAGGGAAAAAAATAGCATAGCGTAGCGTAGCATAGCGTAGCATGGAATAGAATAGAATAGAATAGAATAGAATAGAATAGAATAGAATAGAATAGAATAGAATAGAATAGAATAGAACAGAACAGAATAGTTCAGTTTGAAGGGACTACCATCTAGTCTAACTGCCTGATCATTCCAGGGCTGACCAAAAGTCAAAGCATGTTGTTAAGGGCATTGTCCAAAGGCTTCTTAAACACTGACAGGCTTGGGGTATCAACCAACTCTCTAGGAAGCATGTTTCAGTGTTTGACCGTTCTCTCTGTAAAAAAATGCTGCCTGATGACCAGTCTAGATCTCCCTTGGTGCAGCTTTGAACCATTCCCACATGTCCAGTCACTGGACACAAGGGAGAAGAGCTCAGCACCTCCCTCTGCATGTCCCCTCCTCAAGAAGCCATAGAGAGCAATGAGGTCACCCCTCAGGCCTCTTTTCTCCAAACTAGACAAGCTCAAAGTCCTCAGTCACCCTTCACAGGACATTCCTTCCAGCCCTTCCATCAGCTTTGTTCCCCTCCTCTGGACCCGTTCAAGGACCTTCACATCCTTCTTAAATTGTGGTGCCAATAACTGCATACAGTACTCAAGATGAGGCCACACCAGCTCTGAATACAGTGGGATAATCCCCTCTTTTGACCAACTGGTTATGGTGTGTTTGATGATCACCAAGATGTGGTTTGCCCTCTCAGCTCCCAGGGCACACAACTGACTCGTATTCAGCTGCTGTTGACCAGCACCTCCAGATCCCATTCTTCAGGGCTGCTTTCCAAACACTCCTCTTACAGTTCAGACTTCTGTCCAATGTTACACAGTACCAGATGCAGAGTCTGGTATTTGTTGTTGCATATCTTGTGTATCTTCCGACAATATTTAGAAGTTTGACATTACTCGTCAGAAAACCTTTATTTTGTATATTTTTAATAGTATAATGTAGCAGGTTTTAATTAGTGTATTAAGCCATCTATATTCTTCATTACCAGCAATGTGTTTATGTGTAGAGACAAAGGATCTTAACACACATAATTGTGGGGCGCATAGCATATTCATCTGCAAAACTAACACATTAGGATACTGAGTCACCTTGCTTAAGTTACAGGCAAGGATATGTTCAGAGTCTGATTAGATCTGTCCCACTCTAATGATTAAAACAGGATTTCTTTTAAATAGCTGTTGGAATGCAAATGACTATTCACTTTCTATACATCATAGTTATCACAACAAATCAAGCAAAATCCTGAAATCCAAAATCGTCTTATGACAATATGTACAGAGTAGCCCAAAGTGATTAATAAGATTTCCTCAAAATTTGAATCAAGTTTAAAAATGTGCCCTTGAGTATAGAAAAAGCAGAGTCAATTTCCCAGGCTAAATATCAAGTTTGAAAATGAGAGATATATCACTGATCTCTGTATAAAAGACGTAATCCTGAACACATTACTCTTGGTAGGCAGCTGCCACCCAATCACATAAAAATGTGGATTACGCTGTCAATCAACTACTGCATGCTTAATGAATCTATAAAGCAAGTAATCTCTGTGACAGCAGTGTTGGGGAACCCTTAGAGGATTTTAAGAGAAGACAATGCAGATAAGCTGATTACAGAAAGCTGTCTCAGGAAAGGAACTCAGAAGGATCTATACATTTAGAACTTTGCACTTGTTACTTAATTGCAAAAGACACTTAGTAACAAAGGTAAAAGGATGTGACTTTAGCACAAGTTCAGCTTTGTTACCAATACTACAGGTAGACTTTTATTTCCAGAAAAGCTGTAAACAATTAATTGTTTGTTAGACAAACACACAGAGCCAAAGTCATTATTTCTACAGACTTGGAAAGTATACCAGGGAGAGATCCATTTTATCTTCCTGTGTTTTGCTAGTATTTCCCCAATATCACAGGTCACACTGTGGGCTGAACTGTTCTGGACAATTAGCCTGTCATATGGCCTTACACTAAGCTCAAAATATGTGGGTAACAAAACTGTCAGACTTAATAGTTGCATTTGAAACCCAAATATTTTAGGGTGGTTTGAACTGAACTTAATGCGAAGTATCAGTTTTCTGGAGGATGACAGAATCATTCCTTTTTTTTTTTTTTTTTTTTGTGCAGTATTACCTTTTCTGTTCAACAATCCAGGGACAGAAGGGCACACCCGTTTTTAATTTTGAACCTTTTGGCATCTCAGTTTGCTTCTGCTTCTCATTATCTATTTTTTCAAGTAATCTAACTTTTTCATACCACCACTTGTGTCAACAATAAATCTCTGGGTAAACCTATGCAATGTAAATCATCTTTTAGAAGTCACACATCATCATAAAACATGTAAAAACCATGGTGAAAAGCTATTTAGTAGTAAGAGTAAAAGTAAATGTGAATTTGCTATCACAAAACATATGACAGTAAAGGGATCACTTTACAAATGTCATCATTGAATATTTCATGTAGAAAATAGTGTACTTAACACTGTATTAAGAACTTAACCAAGCACTGATCAGTTTTGTTAAGGTAGAGGTTAGAAAATATTTTAAAGCTTCATAATTAAATAATTTGTCAATGTAGAAAAGCTAATGAAAAGGTAGCAGAGGCATGGATTTGAATATTCCTTGTTATTTTGCATGGTAAAAAATTGTGAGAGACCTGAAAATTCATAAGCTGTGAAAACAGCTATTTATTCTCAGTCTGACTATTTAAAAAAAAGGAAGGTGAATCTTATCAAAAATAACAGGAATTCTTAACTCAGAAAATTATGTCAGGCTTAAAAGGTGACACAACAAAGACTGACGTGAACCTCCGGGCATTACTGCATAGAACGTTTATATTTAACCAAGATTTTGTAACAAGTTAAAAAATAAAAACATTGAGATGGAAATTGTCCTTTGAACAAATGTTATAGTACAGGTATACCCCAGGGCAAAATTTGCTGGATGATGCATACATTACACAGAAACTCGCTAGTACCCTTTGCAGCCAGTGTCTATTTTATTTCTCCTCTAGCATGGGTTGAAATACTGATCACCTCATAAAATGGCCACATTTACTTGAAGACAAAAAGTGAATGTCTGTGGAAAGCATGAGGGAAATTGAAAATCAACACCTGTAGCATCAGGCCAATATTGGTGACTCAGATGAAAACAAAATGACTATAAAACCTTTGCTCCTTTATGCAATGCTTTACATATTAATAGAAAATTATGTGGAAAAAATGTAACTAATACGTCAGTACATCATTTATATAGTAACGTATCTTTAGACATCCACATATGAACAGAATAAACTACCTTCATTGTGTGGAAGCTTCACTAAATTCTTCCAGCATATTTCTGGTTAAAATGAATAAACATGCACACTTACAGTAATTTCATGGATAGAATAGAAGTGATTTCATTCTAAGAGAGAATATTATATCATCAGTGAAACATCAGTCTTCTATGAAGAATAATATAAGCATCAAAGTCTTTTGGTAAAACAAAATAAATCTTCTTTCCATAGGCTAAATAAGCATTAAAAAGAAAAAAATGCCTCCACAAGGTTGTTCTGTTAAAAAATAGGTTTGATATTTATGTAGAGATGATTGGAAAGCAAAAACAATAATTTGCTGCTGAGTGTGATTTATATTTCAGTGCTAGTAGACTAGTTGTTGTCTCCAACACAAGCAAGCAAGGAGAGGAAAATTCCTTTTTAAAAAAACACTTCTTAAACACCTGGCAATCTGATTTCTTGTAGGGATAGAAATATTTTCTTTTTTAATCTGAATTTTAATTAAAATGAAATAAACAAAAAAACCCAACAATTATATTTTTGGATGCAAAAGACTGCAAATGTTTTGTGGATATAAAGTTGAACGTAAATGAAAAGGCACGTGTTAAATTGCTACTATGGATCTTTCAGTATCATTGAACACACTGAACAGTGTCACTATTTCAACATTGTACCATGCTCCTGTGCATCAAGCAGGCAGTCTGTTTTGACAGTATGAAAAAGGTAGTGATACCCTCCCAAGAATGGCTCATTCTCCTATCAGTGAACAGGGAACTGGAAGAGCCATGTTGGTTACTCAACTTCTTTGCTGGTCTATGAAGTACTATGCATTGCCTCTCTTCCTCTGCTGCATACACCATCTCCAGTCTAATAATGAAATTAGTCTTAGTGTCAGACTGAAGTTTTATTTCCAACTCTGCCCGAGGCATTCAAATCTTTCCAAAAGTGCCTCAAACCCCATTTTATGGACTAAGGGGAAAAGGAAAGACAGGTTTCCCTGTATCACTTCTATTGGAGCTGTTTTCTTCTGATTAGAATAACAGAAAAATTGGTAGATCAAAGAAACAGGAGAATGTGTTTCTCATTTAATAGGAATAGAGAGATCTGAGGTTGGTCTCTTCTTCTCAGGTGATTTTCCTCTTTAGAAATAAGCAATACCATATAATGTAATTGTAACTCTGTCCTTATCAAATTTAATGGCAGCAAATGAATTCATTTGTCTGACTGTTAAAGAAATCAGCCATTTTATAAATGTTCTGGTTTTTACACAAAAGCATTAGCATTCCCTTCTTATTTTGTATCAAATAGCATGTAAAATTCAGTGTGCTTTAAGTGCATGGGAGCGTTTTTTTAATTCAGTTGACAGATTTTTTTTTTATGAAAAGGCTTCTTTTGTCTAAGGGTAAACCTTACAAGAAATTTTCTGCCACACTTTTCTTGTTCTTCAAACAAATCCAAGTAGAAAGAGCATAATATAGTGGAAAAAGGGACAAGGAACCATGGATAATATGATTTATCATTCACAACTCGAAATAGAAATGTTCAATGTGTGTTAGGTGCATCACAACTTGTTCCATGTGCAAAAGTAGAATGACAATAGAGGTATCTGTACAAAGTAGTCAAATTAAGCCTGTGCTGAGATATTTTTAGTCACCTCCTCACTTATTTTTGTTGTTGTTAGGCAGAAATGTGGTTTTGTTAATCTCCTGCTGCCGTTTTTGAATCACCTTTGTGTGTAGCAAAATGTAACTGACGCTCTGACACCAATTTTTGCTCTCTTGAAATTTGTTTTCAGAATAGGAGACAGAATTAATCCTATCTAACTTAAGAGTCCTTTTTTCTTCCCTAAATTTTAGGGTTTTAGAGAAGCAGCCACCCTAGGTTAAATGTCAAGTTTCCCTGTCTTGTTAGTGAACAGAAGCAAGTGGTTTTCAAGCCCTCCAGAGGAACACATACTTCTATGGAAATAATGGCTCCTGCTGTTAAGGGATACTAAAAGCAATGTCTCATTTTAGCATTTCAAGTGGACAAATAGCTAACTAAATGAATAGCGTTCCTCATATCTGTATTCTGCTAAAGTGATCAATGCTACACTTTGAGTTGGAATAAAAGCTTCAGATCGGGTTTCTAAAGAATTATAGATGATTTCATACCATGTACAGAGTTATCAACTGACAGATAAACAAAGACTAGAAAAGAAAGTTTGCATGCATACAAAAAATTAATTATAATCTTTATCAAAGTGAATGCTACTATCTTCCTTGTCAAAAAAGTATTCTTTCTGTTCCTGATAGACTGACTGCTTCCTTTTGCTCCTAATCACACTGTGAAATCAGTGGCATCAACCCATATCCTGTGCATCATTTGCTGCCATTAAATTTGATAAGGACAGAGATATTATTACATTATATGATATTTCAATGCACTTTTTCATCCCAAAATGAATCATGTTTGAAGACCTGAAGGGGAAAATTCAATGTCGAGTATTTATTAGTATTTTTTCACCATTTTGACACCAATGTTGACAAGCTTCTAAAAAATTTACAATTAGAAAGCCCCAAGCACTGAACCTGGATGATCCTGAAGAAATAGAACATGGTTCCCCTAGAACCAGCTTTCCCCAGAAACATGTCGTGACCTTCAGTCTCTCTGCAGGTATCTATACACATATATTTGCAAAAAAAAATCATTAATAGTACAGCTAAAGCCAAATATTGTTTTAGAGTTTTCCATTTGGTTGGTAATTTGCCTCAACTGGCTTCACAAACAGCACTGAATCAATGACTGGTGGTATAATGGACAAAACTGACCGGCATAAGCCAATTTGACTGCCATCATCACTTTGTGAAAGTAATCATTCTTAATTTGTCCTAATTATAGTCTAGAGAAACGAGAATCAAGCACTATTATTGCTGAGATATTGTATGACAATGCTAATAAAGTGGCTTATTAATGTATTTTAAATTTTTATTGAATCATATTAAGAAAAAAGAAA
This sequence comes from Columba livia, assembly GCF_036013475.1. Taxonomy (NCBI): domain Eukaryota; kingdom Metazoa; phylum Chordata; class Aves; order Columbiformes; family Columbidae; genus Columba; species Columba livia. The sequence continues at coordinate 14,748,402 of NC_088604.1, forward strand.
GGCCACTTATTCTGAAGAGAAGTTGAATAATTTAAATATCAATATGATAGCTATCTTTACTGAACATCAGAGTTAACACTTCCTCAACATGAGCAGAAAAAGTTCACAGATCTCATTGCAACTGAAATAACAGACACTTCTTCATTTTATCATATCAAGATTCTCATTTGCAAAAACAAGAGGTTGCATCTAGAGAGGGTATTAGCATGTGCCCCAGAAATCTTTGTTCTAGCCTTGAGTGCTCTGCATTTTTGTCAGATTCAAGACGCCAAATCACAACCTTGATTAGGCACATCATCTCTTGGGAAATATCACACAAAATCAGACAATTCTTTTTGGGTTAAGCAGTGCAAGATCCTTATGCTTATTCAACTTATTCAAGTTATGAAGTAAAGACAGGGCTGATGTCACTTTGCAGTAAGTCTGAAAGCAGGGAAAATAGGCCTCTCTGGACTGAGATTAAAAACTATTTTAAAATCTCATCAGTGTGTAGATTATTCATCCTGCAGACAATTTATGGCCTAAAGACTTCACTGGTAGTATTTGGGAATATTATTTTTAAAATATTTACTTAATAAAGATAATTTTATTCATAAAATGAAATCAGAATAATTAGTGGTTGGTTTGAAATTTTTTGTAGTATATTTTTAAATAAAAACTAACTAGCATACTGACAATCTCTTGTGACTTCTGTGATCTGGCAAACTCTTCTACTAAAGTAACATACAATGGTCATAAAGCTTTATGCTTCAATCTTTTCATGCAGTGACACATGGCTAATATGTCTCAGTTATATTTTACTTTATAAACAGCTTATCTATCTATTTTTTTATTGCACTGTGAGTGGATATATTTATTGTTATGTCTGAACTGCCATTTAGTTTCCAAACAAAACCCAGAACATTACACGTCAGGCCTCTCTAAGATGCAATGGAAGGCATACCACTCCAAGGATCAAACTACACAGTATATGAAGCTTCAGCGTATGGAAAAGGAAACACCTTCTTAAAGTTTTTCTTACTTTCCAACATCCAATATTAACTTCATGTTAAGCAAGATGACTAGCAAGAGTAACAACAATAATGGTAATAATAATAATAGTGATACAGATGATTACACTAATAATTATAGCAATTTTTCAAATTCAATTGTCTGTATAATGTGTTCTTGTACATTCTGAAGATGTAGGGATTGGAAGCTTTTCAGAGGCAATGGACAACAGATGTGAGAGTAACTTTAGCTTACTAAGCTTTATTTATTTATTTTTAATTGTTTTACTAATATATGAACCCTCAGTGCACAGCACAACTAAGGGTTACAACTATTAAAAGAAATTGATCCAATTTGTTATGTTGGTTTTTGTTTTGTTTTGTTTTCTTCACACTGTAATATAGCTTCAAGTGCAACAGGTCCTGGAAGAAATGCCCTACAAGCCTTAAGCAGTTATGCCAAGAGCTTGAAAACACACATATGGTTAACTGTTCATGTGAATCGTGCAGTTTCATCTAAGGGGTCAGTGAAAAGCCTTAAATATAAACATAGATATGCGTTTTCAGAAGTAATAACAGATAAAGAAAGACACAAACAAACTATGTGTTATACAATGGCTGGAGGTCACAAGCCGTGTGAACTGATGGCAGCAAATTGTTCACAAACCAACTATCCACTCAATGCACAGGCATGTGCTTGTTTTTAAAAAATTTAAGGAAATTATAGTTATAAATGATATCTATAATTCTTGCTGCAGTACAGGTGATGCATATTCATGGAAAATGTAAAAAGCAAGAATGTTCTTCCTAGGGCTCTAATTTATATAGGATGCTGTGCTGGTTATTGCATTAAGGCAGAACTTATCCTTTCTAAAATCCTTTTATACAACTGCATGCATAATGCCTGAGATTATAGACAGAGTCAGAGATTGAAGAGTGTACTAACACAGTTTCATTATACTGAACATGAAAATATTAGCAACAAAAATAAACAGCTGGGGAAGAAGGAATGCCAAAGTTTCAGAACCCAAAGCAGCAAGCATTAAATTTAGAGATTAATCTTTTAAAAAAGAGATGGCAATAAAAAGCATCATTACAACTCAGTCCCATTAGCAGTTGTCATCTGTCCTTTTTTCTGAAGCTGGATTTGTCCCAGGCTCTCTAGAAAACAAAGGAAAATTTGTAATGAGGCTCTGGACCATGAGTTGATGAATAACATCATTCATTCCAAACTTTTCAGTCTCATCATTATCACGATTCACATGCAGCACTCATAGCAAATCCCCTGGATCTCTTCTGAGGGCTCACAGAAAAAGTCAGCCCAGCTTACAACTGGGAGCTTACAGAGTGGTAAAACTTTCAAATTAACCGCAATTTTGTTTGCAGAAGTCATGTATGTTTTCACACAGGACTTAAAATATTTCACAAAAATGTGTTAATTTCACATGAGTTTTCTTCCTGCACTGGTTTTGTTGAGATCCAAGAAGGAATGGAAGGTAAATGGCAAGACATACCAAGCTCTCTGAAGCAAAGCTACACTGAATCTAGCAGAAAAGATGAGACTTAAGTTGACTTATGCACATTGCTTATCACCAGGTTACATGTATATACATTACAAACTGTCAAGAATTTTTAAAATATGTTAAAAGAAAAAAACCCAACTTTTTCTTTTGTAGAAAAGAGCAGAAAATCTGTGCCTTAGAAAAGTGCTGCAAAATAGAATTGTTTTCAAGAAAACTAAATTTAAGATTAACAGTAAACACCATTTAGGATGAACAGTGAACACCATTTCTGGTTTCTCCCTCACCAATTACTTCCTACTTTGAGTGCTTACTTTTCCAAAGGTTCTCTCTTTAAACATTATGCATTTGTAACCATGATTCTTCAACCTAGATGGTTTATTATTAATTTTATAGCTGATAGAAAAATTCATTACAAGTATAAGTTACTTTGCTTGTTTTCTGCATAAGAGATAATTTCCAATTTTTGCATTAGTTGTTTGTTAGCATTATCTGAAGGATTGCATCAACAACTTTCAAACTATGTTTTATTAGGAAGTTATTTAAACTGACTGTTATATATATTTTTTCCAATTTCTGCTGTTTGGTTGTTCACCTAAGTCAGATTGGCATATGAATAACTGAACATTTTTAAATAGCAGAATGATGAAAGGGAAATGCCAAATACAGCACTTGTTGGATGACTTTTCATGCTGAATTTTATGAAATGTTTTGATTCACTATAATTTCATTAATTCCCAGTAGCCACACAAATGCTTGCAAAACAAACAAATAAATAAATAAAACCACCTGCACATCAGGGAACCAAATTTAGTGCTTTATTCTGTCAACAGTTTTCAAAGCATGCAATCCATTCTGTGCAAACAACCTAGAGTCAAATTTGTTCCATATTTGTAAACCAGTGATGTTCCACTAGATAGAACAAGACTACAAAAATGTGTGGTGCTTCTCCATGTTTAGATACATTAATAACAACACACACACACAAGAGATTTCGTTTAATTTTATATCATTCTATTTCATAACACTTTTCTTAACTTTTTTTTGGTAGGGTGTTATGTTTTGGGTTTTTTTGAGTACTGTGTTATATAACCTCACTTTAATTGGAAAACATTTCTTAAAAATAGAACAAAATGAAAACCTTTATGATGCTAAGAGGGAAGACTATCTGCTAGGAGACAAAGATAAAACAACTGTTCTTGGAGAAAACATTAGAGTAGACAGACGTTAATTTAAAGAATTTATTAGTATTATTTATAAGTCACCACAAAACTCATTATGGATTAAAGTCTGTTAGCCCTTCAAGAATCTAACATATTTCTCTGTCTATATAATCCTATGAATAATCCATTTAATGCAGTATATTATACATATAAAGTATACATTGCAATTTATCTTTTACTATTGACAAAACTGAAATAAAACTATTCAGTCTAAATAATCAACAATACGTAACTACTTACATTTTCTTAAGTCTGTATGTTTTAAGGATTTTTATTTTCTTTTTATTTCATTATTTCCATACAGTCATAAGTTTGAATAATAACCCCCAAAAGCTAGAAACTAGGGGGAAAATATGGATTTGAAAATAGCCTCACCTAAATCTCACAGCTAGACCCGATATATATTATAGAAAGAATTTAATAATATCTGCAAGTACAAGTGGACAATCCCAAGATGTGCAGTTATTACATGGCAAATCTGTCTCCTGATTTTGCAGTTCGTATCTATTTGTTATTAACAACACAGCATTGAATGATTCACTGCTCATTTGTTCTGTCCTGTATTCTTGGGGTTCTTTAGCACCTATCTACCAGAATAATAAGTCTTCCTGTGTGACTCAAGCAGGCAAAAAGGTGACAGATCTTCTGTTTTACCAACAGGATCCCTCCAGAGCCTCAAAATGCACACTCCTTGCCTTTGGATGTATTTTGAGGAAGAAGGGAGAGACTTGCCCTTCACAGAGAAACCCTTCCTGTGATTCTTAGGATAAACCTCTCTGTCTCATGATATCTTTAAGCACAAACCCAGAACTTTTCCCCTCGTTACACTTGAGCTGCTTTCACTTGTTTCTGCTGGAGTGGGTTTCTGTATAGACCTCCCTTGTGTTTGTATCCTAAAGTCCTTTGAGCCTGGCTCTGAAAGCTGATGTTACTGTTCTTCCACTTGGCATCCCCAGGACAAATACGTTATATAACCTAGATTTATTTTCAAGCTGCTCCCCCTTGTTATTTAGTGTCCTGTTATCTTCCAATAACACATTTTGTGTTTTATCTGCTTAGCTTAATTTCCACATCCATACTGTTTTTTATGCATCGTGTTTAATCAGTTGTATTTCTATCCCATCAGTACATTGGTTTAGGGTGTTTATTTGGACATTAGATTATTAAACCTTCTACTGAGTATGATACTGACATGGTAGTACCTTGCAGCTCCTTTAAACAAATGTTAACGTATTCTGTGAGGGCTCTTAAGAATTCTTTAGTTGGCTTCTCTTTTATTTTTTTCTCCAGAGGGAGAAGTGCAGTTTGAATTCATTCTCATTGACATACTGCTGCAGGAAACCTCTCAGACTTCAGAAATACAGATTAACTTGGGTTGTTCTACTCTTTGGGTTTGACTTTTAGACATCGGAATAATCTTGCAATCTTCCTAACCTTTTTATATTGAAGAAAAGGATAATATTTACACCAAAGTCAGTCTGAAAAATAAGCTATTACAAGTATATCAGTCCCCCTTTTCCAAATAAAATAAAATGGAACAAGCAAACAAAAAACCTAAACAAACAAAAAATCACAAACAAACAAACAAACAAAGAGAGAAACCATTGAAAACCATGAAGTCAGGAAGGAGGACAACAAAATGAGAAGTGAGGTAGAAGGAACCTCACAGGGGTGCTGTTCCTTCCTCCAAGAAGTCCAAAATGTACAGTCCCCTAAAGGGGTATTAAACCTATCAAATCCCATAATTTCGGGAGATTTTGGCATGGGGCAGGTGATATACAGATTTCATTTACTTCTGTTAATAGGGAGTAATATGGTGGCTACAATCATAGTTCAAAAAATAATTATTCTCAGAGAGAGTTGAATTTGTTGGGTACAGCAATAAAGCATCGTGATGTCTAGTTTGTAAGATGTCAGCATGAGCCTTATAGAAAGCAGGCTGTATGGCAGAGAATCAATAAAAGAAAATCACCGGTGTTTAGTAAGAGCTAAGCAGCAGCATTCGAGTTACGGCTGCCAAATCGTTCATCAGGTCACCTTGAGCAAGGCACCTTCCTGGCCTGGCCTTTATAAACTGCCTAGGGATTGTACTCAAGTCTCTTATACCTATGACAAGAGATGACTTTTCCAAAATAAATCAATATCCTTTTGGGAAACTCATGAGAAGAGACCAGAGTTTTAAAAGTTGCTGGAATACAATATTCATTCATCATCTACATAGCTCAACTATTTTAAAAAGGTGTTGCATTTTTATATCTAAACTGAGTATTTCTGAATATCCGTCCTTCTCCATATATTTCTTTATCCAGAAAATTGACAATCTAATAAAACAAATAAGTTGAGTTTTGTACATATATCCATTCAGCACAGAATATAAGTATTCTGCAAACTTTCTGCCAAGTTGCAACTGACAGGAAAAATGGCTATGTTTAAATTTCTAGACTTCCTAAGAAAAATCATTACAGTGTTACTGTCCCAATCTCCCACTCTGAAATCTGTCTGGTATTGAAAACAAACAAACAAACAAACAAACAAACAAACACCTCACATTTTTTCTCATTTTTGAGCAATAAACAGATTTGAAAAACTGAACTGCAGTAGTGAGAATAAGTATAGAGCACAAACATAGGAATTTCAGAAGCCAAACCCGTTGACAATATACAAAACTCTATAGCCCATGATATACTGTCAATAAACTTTGCCTCTTCTTCTGCTACTGCAGTGTTTGCTGAGATAGCTGGTCCTACCAGTCTCCAGCTCCTCCAACAAATGTTTATTGTTACAATTCAAGACATTCAGTAGAGCTCATGGTTTTGATGAGATCTGTTCTGAATGGGATATAATTGAATACTGTAATTAATGACCAATATGATTGAAGAGTAAGTGTAGTTATTGGAATTTAAGAACGAGACATGGCTAGACTTCAAAATAATTTTGACAAACAGGAAAAATGGCCTGAAAAAAAATATGATGAAATTAATCACTGACAAGAATATATCGTAGTTAGGCAATGTGGAATGGGAGGACCTGGCTAGGAAGCAGAAAGGGAAGGAGTCTGAGAGCTGTTGTGCTTCAAACTCTACCCTGATACCAGTGGCAGAACGCTGTAGCAAAAAAAAAAAATCACACTGGGATGGACAAATAGCTCTGTCACCTGAAAGACACATGAAAACAACTTTTAGACACTGAAGCCTCAGCTGGCATTCTGTATGTCTCTGTCTTTCAAGGAAAGAGCTATTTCTATTCATCTCATTGACTCCTTTGTATTTGCCTCTCCATTTGAGCATTTGAGTATATTTTGAGTATGTGAAAATTGATCTTTCCAGGTGCTGGTTTAAACTACTTATCAGCTACTCCAACCTGAAGTTTTCTAATGAATCTCTCACACAGACACTCACATACAGATCAGACAGCAGCATTGCACAGTAAATAGTTTGGAATAGGATGTAATAAGTAGAGACCAGTTAATAGCTTACACGCAGCTCACCCCTTCTATCGTCATTCTCTCTAGTCTTTCAAGTTTGTTCCTCCCTTTTCTTGTATTTGGCCCTTCTACTAAACATCCTATAATAAATTTTGCACAGTTCCAGAAGTTCTCTCAAATATCCCACAATAAGTGGATGATTTCCCATGAGACCCACAAATATCTTGTTTCCCCTGCCTTATTGGCTGCAAAGTTCAGGTTGAATCTCATTAAGCCTATGCACAAGCACATTCCTCAATAGCCCAAAAATCAACACAACAAAACATTTCCTCTTTTTTATAGTCTATGTAATCTTGTCTGTTTTTCTTTGTTGTTTTTTTTTGTTTCATTTTGTTTTAGTGTTGAGTAGCAACTAAGTAGAAATCCTTACAAACCTGATATCCTCAGTTTATCACAGTTGTTTCCTAATCCCTGGTAAGGATGTGATTCAGGTTTTATTGATGTAGACAGATTCTCCTTGATTAGACAGGACTTTGACTCATTTCTCCAATAACTATCTGGCAAGTTCACATTTAGTTATGATCTTTGAAGGTGACCAAGATTTGACCAATGCTAAACATACTGATCTTATTACACTTTCTTTGAACAGGAGTTGAATAGATGATTTCCTGAGCAGACTTTTAATTCAGTTTGTACATTGTTCTATTTATTTATTTCTTATTCCATATTTTGAACATATCTGTTATTTCTGCTGAGGAGTGGATGTGTTCTTTATTGCTTAGTGAATACTGCAATGAGGACCTTCTTCCAAAATGATGACAGGGTTTCCTTCCTTCCTTCCTTCCTTCTTTCCTTCCTTCCTTCCTTCTTTCCTTTCCTTTCCTTTCCTTTCCTTTCCTTTCCTTTCCTTTCCTTTCCTTTCCTTTCCTTTCCTTTCCTTTCCTTTCCTTTCCTTTCCTTTCCTTTCCTTTCCTTTCCTTTCCTTTCCTTTCCTTTCCTTTCCTTTCCTTTCCTTTCCTTTCCTTTCCTTTCCTTTCCTTTCCTTTCCTTTCCTTTCCTTTCCTTTCCTTTCCTTTCCTTTCCTTTCCTTTCCTTTCCTTTCTTCCTTCCAATACATAAAATTCTACTTAAGCATAAAAAAAAAAATAATCCTGTGAGGGTGGTCAGACACTGGAACAGGTTGTCCAGAGAGATTTAAGAGATTTAAGAGTTCCTATCCTTAATAATAAGCAAAGCTTAGTTGACATGTCCGTGAGCAACTTGCTGTAGCTGACCCTACCCTGAACAGAGGGGTTGGACTAGACAATCTCCAGAGACATTTCTGAACTCAACCGTTATGTGTGTTTGATATATAAACACACATATGCATAAGCATATATGCACTATTTACTATTATATATATAAATAATCAAATAATATGATACTGATCTCTCAACATGTCTATGATATAGCTCAACATTTCAAACATTTGTTTTACATTATTGATTTGTAAAGTGCACTTGGTATTCGCCCACACAGTATTCTGACAAACGCAGAATCAGGTATGTACCAAGGACATCACTTCCAGTAATAGTAACTTACAGTAGTTTAAAATAAACAAAACTCATTATCTGTTTGCAGGGCAGATAGAGGAGACAACTGGTGTCCTAAATTTACCTTAGAGCTTTTAAATCTCCACAAAAATACACAAGTAGTAGAGTACACTGGAAAAACTCAAGTGGCAAACTCATTATTTCATAGCAAAAAAAAATTAAACCAGATATCTTTGTTCAGTCTTAGAAGTGGCCCCTAACACTAATCACAGGCAGCAGTAAACACAATTGAATACTTGCCTCTCTCTCCTGCATTGATCTTCACTTCAAAGACTAGAGAAAACAGAAAAAAACAGAACTAGATGTTCAGCTCCTGACACTACTGCTATAGAGTTTTCCTCTGCCTTCTAAGACAGAGACTCTTTTTTCTTTTGTTAGGCAAGATACTGCTGCAACAAGGTTATTGCTTACAATACATATTTTGTTTATTTTATAGGAAAGAGTAAATATTCTGTTGTATTTAGAAGTTATGGTCATTTATCTGAACTTCTCTTCTCTTGCCTATGTAACATTAAAGACTGTGGGTGGATAAGAAGGGTTTTTTCTCTTAATTTCCAGCTCTTTCTCCCACAAGGTTTTTCCTTCAAAAAACTTCCCTTTACCCATTGGAACTAAAGATGGATTACTATAATTAAGCTACTCCTCTGCAGATTTTCCTCTCCTCTTTAGTATACAGCATGATTTCTATTCACTGAAAGGATTTTCTTCAGCAGTAAAATCCAATTGTTTTGATAATAAAATATTCACAGAGGCAATAGGGTAATTTTCCATGAGAAAAAATCTGGAGCACATCCTTAAGTACTGCTAGTTTTGCTTTCTCTGAAACAGTCCTTTCCTTTGGGAGAAGATATAGCTGAGTTGGATTTGTTATTTTCAAAACAGCAACAGTGCATTAAAACTCAATGATTAAGACTTTCCCCCAGAAAACAGAAGATCTGGCTTACCTTGGTGGTGAAATCTCATCTCTCATTTGTCAAAAGAATGCTCTAGCCTATAAACTACAGCAGGAGGAACAGAAGGGCAAGCAAAAGTGATACCTGCTGTGCCTCACTTCTCTAGCTACAACTGAATTATTTTAGAATGAAGAATGGAAGAGTCAGAGGGTCAGAGACATGGGATAAACGAGAGCAATTCCTACAGCTTAGTGAGTAAAATCATCCAGCAGGGACGTGACAGACCATGGGTCTAGTTCTGGGTCCCTAGATTACTGACAAGGTACATTCTATGGTTTATTTTTCTTATTATTTATTAACATGTCCCATACAATCCTAATATCTTATTGCACAAACAGTCCTGTGGAGGTCAGAATGGCTCTGTGTTGTACAATGCTATTGCTTTCATGTTTCATGTTCAAGGACTCTTTGAGGAAACTGTTTTGAAAGATCAGATGATAAAAGTTCACCCTTCCGGTTTGCTTGCCTGCTCATTCAAAGTCTGCTGGCTCATTCCTTGTATTCAGCTTTATTTTGTTTTATTAAACTCTGCTTTCACTGAAAGTTGTATTAAATCTAGCTGGGTTGGTTTGTTGTCTGTTTGTTAACATATAGGAGTATCCATTTAAATACATTTTGTAATTGCTGTTTATTTGCCTATCCAGCTTTTCACACAATTGTTGAGGTTGAAGGGAACTTGAGGAGACCTTTTAGTCCAGTCCCTTTACTCCAACAGGACCACCTACAGCAGGTCACCCAGGACTGTGTTAAGTGGTTTTAGAATCTCTCCAGGGATGGAGACTCTAAAACTTCTGTGTAACCTGTTCAAGTGTTCAGTTACCCCCACAGGAAACTAAGTTATTTTCTTATCATTGAATAAATGTCCTGTAGAGATATTTTGTGTGTGTTTTTGTTTGTTTGGTTGGTTGGTTTGTTTTGTTTTGTTTTAATTTGTGCTAGGTTTGTCTTGTCCTGTCAGTGGGTACCACTGAGTAGAGACTGACTCCTGCATCTTTTTTCCCTCCAATTGCGTATTTTCTTTAGCCTTCTGTTCTCCAGGCTAAACACTCCCAGTTCTCTCAGCCTTTCCTCATAGAAGAAATGCTCCAATACCTTCATGATCTTTGTGACCCTATACTGGAATCATTCCAATAAGTCCATACCTTGCTTGTCCTGAGGGGCCAAAAACTGGACTCAGCACTCCAAATGTGTCTCACCAGTGTTGAGCAGAGGGAAAGTATTATCTTCCTCAATCTGATGGCAGCATTCCTCTTAATTCTTACCAGAATGCTCTTAGCCATCTTTGCCAAGCAGATATATTGTTGGCTCATGTCCAGCAAGAAATCAAGGTCCTTCTCTGCAGAGCTGCTTCCCATATAGTCACCCCATTCTGCCCCCCCAACATATACATGTGGACAAGGTTATTTCTCCTGAGAGGGAAAACTTTGAATTTCCTCCTCTTTAACCTCATAAGGTTCTTCTAGGCACATTTCTCCAGTCTGTTCAGCACCCTCTAAACAGTAGCACAACCGCTTGGTGTATCAGCTACTCCTCACAGTTTTGTGTTATCTGCAAACTTGCTGAGCTTATACTCTGTCCTAGTATTAATGAAGATGTTTAACCTTATTGGCTCAATATTGACCCCTGGGGTACACCACTTGTGACTGGCCTACCGCTGTACTTTATGCCACCAATCAAAACCCTCTAGACCTTACTGTTCACGTAGTTTTCAGTCTACCTCACTGTCTCCATATCTAAACTACACTTTGTTAGCTTGCCTATGAGGATATTATGGGAGACATTCCAAAGATCTACTAAAGCCAATGTAAACAACATTAACTGCTCTTTCCTCCTCCAGTAAATATGTAATCACATTATAGAAGGCTATCAGGTTTTGGTATATGATTTCCAATTTGTAAATCCATGCCAACTATTCCAAATCACCTTCCTGTCCTTCATGTTTTCAGAAATTATTTCTAGGGCTTTTCCTGTCACTTTCCTAGGGACCAAGATGAGGTTCACCAACTTTCAGTTCCCCAGATCCTCCTTCTTGTCATTCTTGAAGATCACAGTTACAAGTGCTTTCTTACATAATAGAATATCTTATATTATTTTCTCTATACTATAATTCAGAGGTAGAAATCCAAACAGAAAAGAGCATTATTAAAATATATTTGTCTGTTTACATGAACTCCCGAACTTTCTTTTTTACCTGAGGACTGAGACCTTGTCACTTAGCATCAGTGATTATGTCTATACTACTACTTTATTGGTGCCAGGGAGTGTACACAGGCACTGCAAAATCCATGTTTGTCCTGAGCTTGACTGAGATAGAGCTTTCACAGGAAGGTGGGAGGGGACACAGCTGAGCCAAACTAGTCAAAGGGATATTTGATACCATGTGACATCATACTCAGTATACAAATTGAGGGATATGGCTGGGGGTGGGAATTGCTGCTCTGGAGTGGTCTGGTCATTGTTTTTCAGGGTGGCAAGTGATTGCATCATCTATCCCTTGCTTTGTATATTCTTTTATTGGTATTGCTGTTGTTTACCTCTTCATTTGCTATCTTGTTAAACTGTTTTTGTCTTAACCCACAAGCTCTACTTTTTTTTTCTTTTTTTTCCCAATTCTCCTCCCTATCCCACTGTGTGGAAAAGAGTGAGCAAGTGGCTACATGGTACTTAGTTGCCAGCTGGGGCTAAACCAAGACAATGTTATGCTGCTAATTTTTCAGGATTGATACAGTACTTTCTAAGTCACCTTGTATTCTCCCAAACATTTACCAGAAAGAAATCAAGAGGAAAATAACTGAATATCATGGAGATCAACTTAGAATTTAGGGATTGATTGTATGCAGCAAAATAGAAACATACACCCTGTGGTGATAGTTAATATGTAAACTCGTCAGGAAGGGAATGTGAAATCTCTGTGTTTGGAAAAGTACCCTACAAAGATGGTGCAGATCAATAGCAGAAGTGAGTCGTTCTTCAGCTTGCTCCTGAACTTTTTCTGATGCCTTAATGGTTAACAATAATTCTTAACCTCTTGGGAAAGCTTAGAATGGAAAGTTTACCGTTTCTAGTAAAAACAAAGCATGCAAAATTAAATTTCCCAACCTAAACCTATGTTTTCATCTAAGTCTGCCTTAGCCATAAGAATTTCTTCAGTCCCTTAGGAAATTATTGGTTTTGCAAGTTTGATCCTTTCCAAACTTCTTTTTGCTATGTCAGAGAGAAATGATGAGATTGTGTAGCAGCTCACAGCATCCATGTTGCAGACTGTTTCTGACAATGCAGACACTCAAGAAGAGTCCCTAGGGTTTCAAAGCAATGTAAACTAGGGGTTTTCATAAGAGATAGAAAGCATTCAATAGTTTTATTTACTAAATACCACACATGCTCATACATGGAACACAGGGAAAATAATTTAATGGATTGAGATTAAAAGCAAACCTGTCACATACAAAGTTTGGAGTTTGTTGGGGTTTTTCCTGCCTTTATTTTTTTACATATATATATCAAAGAGTACTTAAATTACTGTTGAATCTAGAAAACTATGATTACAGAGATATGGGCTATGCAACATCCATCTAATAGAAAATGGCAAACACACTTGGCCAGAGCCATCAGTTTTCTTGTCCTGAAGCTATTTGGCTCTGCAGAGCTTGTATCCATATGAATAAATGCTCCTGCTCTTCAAAATACGATGGCATCATCCAAGCCATTTACTCACAATTGTTCCTGGCCTGTACTAAATCTCAAGCCATTCTAAGGTGTACTTGCAAAAGTAATAGTTGCCCTGAGCTGAAAAAAGACTCTTAAAAGTGCAAAGAATCTATCAATATGGACAATTCACTTCAGAATCTGGGAAAAAAAATAGTTTAAAACAAAGTTTGAGTTGTAAAAGCAGCTTGTGCTTTTACAGTATATTAGAAAATGTTCTGAGAGAATGCTGGAGACTATTAGGCCATTCCTTCTTGGCAGAGACCAGGAATCATAGAGCAGCACTTGAGTAACCTCTCCTTCTCAGGCATATATTTTGCCTCTGTGGTACAGAAAAATCTATTTTCCAATAAGAAATATAGCAGTGTCTACTGAATTCTTCTGAGTTCATAAATAGATAGCATAAGGATATATTAAGCATCAAGGGTAAGTACAAGCACATACTTAAGCTTACCTTCCAAAGCGGTTTGCTAGGACAATACAGATCAGTGTAGTAATTATCTAAGGAACAAGCAGTTAATCCCAGGAGACAAGGAACAGTTTCCCAAATAACTTCTCCAAAATACCCTCTATTAAACTGATATAGGCATTATGACTTTGTCTCAACTTCCACATCGATGAGCAAATGAGTTTTTTATATGTTTCCCTTCCTTATTAATGAAAACAAAAGTAACCTTGTTTGCTTTGTTTGTTTTTTTATGCTGTATACAAATAATAGCCTTTTGATGATCCTTGTCATTTTGCAGTGAAGTGTAAACAAATAAATTTAATTGTGCTGTGAAGATAATCTAAACAAAAAGCAGAATAATACTCTCTTCATGTCATCAGAAGCTGTATTGTTGCATGAAACAGGAATGCAATAACATCCCATACAAATGTATATATTTTAATAGAGCTCAGAAGTTTACATAAATTACACATTTTGGTGATATAAAGCATAAACAATTTGACACAATACCCGTATTGTTAAAAGAATTTGCGTCAGGAGTGAATTTTCTGGAAAAAAAATTTTGCATGCTAAAACATAAAACAATAAAGAAATGCAGGGAAAATGAATATTCTTTATTCTGTCCTATGAACCTCATGATACAATCCAATTTTCCAATGAAAGTGAATGAATGACTTTAGAATAATAAAGCAGTGTTTAATGCCATAATATGTGAACAGTGGGAGCAGAAATCTATAAAAATGTAAAACACAGTGAAGGAAAGAAATAAGAAGAAAGATGCATATACCTGTGTGGGAAAAAAAATCCACTAATTCAGCATTTCTAATCTGTGTACTTACACATTTCACAACTCTTCCTATATATTTTTTTATTCTTTTGTACATGGGTGTCCTGGATTCTCCCTGGGCAAGCATTCTCTCTTTCTAACAACAGCGTATTCAGAGTACAGTGTGTTGTGCATCTGTCATGTGAACAACATTTAGAATGAGATTATATATCTGTTAAGTTGATGTTCATTCTCTTTGCAAGAACTCCTTTTTCTATGTGTTGATGCACAATTTCTTTCAGTTTATTTTGGTTTCTTCAAAACTACTCTTTGGCTGTGGGGACTCCCTATCCTAACTTAATCAGATTTATTATAAAAATGTTTGTCTGTGGCATGGAAAAATGTCAAATGGGAATCTCATTACTTTCTTCTTGACAGATGTTGAGAGAATATTAGTTTGATTTCAAGGGAGAGTGGCTGCTCTTGAGTGGGAACTAACAGTAAATCTGCCCACCATAGGTACTTTGAATATGCCCAGATCTGCTGTTGTGTTAGCAGGAGTATGTGGTTTGTTCATTAAGACGCTTACACACTCCATTGGCTGTATTTTATGGGATAAAAACGACATGCCATTGCTTGAGGGATTACTCAGAGTGTAAATAAAAGAGGATGAAAAAGTTACAAAAATTATTATAATCTGAAACCTTGATCAATCTAAACATCCTGTGGCAACTGGAGGGCTGGTAAATTGCTACAGGACATCAAAAGTGTCATTGAAGACTGTAGTATGGCAATTGAGTTGTGTCCCATGTTAGATTGGACTGAATTCCCTTGTATAGTTTTCCCTTCACTAACTACAGCAGTCTCTTAACTCGATACTTTGAAAGGTTGGATATGATGAATCACACATTATGGAGTGCCCTTAGTCTCAATTCAGTATTCTACAAATAACTTTCTAGTGCTATTTGACTCCTCATGTCTTGTATGCCTAAGACATATGCACAGAGGTGGTAGACATGATATGATAAATACAGGGAGATTTGTGCCCTGTGTAGGCAGACAGAATGGTCTAAGACATCTTATATGGCACTTGATGCCTTTGTATGGGTGAGTGGAACCTTCTGTACCTCCAATACTAGTTTTATTACAGCATAACTACATAGAGAAGAAAATGAATCTTAGAAGTCAAGGTTGTTTGAAACAAATGCAGAATTCCAAAGATTAATGAGAAAGTGTATTGCACCATGATTTTAATAACCCTGCACAAATTAGACATTATGAATAAAGCAACAGGTAAAGTATTAAAATAACTATTAAAGTCAGAGAGAGTGGTTTGTGATAACCTGTAGTAATAATAATGTAAGTTAAAACTAGAATTTAATGTGAATTGAATTTAATTCAAATTGATGAATCAAGTGGAAGAATTCTGAGAAGTAGCTGGGCACCCTCTTGAAACATGTATTAGCTCTGATTGTAAGAAAAAAAAAAAAAAAGGAAAAAGAAAGTAAGACCCATAGCTTAAAATTAAAACCAGCTCATTTTTTCAGACTTTCATTAGATTTTGTGGTGAAAACACACATAAAGCATGTCCCATGCCATAGTGTACAGATTATTTTATCATAAATTATAAATGTACATTCTCATCTCTGAAATTATTGATCAAAAAAATGCTCGAAAATGCTACCAAATTTCCAGATTATTAATTGAAATCTAGGCCAAACTCTGTGATCTGTTCTGCAAAACAGGGTAGTCTAAACAATCCCTTTCATTTTTAATACCTGCCTACATGCCAAAACAATCTTCTATGTTTGCTGTTATTAGACGTCTTGAGTGGCATTTCTGGAAGTAAGAATATGATAAATTTCTGAACATACGCTTAAGGAGTCATCACATATTTTTCCTCATATACCTGTCTTCCTGCAGGCTTCACACTGGAACAATGAGGATAAAATCTCAAAGTTGAGGAGTAATCACAGTTTCAAGAAAAACTCCCCACATCTTTCCTCAGTAAATAGAGGAATTAAGTCTCTGTGACTATTATCAACTGTAAGTAGAACTTTCAGAAACATTCATCCCTTTTAAAGAAAAATCGTAAAAACTATCTAGAAGCTGTAGGGAGAAAGCTTTAGAAAGACAATTTGACCTACTATGCATTTCATAAAAAGAAATAGACATCACAATAGTCCTTGGTCAGGATTTAGAGAAGTAAGGCAGGGTGAAAAGTAAAGCTTACCCATCAGACTTAATTTAACCCCATAACCTAACTCTTTCAAGCTATTGATATAGGCATGAAGTACACAAAAATAATTAAAATCTAATTTCCCTGGAAAAAAAAAAATAAGTATAATCTCTGACTAATATAAACTAGACAACACGGCTGGGGCAGTAAGTGAAAACTAAATAAAAAATTATTATTATTATCTGGAACATAAAAAACCACATTTCTAAGGCAATTAATTTGTCTTCTAATAGCTACCATAGATCATTATTTTTTCTGCAGCAAGATTTAAGAAGTGTCTTTGACAAAACTTTTTTGACTATCATTTTTGGAAGACCTCATATTTTAGCATGTCTAGCTTCAATCTCATCTATCCTTCATCTTGCAATTATCTCTCAATTGCCTTTCCCTTCGAGCACTTGAGTTTTGCCTTTTTATACAGTAAGGCATAAAAATTTCAGATTCTGAAATAAAAAATACTTTAATGGTATCATAGAACTGTTTTTTCTTAAAATACATCCTTAAAGAAAGCCACAGTTTCTTGGAACTTCCTCTCAGAACTGCATTACCTGTAAAGACTTCATGTTTCTTTGAGGAGATCATCCCCAACTGGAGTGTTCATATGACTTCCACAGGAGCAAACATTTCTCTCCTTTCATTCTGGATGAAACATACACTTCTATGCCCTTACTTTCGCTGACCTAGGCATATAAGAGAATGAACATCTGGAAAAGTAAAACCTCAATCTGGATCAAAACACTGCAATGTAGATACAGTTCTGTATCTCCCCAAACAGAAAATGGGAGGCAGAGAGAGAGAACTAGATCTGGTGGATGGTCAGCTCACTGCTCAGTGCTTCCAGGTGCTGGGACAGTAAGGTGACTGTGCTATCTGGAATAGAACTGCAACCAGCTATCGCTTCTTTCCCAAGTACTAATATCTGATTGAGGTTAGGAGAGTCCCTTCATAAAATGAAATTGCAAGATTTGCATGATAAAGGCGCTAGTGTCTAAGGAGAGGAAATATTCTTATGGAGAAATGGCTGATGTGCTTTCAATGAAAAAATGAATACCTTACCAGAATATCCAGCAGATGTAACAACATAATTAACAAATATAACACTGATGTTTCCATGAGATTCACAGTATCTTGGACATCTTTAATTTCTCTTTCAATTACTTCTTTTTTTTCCTGATGCACTTCCAAGAACATCTGTGAGTATTTGTTTTTATTCCTAACACAAAGGTCTTAAGATATCCCTCAACCACCTCTATTTCTGTCTTTAATTATAATGAAATTCTGAGGATAGTATAATCTTGTATTCTTTATTCAAAACACTTAAGGGGAAATGCCTTGACTGAAAGAGTAGTTATGGATTTGGGCCCACATTGCTTTCCTGCTACAGTATGGAGACTTTCACACCATCAAACATGGAGTGTTATAGAACATATGGAATTTTAAGACTCAAATCAGCAGCATTGTGGAGCAGCAAATTAATCTGTTTAATTTCAGAGAAATATAATCTATTTATTACCCTTATACCATGAGGTTTCTCTGCTACACATTAGTGTATTCTGTCTTCTCACCTATTTTTAGTCATCAGCACAGCAAATAGAATGAAAATCAAATATGCTTACCATAAAGCTTCATATTATTATGTCCCAAAGCAAAAATAAATACATATGTTTTCAAATTATCTGTTGTTCTCCTGCAAGAAGAGTCTCAAGGAAATGTAGGAATTGGCACCTACAGCTACACTGGATCATTTGAAACATGGGGGAGTTGTTTGTTTTTAATTAACATTTAGGCCAAAACAAGCCATGATGACAGTAGAGAACAACAAATGTATTAAAAACAACATTGTTTCAGTTCAGGAAAGTGTATCTTTTGTTGAAACTTGTGCATGCTCATTTTCTTCTCTTTCTTAAGCTTACTGCAAGCTGAATTTGTTGGGGAAAAAAAATAGTACATCCATTTTAAATTTTTTGTTTGAGTGAATAGACATATTGGAGCAGAAGAAGTTTGGAGGTGTTACTGATACTTCAGACAAATACAAATCCCTCCTAATAAGCCTTACAGCTTATGACTGCAACAGGAGGCAAAAAAACAAAATTAGGAGCAGTCCTCTGATCTCCACTGGAAGTGAAACCAGGATCAGCTCATGTGGAGGTAAGGAAGAACTGAAGCCAAGCTGCAGCTTTCCCTATTTGTGCTCACACCATCCAGACCAAATGTGCACAGGCCTATGTGAAAACTTATTGTAGCTTTCCCTCTCAACAGTGGAGTTTGACGGACATCCACTTCTTTTTCCCTTATAAGCCACATGAATGTCTTATATCAAAAAACGATTTCATTATATTTTCTTTGTAAAATGTAGAGACTGCATTAGCTTGCAGTTAAAGGATAAGCTCAAACACAAAAGACAAAGGAGACAAGCTTGAGTTCTGCCTGTGCAACCTCAGAAAATTTAATTTCCATCTCAGTTCCCAAAAAATAGAACATGAATGATAATCAATAATGTTTCATGACCTTACAGAGATACTGTGTGCGTCAAGGCATGGCAATATGATGGGAATCAAGTCTGTGAAGAAACTCCTAATATCCTTATTTCTGAACTCTGCAGGAGTTTCACGGTCATAACTACCCTGAAAATTTCCATATCAAAATTACCATAAAGTTGTTGTGGTTGCTCATATTGTAGGCAGAAAAGGAGAGAGAAACTAGGACAAAAAAATCCTTAGAAGCCAATTTTCTGAGCCACTGTCTCCCATCATTTTGCACTTAAGAAAGGTTTCAAAAGCCCTATGGATGAAGCACCTCATCCTCATTTTTTTATGAGACAAGGATCAGTGCCTACAAGGTCCAGGCCTTATTCCACAGGATGACAACAGCTGAAATTGCAGCGCCACAGTTATGCAACCCCACAACTTTTCCTGTGTTATATGACCTCCTGAGCAAACAGGATGAATGAGGAAAGAAAGGGGGCTGAATGGAGAATGAGCACTCTATCCTCTTTATAACATCTATCAAATATAGGCTTATCCAGCTGAGAAAAAAGTTGGAGACACCTGAACTGTTTCAGCTTCTGGCTGTTTCCCCCGCTAGCACTACACCAGTAATGTCTGGAGTATGCTAAAGTATAGATTACATGAAGTCTGCTGGATACTAATAAATTCCTTTCTGTTTTGAGTTATTTTGAATGAATTGTGTTAGCAAAAACTATTCTTTGAGATATGACAGGTATCATTTCTCTCATGCAGACTCTACGAAAGAGAAAAAGGTAGGAAAAATAGGCATACCTGCTGCTCTGTTCACTATGTCCACAGACAGGCAGAGTGAATAAGCACTGCAAAATTTGGCAATGTGTTTTTAAAATTATAAGTAATAATGACTTTGGATGATAAATCTATGGTGCACAGTGTTCTTAAACTCAGAGAGGCAGCAATGACTCTTTGCATTCCCAAATAATATAATTTTAGGACTTCCCAATACAGAACATTTCCACACTCCTACTCCCAGATATGTCCTGTAAATCAGTACAGATAATGTAATTCAAATTTTGGCAACTTCCCAGGAAGGCTATACAGATCATTGCTGAAGAACATAAAATATAAATTGAATGGAAGATTCTGTTTTGTGGAGCTTATTACTTTCTACTGCTGCTAGATGTATTCACATATTCCAGATGACCTTTCTTAGCTTTCACAGCAGGAGAGACTAGCTGGAATTTGCCACCCTCATTGCCCCTTTTATCTATGCCACCAGAAATTTAGGTAGATGAAAATTAGAGCAACATGAAGCTCCAGGGAATCAATTCAGAAGGACTGATATTAAATTTTCCTTCAATCTGGAGACACATGCAGCTGTGACACTTGGATTTCAGATAAAACCACATGGAAATGCCTTCACCAGGGGGCTGGTCCAGGGAAGCAGCAGAAGAGAAGGCTGGTATTGGTTAACTCTCTCCTTATTCCCCCTGCAAGTGGCCTCCCATGACAGAGCAATGTTTCTGGGGGAAGAAGAAGAACTTTTCACTTAGGATACAAATACACAAGATGGCTTCATTTGCAGAACCAGCTGCATTAGTGGTACTAGAAAAAAATTATATGATTCAAAGTTTTGAGCCGAGTAATTCCAGAGCATCCAAGTAATCTTATAATCCATGAAGTGGGAGAGGACAGACACTTTAAAGCAAGCCCTGGCCACCAAGGTTTGCTATCACCCCTGTGCCCCACCTCAAACCAAATTTCTTTGTAAATCTTGATCCCATTTTATATGCACAGCATGTAGAAGTGCAGGTGGATTGTTTTCATTTGAACCCTTGGCATCCTAATATACAGCTGAATTCCCTAAGACTTAGAAATATTCCACCTCCTGATTTCTGATCAACAAATCCAAATCAAAGCAAAATATCAGCCTAAAAATCTAGTTTCAGCCTCGCTTAAGACATCTGCATAGAGAGGTTTGTAACTAAAGGCCAAGTAAGTTTGTGTTTGTGATTTTCTTACAGTCATATCACTGTTCTGCTAATGACAACTGTGGTAGTACTTATTTGATGACTTCATGACTGATAGCAGTATTGAGAGAAAATAATGTGTATGAGTTCTCACTGTCCCACTGCCATCCATCAAAAAAAATATCTTTAAGAAACAGGCAAGAGCAACCACATTTTTTGACACTCCTGGCCCAGTGGAGTTTTTCATTAAAATACATATTTACTTAGAGAGATGAAGTTCAATGGTGATAGTTATTTCACAACTAGTATCCTGCAGTTCATGATCATTAAAGTCAGCTAGTCAGCAGAGGGCACTGAAGGGAAAATTTTAATAGATTCTGTTGGTATAATCACCGCTGCCACCAACCTCTGATGGCTCGAGGCTCAGTATGAATGAGTGTCTGCAGCCCCTTGTATTTTATTAATATTGTTGTTCGTCTAATGAGAAAGTCATTTACCTACTGTGTGTGATGAGGTTCCTTGATAGATGTTACTGCTTACTTTCTTCTCACTCAGTGTTTTGGCTCTTGCAGAAATATGGGAGAATTATTTTTTTTTCAACTTTTTTTCTTTTACTTTTTTTTGTGGTATCTGAAAAAAATTATATAGAGCATCCTCTTTACCCTTCCTGTCTGAATAATTGATACTGCTTATCCCTAACAGGATACCTATCCACATTACCTTTTAAATATTGGAATACTTCATCAGAAACTTATTTGTTTTTTAATCATTGCTGAACTCAACTAATAGCAACTCTTTTCCTCATACAAATTGTTATATTGCTTCAGACCAATGGTATGAAATTGATTTCACTTTTCTATTTTGCTTTTCAATTCTGATTTTAGACTGGTATTCCACCTAAAGGACAAGGTCGTGTATTCCAATGTTCCAATGTTGGGCTTTACCATAATAATTCTTGATAATTCAAATGAGTATTCAATCCTTTTCGGTATTTTTTCATTTTAGGAGTCTAAATTTCTTCCCATATTAATAAGCTTCACAATCTAGGCAGGTGATTCCCACCAACCCTGGCAACTGCATGTTAAAGTTTGTGAAGATACTTCCTGTGACATTCCATGTGTCACGACTGGTGCATTTAGTGATGGGCCTATTTGGAATGTAATAACTCATCCTCAGTGATGCTATGTTTGTTAGTGGCACAATTGCATATGTTGCATATTTCTGCAACATTGACTATATCTCCTCTGCCAGTATTTTCTAAGACAGGTTTAAGAAAAATATTTTTATTTCTTGTTAACAATAAACTTCCCACAATGGAAAAGATATGATAGTTCTACAGATCTTTAACCTTCTGTAGAATTACATATCACAAATATATTTATCACACACACATGTTACATATTGCAGACTACCTTACACTGATACAGGCTGAACAGTGCCTGGCAGGGGAGCAGCTCCTCCAAAAAGGCCCTAGGATCCCCTGGAGACAAACTGGAGCATTAAAACCAGGCAGCATGGCAGGCTGACTGCGTCCTGGACTGTAGGACCATGAGCACAGCCGTAAGAATAAGGAAAGCAGACATCCCCATCTCTACTCAGTACTTGTTAGGCTGCACCTGGAAATTTGTCCCAGTTTTTCGTTTGCCAAATATAAGAAAGATGTTGCTAAACTTGGAGATGTTCAAGAGGCTGGAGCACATGATATATGAACTGACCTCAAGGCAACAGAAGTGGAACTGGGAATGGAAAAGTGCACAGAGTGAGCTGAATAAAAACCCCATGGCCATGAAACCATTTAAATGTCTTGACAAGTGGAACTGCTGAGTTTTGCACAGCTCTAATACCATTCTACTCTGATTTTGAGGCATTTGCAGAAGTCTAAAAACAGTTTGCTTATAATCCCTGCCCACCGGTGGCTTTTGATTATTATTTTAGAAAGACTTTAGTGCTAAATCAACATTCTGTTGAGTATCCAAGAAAAAGTTTCTGTAAAAAACACGTAATTTTGAAAGTGATGAAGGGCTAGGTGAGTGCCAAAGTATTTTTCAAAACTCATAGGTGTATTCATAGTTATTTCAAATGTTATCCCTCTTTTATCAGACAAATGTTATCCCTGTATGCTGCAACAGATATCTTCAGTAAACAAAACACACAACATGATTTATCATTTTCTGCAGTTACCTTTTATAATGACCTACACATTTCCAGTGCTTGATCAATGGTCAGGCTAAGGCTGTTTACTCAATCCACTTAAATAGTATTTCTGATATTATATAGAGGCTCTGAGTGCATATTGAGGTAGCTTTGAAGCCAGGCTGAAAATGTTTGGGGTTCACTTTTTCTAAATGAGGCAGTGTGTAGACATCACACTGCAAAACCACATGAAAGTGTCAGAAGTTTTTTTAACTCTTGTGTCAAAGCCCTAGAAAATATCATATTTTTGTCTCAAAATCAAGAAAAATGAAGATTGTAGGGAAAACAAAGTCACTCAAAAAAGGTCATTGCTCCAAGCACCTGCCTACTGGACTTTCTTTTATTACCCCCACAGCCACATCATCTCTTATGGAGACAACAACTTGTTTTGAAAAATGTCAGAATATTTGGCCAGAGATTTGTCGACATAATATGTAGATAAGGCTTTAAATGATCTTGAATGAAGAGATAGGATATAAAAAAAACTTTGCAAATGGGAAATGGCACTTCAAAATCAATTATGGCAGTCCCCTTTTTAGATTCTGCTTGGAATAAGAGTCCAAATATTGTTTTTTCCCACATCAAAATGCAATCACAGTTGTACTGTTTTTCTAGTCTATATTCTTAGTTATAAGTAGCATGCAGTTTTCTAAATTAACTCTCTGATTTACAAACACCATTTAGATGTCTTCTGCATACATGTTAGATCACTTAATTTCTTTGCATAATAATTTTGGTAAACAGAGAACACTTTCAAATAAAGCATCATTTACAATATTAAGTGAAAGAAATACTGGAATAAAATCTGCAAATGCAATTCTTTTTTAAACCCATTTACTTTCCATTTAGATTAAAATCAGTTCAACATGAGCAATGTTGAGCTTTAAACAGTGCAATTAAACCATATTATGTATGACAAATAATGCCATTATTAATGAAATTTTTTAAAGAAAAAAGGTTATTTGGTTGAATTAAATTCTAAATTGCTCCAAATATAACAAAAGCCACTGTCAAGCTCTGCACACAAGACTCAATTATGTCTGACACTGCACGGACATGCCTAGTAGATGGCCAAGGGTGAGGAACCCACTGCCCTGACTTTCCCAGAAAAAACAGAAACGAGTACAGCCGAGCTCTGAACCTCTGTGGCTGCTATAGCTCTGCTAAACAGGATCTGCAGGAGAAGATTAGCTCTGTATTATAATGCCTAATATTTGGCTATGGTGAAGAATCCATGTCCTTAAATTGTCTGATGAAAGTTATATACACAAAGGGATGTCTATCCCATGCACTGAACTGCAGTGACAGAAATTCTGAGTTTTTGTATCCTCATGGTAGAGCAAACTCGTGTCAAAAATGAGCTAATGACTGTTTTGTTCTATTGCACAGGAACTAGTAAGTCTCATTTAAGCATCATACTTTGTGGGTATCTTGATTTCCCTCCTGGTTCCAAAGGAAAAGTAACATCTGGATGAAAGTTGTCCTGGTATAAACAAAACACCAGAGAACTCTTTGTCCATGTGTGTGTGATGGTGGAGGTGATGAGAGCTTTCTGGCATTAGTCTTAGAAGAGTGTTCAGAGATTTGCAGGTGTTCATAAAGTTTTTAACCATCCAGTATTATAGTTTATCTGTGATATTATTGATATTGATCTTGAATGTATAATTCAGCTACTGCTAGCTACATATAGGTCATTAAATCAATAAATCATTTGGATGCTAATTTGATTTAAACCATGCAACTTGAGAAGATTTTACCAGAGGCAAATTGAAACCTAGATCTCCATCTCCAAAATGGTGAAATATAATAACTAACAAGATGCGTGGGCAAGAACTGCCATTTTTGTGTTTTGGTTTGGATTGAGGTTTTATATATATATATATGTATAGTTTTTTTGAACCAGCATATTATGGACATGTAAAGTAGACTGTCGCTCATTTTCAAGATAAGTAAAGGGACTAACTTTAGACAAATGAATCTACCATGTCCAGAGTTTCTCTGATGAGTGCTAAAATGCCCAGATAAGTTACTTTTTAACACTACACACAGTTTTTTAGTTTCATATGCAGTTTACTGAGGTCATTTTACAGAGCTAATTTCCTCTTCAGTCTAATTCAAGATACAAGTGCCTTTCTGGTTCTTATCCAGACTCTCCAGTAAAGTTAACAAAAAGCTCAATAACTTACTATGAAATGGATTAAATCTGGCTTAGGAGAAGTCATTCTTTCATTCCATCACAGAAAGCCTGGCACCCAAACTCTGAGATCAACAAAGCTGCCAACAACTGAGAAATAAATGAATAATCATGTCAACATGAAAAATAATAAAAAAAAAAAAAAAGGAAGACATATTTTCATAGTATGTAGTAGGCTCTTGGGTTTTCCCTGATATTAAGGTATTCTAGTTCTGTTATATTTGCCTGGTATTTTAAGACCATTAAGCAGAGGAGTTTCTGCAGTTGTATTTACTTGGTTTGATCAGATAATGAGAGACAAGATATACCTCAGGAGAGGACAAAACAGATGAGGGAGAAATACTCTCTTCTGAAGAAGTTTAAATTATATTGATTTTTTTTCTAGAGATGTTTAGGAAGGAAAAGAGCTCTCTCATGACAGCTGTACCAGAGTGAGCTTAGTATGGCAAGCCTCACTTTCATCAGGAGGAACATCATACACCTCAAGGACACAAAACTTTCTAATGTCTGTAATTTAGTGCATATATTCAGGCCCACTCTCTCCTTACAAACATTTAGAACTTGCTTAGTATCTCCACAAGGCTTTGAGATGTTGACATTTGGATTTGCATTTCCACTTCATTTACTTATCACTTACCTAGTGATGTTTTCTTAAATGAGTTTATGGGTCACTTGCACATGCTTGCAAACATTTTTAAACGCAAGTGCATGCATTCATATCATAAACATTTAATATTTATTTTTTTAAAATATAATATAGAAAAATATATTATACCAGTCACAAGAGCATTTTATTAATGGACTGTTTAAAGCAAACAAGACATACATAAAATTGTTGGAAGTTAAAGCCCGGTACTTTGAGGGGTTTTAAAAAACTTTTTCAGAGTTGATGTATAATAAATGGTCTTAGACTGCATTTTGAGACTGCAATTACAAACTTGTTTGAACTGAGAATACTTAACAAAAACAGAGGGTGAAGATTCAAGTGTATCTGGCAGAGACACCCCAGTTTCATTAAGACAATTCTACATGCCTTTTTGAACTATATATGAGAAGAGTGCATTCCTATTCCCTTTCTTGCAACAGGTTTGTCTGAGAGCACGTGGTGGCAGAACTTGTCCTTAGACACCTTACATTATTGTCAGGGGAGATACCTGTTTAGAGGTGAAGTGATATTTGAGGGCTTCTATAGACAGATTGAATAAACAGATGCATTTGAACAGATAAATTCAGTAGTTAAGACCATTTGATTCTATTTAATGATAGAGAGCCTAAGATGTGAAAATACTAATTCCAGTGACTTAGGGCACTAAAATGTGTTATTACAGATAGACCTGATATATTTTATCTTTAAAGCAATCAGATTAAGAAATTAAGCAATAATTTTCATTACAGCCACATATGTAATTTCAAAGACAGTATCTTTTTTTTCTTCTTCCCCTTCCTCCCTTCTGGAAGGAGCAGAAAAATAGTTATGGTTACTTTGTTAGCAGTATAATTTCTAGTGAATAAACATTGTATTATAGCCATCCTTACTCCAGGTCCTATTCCCAGATTCAAATATATGTGAATGGGCAGCAACTAAATGGTTCTCTGAGCTAAGAGGTGGTTTAAAATTATTCCAATAGAAATATCACCAAGTCTAGTTAGTTTAGGTGGAGTTTTAAGACCCGTCTGTTCTTCACTAGAACCTTTGCTAGGGTCTAAATGACTGCAACCTGTTCTTGTTAGAAGCAGCAACAGGAACAGCAAATGTATCCTAAATAGAAGGGAAAAGGACATTGTGATGTGTTTGATCATCACACTGACGCTCTGTCAGCAGGAGAACATTTCAAAATATGAAAAGTATCCTGGCCACTCTGAGGTCAGGGTAACACTTTTAAAGTGAGCATTTATGCTCAAGTTTCAGATCAGTATTTTTGCACATTGCTGCCAAACTAAGATATGGTAATTTTAATTTCTCATTCCTCTAATGAATGAATGATATCTCTAGAATTTACTTCGTTATGCTTTTGACTAAGACACTTCTTCATAAAGTATTCCAGAAGATAATTGCAGCTGAACAAAGTGTTCCCCGGGTAAATAGTCTATAGCTAGTGTAAATTATCCTGTGCATGTATTTTATTTTAGGATTCCTTGTTTTGGTTCTTCAACAGGTAAAGGCATTCTGAATAATTAGCAAAGCTATCTGCCTGATGCACTATAATTTTCTTCTAGAAACTGAGTGTTTATTTATACTGATATGTCTGATCTTCTAAGGAACTTCTATCAAGGCATAGTAATTAGTCTTGCTGTTGACAGAAAAGTGCTTTGCTCTACAACATTTTGGAGATAAAGAATCTAAATTAACCCTACAATATATTGCCTTTATAATCTGACTAAAGCCTAAAGAATCTGAACATACGAGTGTATATATCAGAACTGAACCCTGTCATCCTTAATGAAACGTATTTGTATATTTTACACTACATCATAAAGTGTAAATTATGTTTATTTGTAAAGAGCACAAATACTGAAGTCCAAAACTTTTAGTTCTTGTCTAATATGATTTCATATAGAAATGAAATGAATTAAATGAACCTGAGCACAATTAACTGCTCTGTCCTATAAACTCTTTGGTATCATACATTAATTTTTACAGATAGCTGATAGCTTCTCCAAGTCTAACGACTGTGATTTTATTGACTTGCGGAGAATAGGAGGCATACCATTTTAATGTTTCAGAAAGATGTATTATTTCATGAAATGATTTTTAATCTTTTTATAAAAAGCACAGTTCAAAATTCCAGAACTTGTATCTGAAAACTGTAGTATTTCTTTTCCAATAACTTTAAGACTGCAAAACTTAACCCTATTGTTATGAATCTAAGTTATCATTGGTGTATAAAGTAATTTATGGCCCTTATAATAGGTTAAGAGTGTAAAATCTAGTACACAAAACAAGTATACAGAAATAAATATATTCTGTGAAAAGTGTATGAATTAATTAAATTTATACCCCAATCTCTGATAAAATTTGAGTGTAAAATGTAGCCTAGAACAAATTATTAGCCATTTAATACATTTTTGTTCAACCAAATCTTCATTTGAAAAGAGCAATACCACATAAATATCTTCACATCACTTTGTCATTGAACTTGATATTCTCCAAATATGTTTTAAAAACTTTATAATGACCTGGCAAGCATTGATAGCACTGGTGACATGTCCCTTAGTGTTTCAGTTCAGAAAGGAGTGCAATTTTGAAGTTAATTTCCTGGTCACCCCTGGTGACATACCAGGCTTTTGTTCACATCACACAACAACCCTTAAGTGCCATGAGCTGGGTGAAATCAGGTGGAACTGAACTAGCAGATGCACTCCAGAACTGCACGTGATGTCCTCCACCAACTCACAGGGCATTCAGCCCACACAAACAGGCTAGAATTAGTCAGGAGCAAAGACCTTCTGTAATATGTGCAGAACAGTCACTGGGATCACAGCATCAGCATCAACTGATGTCTCTATATATCCACTCTTATTTGTCTACACCACTTGCAAGTATAGACAAAGTGGAGCTATGTTCCATGATTAATACTGTTAACTCTTAATGAAATAGAAATAAATAACTGTTTTGTACACACAGGTGAGTGCCTGATTACATCAAACAACACCACGAGTTAGCACAAATATTTTGATTGTAATTCAGGAATGTTTGAACTGCACCGAGTCCTTTGGATATGGACTGATTATGAAACATTTTGGTATTGCTCTGTTCTCATCAACCCAAGTTCCCATTCCCTCATATCAATTCTACTCTTCCTGGAAGTTAATCTATTTCACTTACCAAAATGTTGCATGATACATAGTTCTTCATTAGTGTGAGTGAGCAAAAAACAGTATTTCAGAATTTAAAAGAACCATTGTTGTAGCATGAAAGTATTTATTAGGTTAACTGTGGCACGCTAAGAGACTGGGAGATGTGATGGGAAGAAAGGAAATGGTGCTGAAGTAAAGAGAAAGAGGAAGCTGGGACAAAAGAAAGGTGATATTTAGCCCTTATTTTCAAAAAAATTTTCCAGTAAATTAATATCCTATGAATCTACCTCACCTGCAAAAATATTTTTCTGGTTTTGTTTCATTGGAAGCAAACATTTACATTTCAGCATAAACTCTGACCAATGTTATTAGAGCATTTGGAGCATTTACAGTAGCTAGAACTTTCAGAGAGATTCTGGTCTACTTGAGTATGAATTATCTGTCATGATATCAAACATAGTCTTTTGATAGTCTCTTTTCTATCACCACAGAATCTAAAAGTGAATCTTAACTCTGTGAAGACTTCCAGACTTTATTTTTGAATTCTTAAAACCAGAAATAAATAAACAACCAAACCCAGCTCTCTAGTGCAGGAGCCATAGATGTGTTAAGACAAGACAAAATATACAATAAACTTTATACGTGAGTAAATCAGGTGTCTACTGTCACACTGAAATTCAGCTTTTAGAAAAAGTAAAATTCTGGTTTTAATCATTCCAGCAGGCTCTAATAGTTTTTTTTTGGAAATTCCTAACTAATGAATAAGAGATATTTGTTCATCTATTACTAGTTCATCTTCCGAAGCATTTATAATAGTTAATAATCTTTTCTTGAGGTACAATTACCGAAAGTTGTCACTAAATAAATAATTATTTCCACAGTGAACAGAAAAGTAAAATTCCCTTCCAATTTATATTTGAAATTTCCCAGTTAATCAGTGAAATAATAGAAGCACATGTGCACATGCTGAAAATGCATGTTACATACATTATCTCACATGGCTGCTTCATCCCTCTGGAAGTCATTGCTTTCCAAAGTAGTGGTAGCCCTCACATGCTACAAATATGATCTTTTTCCTGTTTCTGGATGCATGACTTTGTACTTATTTGAATTCAAGCATGAATCATAAGGCCAGCTACTCATGTAGTGTGATGGTTTTGCTGATGCGACCTGTCATGACTTCCTCCACCTATTTTTGTGATATTTGTGAGCTCCGTCAGCAATAGCCTTATGTTCTGTTCATAAAGATACAAAAAAATCCCCGAAAGACTGGGAGCTTATCTTTAGGAATCATGCAAGAAATATACATATTAAAGGAATATTTCCCTTTTATTTTTTTCTTCCTAATTGATTGTGTCTATTTATCAATGACTTTCTGCACCAGGGAGGAACTTTTTCTAGAGTTGTTCTTTGTCTAGATTCCTGCTACAAAATTCAAATACCCTTCATTCTTTGCTGGTATGAAGTATTTCATTTAGGCAAACCAGAAAAACAAGAAAGCTAATACTCTTCTGTCCTATGTCTTCTTCTATATCTTCTTTCTTAGAGAATAAGAAGAAAAGGGACTAAACTACAAACATC
Organism: Columba livia; assembly: GCF_036013475.1. Lineage (NCBI taxonomy): Eukaryota > Metazoa > Chordata > Aves > Columbiformes > Columbidae > Columba > Columba livia. Next base: position 14,779,462 of record NC_088604.1, read on the forward strand.
CAAGCTTTAGTAGTGCTTCATGTGTACTGCTTTCCTCTAACCTGTTTTTTTACCTAGCACTGAGTGTCAAAAGAGAATAAGAAAGATTAGGAAGTACTTGGCATACTCCTACTAGTAGGTAAAATTTTATTCTATAAAAGGATTACTAAAATCAGAAAAGGAATAGAAATGTTGTATCATCTTTGATTAAACTAAATGACATACCAACAGAAAAAAAAAAAAAAAAGAAAAAAAATTATTTGCCTTAGGCAGGAAATTCAGTTGTGTGGACTGAATGTCATTTATCTATTAAACACTCTATTCTGTATGTTGAGATTTTACTTTGTATTTTACAGCAAAACCTCCTGAATAAATTTGTTCCATTCCTGATTTCAAAATATACTTTGCTTAAACTGCATTATAGATGAGATTGGATTGATCAGAACAGTCAACCACAGACAATCTTAATGATAAAAATTAAGTTTCTACAATTATATGATGCCTCGATAAATTGGAGTATCATGGGTTCGGTTGAGTTTACAGATTTATCTATATACATCCTCAAGTACATCAATTAACAAAAGGCTAAAAACATTTTAATATATCTCTGTATTTATAAATATTCAAAATAGAACCACTTACAAAATCAAATTTACCAACTGGTCTTAATTATAAATAGAAGAAGCTATGCTGCACAGGAGCAGTTCATTTGCAATCCTTGAAAAAGCAGTTCAGAATTATTATCAGAATGAAAAGTTAAGAGTTGGTGTAGTAAAAGATATTTATCAGGATCACAGCATCATGGATCTAAGTACTGTGGAAGCACACAAAAACTCTGTAATAGACCCAAAAAACTGAGCACAGAGAAATGCACATACACATTTGTTTCAGCTGCTGACACAGTGGAAGCTCAGGGACAAATATTTTGTTCAAATTTCTATAATTTTATATAAATACACACAGTAATTGCTTCCTGAATTGACATCATCAGTAAATTAAAAAAAAAAAAAAAAAGCCAATAGATCCAAATCATAATAATGTACATGACAGGGAATAGTCAGTATCATTTGTAAGTGTTTGCATTTAACATGCTGGTGTTTAAATTACATTTAACTTTAACCTAGAGTTTATGATGCTTTTTTTAAAAATTAATAAAACATGTTTTGGAGATTATTGCAATCCCTTTATAGCTTTGTTTACACTGCAGTGCAGATCTACATTAAGTATAATTCTATATCAATGTTTTTGGGCTGAGAGGAAAATTACAGATTTGCAAAAAGGGCTGGACTAATTTGAACCTACATTATGTTTTCTCTTGCAACTTTCTAAAACTTTTAGAATTATTATACTATTAAACTATTAGACAATTAAAACAAATAGAATTACTAGATTTGTTTTAAACTCCATTTTAGGTAAAAATTTGCCTTTATTTCCCTCTTTATGAAAAGATACCAGCATATTTTTACTTTCTTATTAAATTACTACATTTTGACACTGGAAGTAAATTGTGTGTGCTACTGACACAATTACTAATCCAATGGAGTACCAGACATAGATTCTCATCTGTTTCATAAGTTTGTGAACAAAACAGATAAATGTCACACCTCACGATTTTTCACAAGGCTCCTGACTTCATAAAGTCTGGCCCCGTGGCATAACTGTACTGTTAAATTTACATATGATGGCATAGATCTGTACAGTAGTCAAAATACCACAAATATAATTATTTCTATAGAAGTCCCACTGGAGAAATGATAGATGAAAGAAACAAAACTGTAAACTTTTAATAAAACACCTTTTTAAAATGTCATTGTCATCTCAGGTCCATGCAGCAGTTCAAATTTATTTCTAATGCCTAGCTATTTGTGATTACCTAGATTTAATCCTTGACACATTTAGTTATGCAAGGCGGACACTGTAATAATCAGTCAGCCTTAGGCATACCAGGACAGTTGCCCATTTTGATGTTCCTTTGATCCTCCTAGGTAAAAAAGTACATGAGTGTGTTTTGCAAGAAAAAACTGACTTTCCTGGAAAAATAAAAGTATATTCTATAGACTATTTACAATTCCAGCCTATAATACTCTTTCTAATAGAGTGATCCATGCAAAAGGACCAGCAGACAGGAAAAACAAATGTGACCACAATGCTGATAATTGTATAGGAAACAACTGGATTTTACTTCTCTGGCTTTGAGACTAAGTGGACCAGCATAAGTTAATTACATTAAAGACAACTAATTTCTTTTACCTCTCACAAAAAGATGGTGGCATCCAAACTGTGTGATGGAAATGGCCCCTGACTCATGCTAAGCTCTTACACTATATTCGTGCTACCTTACCCAAACCAAAACTACAACAGGAATCCAACAGAGAAATTAACAATTTAGTCAGTCATGTGCCAATGCTCCGCTTTGCTCCCTCACCCTTTTGACTCTACCGCTCTAAGTGCAAGGCAATTTGTCTCAGCCATACACACACATTTGTAGCTCAAAGGAAACAGTAAAGCCTCTTGCCTTCATGGACCAACAGAGCAGCTTTCAGATGCCTGGATTAAACAAAAAGGTACCAGGTCAAGCTATAGTATTTTGAAATACTAAAAAGTTATCTCGGGAAGTCCAAAAACAATAGAAATAATTGTAGTAAGAATTTGATTTAGTGTTGTCTGTTGTATTCTAACCTATTCATTCATCTTTTGTCCCTACTTTAGAGACAGTTACACCTTCTGTACTTTGTGTTCAACTTCCAGAAGTGCTTCCCAGTGGTCAGCTGAGTTTCTAGTTCTTGATTGTCTTGAAATGAAATATTTCAATTTTTTTATGTTCAGCCAGAATGGCACCCACATGTCAGCAGCTTGTCACCTTGTCTCTGGGTTACAGGTAGCTAATTTTACTACAGGTAGCTGTTTTCAGGAGCAAAGATAAATGAACTTCATGAAAGATACGAAAAAATGACATGTTTTATTTAGCAGCTGTAATAAAGTTTTACTGTCAAAAAATTATTAAAAGCAATAACCCATCCAAAAGCCTCCAGACACACTTAGTCTCAGTTAAGTCTATATTTCAATCCAAGCTAAACTGGATAAAATTTCTTTGCAGGTTTCAAGAATAATTCCCATACACAGCAGGCTCTTTCTAGATGCATATGGCTTTCTCACTCCTTTCATTGAATACAACCCTGGATTTTCATTTCAAACCCTGCAGGGGTTACGTCTCCTCCATGGGCATGATTAATCAGGATAAATACAGACATCTATGTCTGAACTAGTTGTCTAGACTTTTGATAATGCCAATGGAAAGAAAAAAACACTCTTTACTTGTGATTCATCTCACACCAAAATAAATGTCTAAAATAAGCCAGATGAATCATGTTCCAAGCCTATTTCTCTATATTACCTATACAAGGACACAAGTCAACTAATTCAGAAGAAGAGAGCTACGTCTGTTCTAATGAATCTCACTCCAAGCATTTTCTGAGTTGGTGCCCTGTCAGTCAATCCAGTTCTTCACATTGGAGGGGATATCGGAGCAAGAAATGAATACCAAGAGTGCATCTGCCTAAGGGGCATCTGTTAGCTATGTCTGATGCTGGCTACTCAACCGTGCTATCCCAGAAGATGCCATATGCGGCACTTTCTGAGAAGCAGTACTACAGTTATTACAGAAAACTATAGTACCATCAAAGGAAGATCAAAGTGCATTCTACTAAGTCTTCAGAGATTTTTTTGTTCTCTATTCTGCATTGGGCTGTGACACCATTCAGAAGCTGTTGGGAATTCTAAGATTTCCTGGTCATATTTGTGAGGAGGAGGTAAAAATTAAGCATCTGTAACATCTGAAAATGAGAGACAATGCAAACTAGGATTACAAGGCTGTCAGAGCTAAAATCGCAGGCCATATCCAAAAGCAAAAGTGACCCTTGACAGTTTCCTAACATTTTTTACTAGTTTTCACACATGCAATAATTACAATGCCATAATGAAATCCCAACCATAATTGTCAAAGAAAGCCTGCTGTTATATTTTTATTTTTGGAATTTCAGCCCGTGTTTTCAGATACGTGAATAGACTTTCATTGCTGCATTTATTTTATTCTTCTGCAGTGGAAAAATTGGAGAGTACTAGGTAATTAGCTCTTATTTGCCTCAAAATGTGCCATTGTACTTTAATATCAACCTGTCAGATAAGCAATCACTACTCACAAAATAGGGACTGTAATGATTTCTTAGGTATTGTTTTGGCCTTTTTGGGGCCTAGTTTTCAGCAGTGCAGAGCAGTTACAGTTCTTAGAGAAGCCAGACCGCTGTATGACTGTTTGCTACAAAAAGCCAGATCATGCTACCAAAAGGGTACTAAAACAGAAAGATGGCATACAGAGGAAAAGAACTGGTTCTGTACTAAAATTCTTGATGATTTTCCAGAAAGATTTGAATGCCTAAGAGAAACATTTCTAATGCATTTGACAATAGGTGAGGCTAATACAAGCAGTGTAATAGTTTCGGAAGTATTTGACAAGTAAAATCAGCTCTTTAAAATTTGTACGTTTGTACTTTGTTTTCTCTTATAAACAAACACGACTGTTTTAGTTACCTTTTCTGTGACAGCACAAAGAAAGTTATAGACTGAACAGTTAAAGTTTATCATGCCTTGAAAAAATAACTTTGGGCAATACTAGTCTGCGTTATATATATTATATATACATATATGTTTAAAATTACGATATGTATTATTAGTACCTGGTGACAAGAATTATGAAAAGTACTTTCCATCTAAATCAACAGCTGTTTTCTCTTTGACTTCAATAAGGCAAATTTTTCACATGTGAAGGCAGAGCACTGGAGTCAGTCAGGCCACTCATCCTAAGTTAATTATGTTCTTAAGTACTTTGCTTTTTCAGAGTTGCTATGATAAGTGCAGTGAAGGCTGGGTCCTTGGTTCACAAAAATAGCCCATTGATTTTTTGTCTTTTTCATAATAATAGCCATAATAGTATGCACATAGCAGAAAAAGGATGTAATCTGAGGCAGAAATTTTCTGTGTGACCTTAACGATGTTCTTCATTCTCCCTTATATCATATCCATTTTAATTAGCAAGGTAATGCAGCTAACATCATTTGCTTAACTGAACAAATACACTCTGTGAGACAGGCTAGGAAGGCTGAATCTCAGGAAAATAAATAAATCTTCTGTACTCAGGACCTGACTTTATCAGAGGTTCTAAAATATGTTCTAGGATGTTCACCTACCCTATATCTGAATCACCTGAATGATGCTGGGAGGATGGCTTCTTTCAATATCTATGACAACCACACAGCCGCTTGTTTTGTGACAAGTATTTCTTGTTTCCTGAGATAAATATAGATATTTCCTCCTCCTTGTAGCCTTCTGAGGATTTAAAAATCCAAAGAAGTTCAGATGCTTTCTTTAGTTAGTTAGTTTAGAGCTTGTCCAAACAAATAACATTTAATGACTTTTGGTTCATACTTTAACATTATTTCTTTTCCCTAGGTATAGTATCAATAGGTACAAGCAGTTCCTGTGTCTATCAACTTATTTCTGATTCTAGTTCTGATGTCAAAATTATCAGTTTTCCCCAGTATGTCTTTCTATTCTTCTCTCAAAAATCTCTGTGGTTCTTTAACCAATTGAAAATCTATTTCCTTCAAATAGTGATTCAATTTGCCAAGTCTGCTTCTAATATACCTCCGAGAATGTTCTCATTATGGGTCTTTTAATCCTGCTGATAGCCATCTGCCATCATTAGAATTATTAATTCAAATACGTCTTTAAATTTTAAAGAGGGCCCGAAATAAAACCTCTACTTACTCAAGACGTCAAGTTTTCAGTGGTGGGTTTCAAGCATCACAGTTCCTTAAATTCATACTGAAAAAAATTCAAAAACATATAGATCTATTCGAAGTAAAGAAGTTTCTCTTCATATTCAGATAGAATTCTCTGTTTTTCAGTCTGTGCTCATTTAGCCTTATCCTGTCGTTGGGCACCTCTGAAAAGACTCTGGTCCATCCTCTTGACATCCACCCTTCATATATTTAAAAGCATGGATAAGATCCCCTGTCAGCCTTCTCTTCTCCAGGCTGTACAGAACCAGCTCTCTCAGTATTTCCTCATAAGACAGGTGTCCCAGACTCCTAATCATCTTTGTAGGTCTCTGCTGCACTCTCTTCAGTAGTTCCTTGTCTTTCTTAAACTGGGGAGCCCAGAACTGGATGCAGTACTCTAGATGCAACCTCACCAGGGCAGAGTAGAGGGGGAGGATAATCTTCCTCGACATGCTTGTCACACTTTTCCTAATTCACCCCAGGATACCATATTGAACAGCTCTCCTAGACCCTTCTAAATTCTAGAGCCCTAACCCATGGGATGGGTCCCATGTAGGACCTTGAAGAGGTCAAAGTGAGCTTTCTTGAAGTCCAGGGTTGTAATCTGACTCATTGCCTCACTTCCGCCATGCCGGACCCTGAACTGCACCATCTCATGGTCACTGCATCCAAGGTTGCCCCCAGGCTTCACATCACCAACTAGTCCTTCTTTGTTTGTTAGTAACAGCAACATACCTCTCCTCACTGCCTCCTCTACCACCTTTGTCAGAATGTTGTCATCAGTGTTCTCCAGAAACCTCCTGGGCTATGTCTGCCTAGCTGTGCTGTCTTTCCAGCAGATATCGTTGGATGAATATTTAATGGTAACTAGAATGTGTCATTACTTATCTACTATAAAGTACAACATAAGGTGTGGTAGCAGTACATTCAGACAGCAAAAAATACAAAAAGCTAACAAGTATTTGGCTAAATAAATTAGCCAACATGTAAACAATTGAGTTTGAAACTTAACAGGTAATATTGTGGTAATCAATACATTGCTTCATGTTATTTGGAGATGTAGGTATTTCATTGGAGGAGAGCACCCATTAGAGTAGATTAGGACATCTGCTAGAAAAAATACAAGATTTTACTCATGACCATTAAGAGGTATTAAGATGACCAACAAGCAAAGCAACCGTAAACATTAGAGTTGCTTATGGGACTTTTTTCAAAACGTGAGACTAACGAAAGCCATGTTCTGTTCTACCTCTCTTCTCTTTCTAGAGACAAGAACTAGCTGACACTTGCAACAAAAGTGTATTCCACTCACTTATTAACTTAAAAATAATTCCCCAGGACATTTTCTAGTGAGAAGGCTAACAGCAAACAGCTCTAGCTCCTCAGATTTCTAAAATTACTCCATACTACAGGCACCCAAAGGGTTCGTTGGTGCACATAACATTATTTTTAATGTGTCAACCCTGGTGAACTAAAACGACTTCACATTCTTCTGAATTAATTTTAAACACTAAAAAGGACGCAAGATTTAAAGACAAGTTATAAAACAGAAGATTACAAAAAATGTGATTCTATATTAACTATAATTGCATTTTTTCTTCTTCAGGTGTTTCTTTATTTTGGATATGTTTTAGGAAGTAAGCCTAGATCTTATTTCTCAGTAACAACTACTGAAGTTGAACTTTTGTGTCCCCCTTGCTTCAGTATCAAATCTGTACAAGTCAGTTCTTCCTAGATTAACTTCTTAAACCTGAGTCACACACTGCCATTCAGTGAAAAAGTAATTAACATTCCCTGGGGGCTTCTCTGGTGTTGTTTTGTTTAATTTTCCTTATAGAATCATCTTTTTAAATGTAATAAACTTATTGTAGGATGTAGTACTTTTGAGGCTGTTAAAACATCTTTTAGGTAATTTATAGTTAGATGTAACTGAATGTTCATCTGTCTTACTTAATTCAATTCACTGCTTCCTCTTGACAGAAACCATCCATGGCATTCATAATGCTGTTGATAGAGTCAGTACTCAACGTTTTTCCTGCCTCCACCTTTTGTCAGTTTTAGGGTTCTATTCTTGCAGTCATGAACCACAGCTAATAACCTCAGCTCTAGTCTTAAGTAATATTTACATCATTACTATTAGATTACCTGTATAGTGTGGCTTGTAATTATTAGATACAATGAATGTCAAAAGCATAATCTGATTTTGTATGATAATGAACTTGAGCTTCATTTCCACTGTAAGAAGAGAAAAAATAAATTGATTGTAAATATTTTTTTCCCACTGTGGGGGTACATTTGCTTTATATTAATATTCTACTTTTAGTCATGACTTTTCCTTTTTTAATCTACTAAGGAGTTAAGTGGAAACAATCTTTTTTAACCTGATTTTAAGAGGTCACACTGTTGTTGGTGGCTTGCTTTTTCCTTGGAAAGTACTAAATCACCTATGAACATGCAGATAATCGACCTTCTTGTCTGAAATATCTAATAACTGCTAGAAAAGGAATGCTACTCCATGAAATTAGAGAACTGTTTGCCTGACCACTTTTTCCTGTTTGAGAAAAGTTACCCTACAAAATATCTTGGCATATTTCAAACAAGATATTTATCTTTTGAAAATAACTATTGATTTTTAGTTTGTAACTTGAAACTAATTAAACAGGTCTGAGTTTCTGAGTCAGACCCTCTTAGGTTAATGGGAAAAAGGATGTTTCATTGACTAAGCTGCTAAGTGTGGCTTTGGAAAATGTATTATTTTATTTGTTCCAGTAAACATTGCTTTCATGACCTTGGAAAATCAGGACTAGCATTGTAGAGCAATGTAGTCACTTAAGGATGCAGTTAGGATCTAGGAACTGTAATTTGTTTATTCTCTGCAACACTGAAGAGCAATTAAGTCACTGTTTAACTGTTCATTGGAATTCATTTTCATGCTGTAACTCACCTACAGAGGTATCCGTACTAGTAAAGTAGACAGCACCTGGTCAAAAGCTTTGGTATTCAACTAAAATTAGCGTAGTGATCCCTGACTCAGCTTTGGCCTTGACCAATTCTTTGTCTTCCAGACTATTCAAGGCAGTAAGGAATCATTCTCCTGAGGTAATTTTGATGCAAAAAAACCTGTTTAGAGGCAAGAAGACTAAGCCAGTTTTCCTTAAAGGCAGACAACATGCCCTAACACCCTCTTGCCCTGATGCTAATTTAGTAGTATTTAAATGTGGCCCTTTCCTCTTGAAGTTGTACCCAAGTTGGCAAATGTTTCCAAGAAGGAAAATTTTGTAAAAATAACACGCTAATGAGACTTGCTTCCTTCTAGACCAGAATGACCTCTCATCTGGTCACCTTGGCATGAGAGTAAGTGAGCTATAATTTGTCTATTACATCCACGTATAACCCAGGTATAAGCAATTTCAAAGTGAGGGTAACTTAACTTCTCCAGATGGCATGAATGTGGCACTGTACTTTCAAAACCTATGGTTTCACTGAGATAGATGTATTTAACACACATCAAATGATTCAAGACTTCTGAATACGTGCCTTCTTGATTAAAAAAAAGGTTAAAAAATATTCTGGTTTTATTTAATTCAGTGTTTACTTAAACCAAAAATAGATAAAAGCTGACACCACACTTCATGGTTCAACCTACAGTGATTTATAGTGTTTTGTATTTACTTGTATAAATCAGAAAATTAATTTATTTAACAATTTTGACAACTTTGGCAGGCAATTTTTACCTGTTTAAGAAGCACCTTAGTTAGCTCAGATGGTGAAACTTCAGTTCAGGAAGGAACTAGGTGATCGCCTGAGGTCCCTTCCAACTCTAACAATTCTGTGAAAAACATTTCCATGAACAACTTTGTCTCTTCAGAGAACACAACCAGCAAAATTTGCTCTCCTTACATGTAAGTCCAAGGTCCAAGTCTAGCTTTTTCAAAGAGCAAAATACAGTCAACTTGAAAATTAAGAAAATATTGCTTTCATGGAAAAATCACTGTCCACAAAGCATGATTTAAGGTGATAATTTAAACAAATACTGCAAGACAGATGAGCTTCTTATTTAAATGTAGTTTATCTTGATTAGAAACAAAATTAACTTAGCTGAAGTAAATATGTATTTCAAAGTCCAATATAATTTCAAAAACAGATAACTGAAGTAGAAGAGCTCTAAAACAGATCTCAGCCATAGAATTGATTGAAGTAAGTCCTTAATGAAAAAAGTACCCACAAATTTTCTTGTCTTGTTTTCATTTAAGATATTCCTGACTCTTGTTTTACTGGTCTTCAATGTATTTCAAGTGAGTGACAGCCTAGATATAATGTGATTAAGAAGCTATAAAACTTTACGAGACAGTGAAATTTCAGCTACTGAAAAACACAGGTTTTAGAGAACGTTTCAAAGGAACACAGCAATATAATTGTAAGAAGTAGATTTAGAAAATCTAATTTATTAATCTCACTGCAGAGGAAGGGAGGGAGGAAAGGAGGAAGAGTGGGGAAAATGAAGGAAGGAAGGAAGGAAAGAAGGAAGGAAGGAAGGAAGGAAGGAAGGAAGGAAGGAAGGAAGGAAGGAAGGAAGGCAGGCAGGCAGGCAGGCCAGGCTTAGGCTGGTCATTAGGCAACATTTCTTTACAGAGAGAACGGTCAAACACTGGAACAGGCTTCCTGGAGAGGTGGGTGATGTTCCAAGCCTGTGAGTGTGAGAGGCATTTAAACAATGTCCTTAATAACATACTTTAGCTTGAATTGGTCAGACAGTTGGATTAGATTATTGTTTTATGTCCCTTTCAACTGAAATATTCTATTCTATTCTATTCTATTCTATTCTATTCTATTCTATTCTATTCTATTCTATTCTATTCTATTCTATTCATATTAATAAAAAGTCCTGATAGTTATGTTACTTTTAATAAAAGAGGGTGAAATAGTCATTGAAATTCTTGAAGTGGGATGAATAATTTACAAACTATAAACTAGAAACTGTATTTTTAGCTTTCCAAAGATAAAAGTAATAAAAGTAAACTCCTTAAGATATTACAGAGAAAATAAAGAATCAAGAAGAAACTATAAACATAAATAATTATTTTGACTGCTTGTCATGTGCTCAGAAAGACTAAAAAAAACCCCATTTAATTTCCATAAAGTTAATAGATTCAGTTTACTTAAATGACGGTAAGAACATGAATATAGAAAACAGATTTAATAGTCATAAAATGAGATATGACTTCGAGGATTTTCTTGTTTTTTTTTTTTTTTATTTTTTCCTTTGGGATGGCATGTGCCATAAACAGAATACTCAACAAACTATATGAAGAGTTTTGTCAGTATTAGAAAAAAGTCTTAGGTTAAAAAAAATGTCTTGGGAGTCACAACAAATGAACAGAGTTGGAAAATGTCCAAGACACAAGCTCAGCAACCTAAAAATCTGTCAGTAACAGACTGTAGTCCAACATTCTGCGTAGTAACATTTATGTGACAAGAGTAAGACTTAATAAGAACATCTTATTTACTAATAATTTTAGCAGTAATTTAAATATACATAAAGTCATGCATTATATGAGCATAAAATACATGTTGAACCATTTGCCTGTTTTCACTGAAATTTTGCAAAATATTTCAAAACTGATGATATGTAGGTTTACTGTGATGACAATACTGTCAGTGAATCTTTTTCATCTAAAAAAATTTGCTTACCTAAAGTAATAATTTGGAAGGTACAACAGAATATTTTTTTCTCTGGCTTCAGGAGCTTGATGTGTAATTTAATACAAACATGCAGTTCCTGGACATCAAATTCCACTAGACAAAACACCACAAAAGTAGAATAAAGGTACATGTTGAACTGGTGCAAATCATTCTGAAGCTTTTAGCAGTGCGTGATGTTCTTTCTGATTTTGACAAAGTCAAATAGTACATGTATGGCTTAGGTTTCAGGAAATATTTTGGGTTAATCAAAAATTAACAGAATAAAAACTCTTAAGTGGTTATCAGTGGGTGGGACAATTCAGTTGGCTCAGAGCTGGTTTGCACAATTTCTGTGTCAATCAGCATCAGGAAGAAGATAACGTATTCTAGCTGATGAGATATTTTGAACTATTGAAATTGAACTTGGCTGTATAGTGACCACAGAATCAGGAAGTTCAAAGCGCACAGATAATGTTGCTTTTACAGACTATCTTGCTCTTTATATTTTCCTGCTAGTACTAGCCAGATACAAGATTTTAACTGCCATTTTGATGTTATTTAGAACATCAAAAATAGCAATTGCACATTGATGTGAGTATCTTTAACTTGAAATGTTATTACGTTTTCTTCATGAAACCTCAGTCAGTAGTGTATATTCTCTCACACAGAACAAGTCACTTTATGTCATATGTTTTAAAAAAAACAAGGGTATATTGACAAAAATTGGGATTTTGTTTTTTCAAGGCAAAACATTAAAAATTTTTTTTAAAGCATACTTTTAAAAGAATAAAATATTTAATTTAGAATGATCTGGTGGAATATTAGAACATAACATAACATCTATGCTATTCCAGCAAACATAATTGCCCTTTGAGATAGTATCCTTTTGCTACCAATGTGACTAACTAGTGACAATGTGACCTCTTCCCAAAATCTAAAATCGCCATAAAAAATCTAAAACTTCAATACCACTATCATTTCTACAACATAAAACCTAAGCTGAAAATCCTTTTGTGCCACCAGCATGTACTCACAACAGCTGCCTGTAGACTATACCAGTAGACACTTTATCTGGGCATAAAATGAGGAAGAGCTTGTTTTTTTGGTCTTGAAGCCAGCTGGTAGGGCCAGGCAGGTGTGCACACAGCTGTTCTCTCACACCACAATGAAGGAGCTATATGCAGACTGTCTCTCTGCTGACCCTCAGGCTGCTCCTGGATGTTGCCTGAGAGGGTGGTGCCTGGGATGCCATTAAAGGCCATGGAAGAGCCACACACCAGTACTCGGATCCACGCCCTAGAACTGTTTAGTTGAGAAGCACAGACACAGCTACAGAGCCACAGTAAAGCAAATACAAGTGAAGTGACTAATACAATTAATAACAGCAGACAGAAGACAGGTATTCTTTCCAATCCAGTCCCTGAGATAAGACAGTCCATTCACTAATGAAGTACATGTAGTGCACATAAAAATCTGCAATGGCATTGTAATTATTTGAGTTGTGGCACCCTGCCTTTGATACCAAAATAGGAAACTTACGTTCCAAGGAAAGGTGTGTAGGCCTGAACTTGCCTTCTGTTTACTTAGCTCAGGATCTTCATTTAGCAGGCTAAGCAGGTGCCAGCCATCAGGCTCACAACTGCACTTTGGGGCCAATCAGACACATCCCTGTATCCTTGGTCTTTGACAGCAATGTATTGTCAAAGTCAGTTGTTAAACTGATGCTATTGTGCCTATAGATTCCTTGAAGAACAATTAGCTTTTAGACAAAGAAAAAAAATTTGCTTTCTACCATTAGTGTCTTTAGATAAAATTAATTATTGGGAAGTCAGCTGTGTCCAAGATTCCCAACTGCTTACATTCTACTTAATCACTTCTGTCAAGACATGATGAGTAAAAAATAAATTGCACTTAATATATAATCAGATTCTAAGTTGAGTGTTCTTTTCCTGTAATGTGAAACTGCTTTTTAATATTCTCAAATTTGCTATTCTTTTCAGATCCATCCAACAGGGAAATAAGTTAAAGAAAACAAATAATCAATTCTCTCATGTCCCTCTACACATAGAAAGGTTGTTCATTACAAAAGATTATGCACTATTAATTTGATGATTCTGTGGTTTTACAAGACAGAGAATGGAAGAGAGGAGGAAAATATTTTCAAGGAAAGTACTTTTGTCCTTTTATGTAAATATATTTTGTTGTGATAATTATATTTTAAGAACTACAGTCTTTGAAGTGGGAGTGAATTTTCCTAGTCTCAGAAAGATTTCACAGTAATTTTAACCAGACCTTTGTATCTTAAAAGTAATAGATTTCTCAGTACTTTTCAGAATAATTTTTGAGTTAAAATTACATAGCCAGAAGGGATTTTTTTTATTTTCTATTTCTATGACATTTATTTTGACCTTTCACATTTATACGGAATCTCTCTTTCTTGCTGCTTTGTCATGAAGAACCCTTCTTGTGAACAATAGAAATCGTTCTACTCATTACGAGTTCAAACTAGGGACATTTTTTGAAAGCATCTAGCTGGAGGATAATGTTAGTTCAATTATTATATTGGAATATATTTTGATTGCAAGATGCAATATATCCAGTCTCATACCAATTTCTGCTGGCAACTTTCTCATTCCCTGTAAACCTTGAAAAAGGCTTCAAAATTTAAAAGTCAATAACAACAAGAAAGCTTTTGTGAGATGAGATGTTTCTCAAAGTGTCTCAATGGCTGTTTTATTCTTCTACACAACATGCAGTAATTTTCACTCCATCTTATACTTCCTCTGAAATCTGTATTTATTCTGGATAGAATTCATATGCCATGATAATACACTCTGGAATAACATTTTGTTTTGTACTCTGCTCTGCTTTATTATCTTTTGTAAGGAAAAAAATGCATACGTTGTTTTCAAAACTTCATTACAAGGAAACTGTCTTGAAATGCTATTTTTGCACCACAAGAGAAAAACATGAGCTTTAAAAGATGGATATATTTTGTAAAATAGCAGAGTGCATGTTTTCTAAATCTTGTTCCACTTCATTGGACTTCCATCATTTATTTTTCAATCTCACTTGTACTTCTTTAGAGTCACTATTAAAGAGATTCATGATAATACATATTCTGTGGGCTTTTCTGCTACTTGTTACAGTGTTTGGTATAAGGTTTTTGGATGAAGTTTGCTTTATATGTGACTAGATAATTTACTTAGGTAACTATAATGAAAATACTGCATATACTTTCTGCATTTGGGTACTCTGAAGTAACACTTTACAGTTATCTCCTTTTAACACATTTAGAACATAATATCCCTTACTGAAATAATAACTGAATATCTTAGAAAATCTTCAATACAAAAAAAAAATCTCTATGTGTTAGCTGACATTTATAATTGAAAGAACTTCACTGGATATGACCAAACACTAATAATGGGAACTGCTAGTGGAGATTCCTACCCCATGCAGCTGGAAGTTTTCCATCTGCATTTGACAGCCCAGTAGGTCAGGCACTGGTCTGAGACTTGTAATTATTTTATTTGTCACAATCTTTCAGTGTGACCTTAGGGAGGCTATTTTTCTCTCTGTGTGCCTTAGTTTCCACTCTGTCTTGTCTATTAAACTTGTCAGTTTGGGGGATTGGAATTGTCTCTTACACCGCATTTATACAATACCTTAGAGACTATGACATACACCCACAATGCTGGTAATAACAATAGATAATAACATCAAGAAGTTCTGCCATGCCATGCCCAATGCCAGCACAACTATTTATAATGGCATATGATGGACCAGACTAGAAACTAAGTTAGTGGTTTTGGAGCTTTTTCCTGACACAGAACCACAGAATTTGTTTGGGACATGGACAGTGGGATTGAGTGTACCTTTAGCAAAGTTGCAGATGTCACCAAGCTGAGTGTTGTGGTTGGTACTCTAGAGGGAAGGGATGTCATCCAGAAGGAGCTTGACAAGCTAGACAGGTGTGTCTGTGAGAACCTCACGATGTTCAACAGGGCCAAGTGCAAGGTCCTGCACCTGGGTTGGGGCAATCCCAAATATGGTCACAGGCTGGGCAATGAGTGGATTGAGGGCAGCCCTGCAAAGTACTTGGAGGTACTGGTGGGTAAAAAAACTAATATGACCTGGCAATGCATGCTAGCAGCCCAGAAAGCTAATTGTATCCTGGGCTAAGTCAAAAGAAGTGTGACCAGCAGGTCAAGGAAGCTGATTCTCCCCCTCTACTCTGCTCTCATAGGACCCCAACTGCAGTACTGTGTTCAGCTCTGAGGACCCCAATACAAGAGGGACATGGATCCATTTGAACTAGTCCAGAGGAGGGAGATGAAAATGATCAGAGGGCTGGAACAGCTTCCCCCATGAAGACAGGCTGAGGGAAGCCTCTGTTCAGCCTGGAGAAGAGAATGCTCAAGGGACACCTTATACCATCCTTCCAGTACCCAAGGGGGCCCTACAGGAAATCTAGAGAGGGACTGTTTACAAGGATAGGACAAGGGGTAATAACTTTAAACTGAAAGAGGGTACGCTTAGTTTAGATATAAGGAAATAATCTTTCACCATGAGGGAGGTGAGGCAGGAGAACAAGTTGCCCTGAGAAACTTTGAATGCTCCATCCAAGTGTTCAAGGTCAGGCTGGATGGGGCTTTGAGCAACCTGGTCTAGTGGAAGGTACTCCTGCTCATGACAGGGAGTTTGGAACTAAATAATCTTCAAGGTCCATTCCAATACAAACCATTCTATGATTCTTTTATGAAAATCCTGAAATGGAAAAAAAAGAAAGGATAGTCCAGCACCAGGAAAGAGTAGCCTGAAAGGAAAGAGATAGAGTTTACTCAAGAAACATTCACAAATTACAAGTCCAGAAGCAGCAAGTAGAATAAAGAGAGTGAAAAAAAATAAACCAAAAATACTTTCATAAGTGAGAGAAAATGAACATCAAATCCAAAATGGGGGAAACAGGGATCCCAAGAATGTCTCCCCATGCCTTAGCAGGCATGTTAACTTCTCCATCAGAGAAAACGTGAGCTAACAGTTGAACTGGCTATTTTCTGAAAGTGGGGGAAAGTCAGGAAATTCTTCCCATCCATCTCATTTGAAATCAGTAAGAAGAAGAAATGTAATTAAAGAACCATCATCAGCCAGGAATGAGAGTGATTCAAGCGAGTTTTTATGTAAAAGACTGGAATTCATCGTGGCACACATATTTTGCATGCTCTATATTAATATTCAAAACAATATCATCCTATAAGTACACAGTATGAATCTGACAGTCCACATATGATTCACATCCCCTCCACCAAATTTTTTAAGTTACCTTCTTCTTAAGGTAAATTTTCCCCATCCTGTTTGTGTTATCTAAACTATATGATACTGCTTCTCAATGGATGACATTTAATTGGCTACACATATAGAAACACATAGATATATATGTATTTATACATAAACAAGGACTTTTTTCATTCAGTTACTTAAAATGAAACTGGCAGATACTTTAACTACACTAGTAATTTAAAAACAGTAGAAATGCTGATACATTTCAATCCCCCAGAAACAAACACACAGAAACAAAGTGAATCATATCTCAGCTTGGACCTTGAATAGTAGTTTGCTCCTGCAAACCTGTGTGCTCTGGACATGCTATGAGAACTCAACCTCCAGGATGCATGAGATGTGTAGTGCTCAATATTTCACATTTTTAAGGACAGCACCAACTTAATCTGGCATGTCTGCTAGTTGCTATTTGTATGGACATCAAAGCAATGAGTCTCATTTCTTTTTGTCTCCTTTAATCTCCATGAAAAAACATGTCAGAGACCCCCAATTGACCTAAACTGAATTTTAATTTCAATCCATCATCAGAAAATCAAGTCAGGTCATTATACCAGTGTGGTGGCATGATTTTTAAATCTGCTTTTAATGTATCTGATTATTTAATTTATTGGAGTAAAACAACAGACTTGAATACACAACCAAATCCTACTCCATACAGGCATTGCCTTCCTATCATAATAACAGATATAATTCACTATATATTACATAATGTTGTCATGAAGGCACACCAAAAGTCAATTCTTGGTGGACAATAAGTTCCAAAACGAACTTTATTCTGGCCGAAAAATTGTAGCAAATGAACCAACTAGGAACAGGGTTTATACAATTATTTAACACTCCAACAACATAAAATACAGGTTCGGACATCAGTTGAGGAGATTATTGGGGTACGACAACATAAGAATAATGGGGATCCACACGTGCGCTCATACAATCACAATAAACAAAAAACAGCGAACTCTCACTCCAGGGTACCCACAAGAAATAGTCACTCACCTTGGTTAGGTGAGGGTTCACACTTGCTTGGGTTAGGCAAGGACTCATTCAAGGATATATCCAGTAAGTAACCATTCACCTGAACAAAGAGGTGAGGTTCTCTCAGTCCCAGAAAGTCTCCTTAGATGGCGTCCTAGTCTAAGTAGAGGACCCCAGTTCACAGACCTGCTGCTCTGAGAAGACCACTCAAAGCAGGTCTTCAGCGGGGACCCTGGTTTATAGCCTGGTCATATCTGCCTGTGGGTATTACAACATAATCTACAAGCTTCTCAGTTACTCTGGACACCTCCTTTGTTGAGGACCCAGTCAATCGACTGAGGGTCTCACCCCTCCTGTCCCCCCTAGCTGGGTGGAGGTGAAGAGACCTTGCCCGAGGATAGGGGAGGATGTGACTGTCAGCACCTTGGCCCACCCTAAATGTGTAAGTTGGATCATCAATTGCCCTGTTGAAGGCTCTGGATCTCAGGTGATGTGCAACTGCCACAAACGTAGTTAACACAAAGTGCAAATGTCAGCTCTACTACTGCAAATAGTATCTTGCTCTCCTGAAAGGAATGCATATACATTTATTCTGTTTTATTAATTATGTTTAGCAAGTGCCAGGACTTGACAAGGCACTTCATATTAATAATTTTCTTTTGCACTATGTGTGATGCTGTGAATGTCGAATTAATTACATTGGGTATTATGGCTTGTCACGTGTTGTAGTTGTGTCATTAATTGTTACTTAATGCATGTTTATGTACATACTTTGTGTACATAAGAGTTTTGTATTTTCTATATTGAAAGTATTTCTAATATTTTTTTTTTTATAAAAGAAAATGAGATTTTTGGAAGCGATTTGTTGTTAGTTCACTTACAATTTTTGTGGTAAGAGGCAAATTAAAATCCATTACAATGTCATCTAAACAAGCCTTTCTTAAGGCAACATGTCTGTTTTGAAGCTAACACTGAAATGACTTCATATACCATTGAAATATACTTTCCCTCTGACTTACATGGAGTAGCTGCTTAACAGTCCACAGAAGAGATGTGCAGCATTTTAGAGTAAGAAGTAATTAATAATTGTGTCAGCTGAATTTCAAGGAATATTTAAGGTGAGTGTAGAAAAGAAGATTAATATTTTGTCAACAGATTTTAGCTAACAGAACCTTAATTCCAAAGATGAGACATTATTTCATAATTGTAAAAGATCAGAATCATCATCTTAAGGTTCTTATATATTATCCAGTCCTAATTACTTTTATTTTACCTTCATCTTCTCAGTCACTCCTAAAAATATGTTCACTGCATATGTGTATTCACAAATGCTGACAACATTTTGAAAGCATATTCCAAACAAACCAGAAATAAATTTAGCGTTTTCCTTCACTTAAGGATACATCTGTTGTTTTCATGTATTTATTTTATTTTCAATTATTACTTTATACTTATTGCCTGCTTTTTATCAGAATTTAATACTGCAAAAAACCTCTCTTGGCTTTTAAGTCTAGCCATTAAAAGCCAGATTCAGGCAAAAACCTCAAGACAGAGCAGTTACCTGAGGAAAGAGAAAGTTGAAAGTGAAGGTGAAATTATAACTTCATTTAAGTTAATGGCAAAGTTCTCATTGACTTCAATGGGCATGGAATTTCATGCAGAGTGTGGAATTAAAGATTTATTTTCCTGAAAATGAAAGTATAGCCCCCCTTCCAATGTCATTTCACTGTGTAAAGACAGTAACTCTACGGATTAAAGACAAACTGCTCTTATCCTTCAAATACCTAATGAAAACACATTTCAGTGACAGAAAAGCAATTTCTGCAAATCAATGCTGTATAATATTATAAGCTCTGCATTTAGTAATATGTGAGTTAAACTGCAGAGAATAATGGTTGTATTAAAGTACAGACTAATAAAAGTTGGTGCCTTTGCCTCTAACTTCTGACAATGAGGGTTATAAGTCTTTTTAAACATGCAAAGTTTCAGTTTTATGATCTCCATGTAAGCTAGCTGATAAAAGACATGCATCACAGTTTTCTTGCCCTGCATTACGCATAACCTCCAAGGCTCTCTACGTCTCAGTATGGGGAACTGAACAATACCTTCTTCAGACTTTCCAATGACTTAGCAAAGTTAACCAGCTTTCCTTGGATGCTGCCAAAATTCATTGATATCTAAGACTTTGGACCGTAGAGAGTGACACAAAACCAGATTTATTTATGTTGGACAGGTAAGAGAGAGAAGATTTTAGTAATAACTTTATGAGAATTGACAGTTATGTTTGTACATTGCATTTTCTGTTCCTCAGTGCTCAAAAGTCCTGCACATATAGAATAGCTTGGGTTGGAAGGGACCTTCAAAGCTCATCTAGTCTAACTCCCTTGCAATGAGCAGGGACATCTTCAACTAGATAAGGTTGCTCAGAGCCCCGTGTAAAAAATTTCTTCCTCATGTCTAGAATATGATGCTTATGGTGTGAGTTTCAATTATAAGCAGTGAATGCTGAAGCTGTGTAAGAAATGATCCTTGTGACAGTGCCATTATAATTTTACAGTGTTGTATGGAAATCTGGAAGAATCTTTACACACAATTTTGTGGAAAGATGCTCCACTTCAGTGAACAGTAAAAAAGAAAAAAAAAAGGAAAAGTTAAAAAAAAAATAAAAAAGTTGTTAAAACTAGAAGATAGCTCTGTTCTGTGCAACTTAATCAAGACAGAAAGCATCACCAAGCTCCAGAACAAATTGTCATTTTTATGGGCTTTTGATTTTGGTTTTTTTTTTGTACATAGGGCTAGAAGAGGAAGCACCTGAGTAGGAGTTCCTGTTAACTGCAGCAACAATATAACTGAAATGCTAAAAGGGACTGATATGTCTTTGTCTATTTTTGTGTTTCTTGATGGTGAGATATCCTAATTTTAATTTTCATGAATCTAGTACCTTTTTTTCTCTTCAGTTTGGTTAGTCATTCACTAACCTTGCGAATATCAGCTCCGGACCCTCAAAGGTGGGTGTGTGTTGCACTGCTCTGCTGGAGGAACAGCCATTTACGTGTGTTGAGAGCTCCAGCATTCCAGTCCTTGTCTTTAATGATCCTGTTTAACCTCTGACTTAGCACATCACAGTCAGCTGCTTCTAAATTTCTTGGGCGACAAAAGAGTCTCACTCCAGTCACACTGCTTCTTAAAAGTGTTAAAGTTTCAAATGCACCTGGAAGTTCAAATGACCTACCCACCCCATTTCATCTGTTTTTCAAGAGATTTGCCTAGCTCAGTTTTAAGCCATTCAGACAGACAGAAGAGTTTTCTTCATTTTCATCTGGTGAATATGCCACTGCTCAGACTGATTTCATTGACAAGGGATCTCAAAAGTCATTTCACCCCAGTCTTTCTCAAGTTTCAACTGATTTTCCTACCTGCACTATCCTGTCCTCCCCCAATTTGTCATTTCTGTCTTTCAAACAACTACAAACTATTAGCCTACACAAAATAAATACAAAGAAATATTTAAGAGCTAAAGTGCTAAACTTTATTTTTTCCCTGACAATATTTTCCCATTTAGTGTGTTGCCTGACACAATGTTGTACTTATATACCCTTTTAACTGCTGCCTAGAATTATCTTAGGTAGATCAGATTAGGCAGCTGATTGCTCAGAACCTTGTGGCTGAACAAAAGTAAATTCTGTTTTCATAGGATTAATATGAAACACGCATCTTCACACACTGAAGGGTAAGGGCATATTTCAAACACATGAGACTAAAGACAGTCTTGTAAGTCTGTTTATTATGGTGACTGTCAAAAGAGGCCAAAGCCATGACCACAGGGATTTTGCTTCCTAGCCAGTTTTCTGCTCTTTTCCTGTGTGCATGTTGGGTCTGTAGCAGGCAGAGCATGTATTCATAAGATCTAGATAAACACACACACAAAACACACATCTGACCACACTGCCCAGAACAGGCAGAGAGAAGTGCCCCCCTAAAACTCCCAGAAATACTCACCTAAACATGACTGTTGAGGGCTTGATCCTACCCTTCCTTTGATCTTCAATCAGGATTTAAGGTTATGTGCAAACACACACATTCTCTTGATTCACAAGCATATGTACATTCAGAGATTCCTTGAAAACACCCTTGAAACTCCATTGAAATCTCCTTAAAGCTCAGCTTTAACTCTGTCTAGTATCTATGCCCAACCCTCAGGCTTTTTACTCAGCCACCCTCTTAGAATCCAGGTCTTTGCAGGCCTGGATTTCCTTTCACACCATCTAATTCAGCTTGAAGGTTTCCAATGAAATACATGTGCATGCACAGAATAGAGAGAGTGGTTTCACAGAAAATAGTTAGAAACAAGATTTAGCGAAACAGGCCAGACTACACTAATGAGGAACAGGGCTTGGTCAGACAAGCATTTTGACCAGCTGCTGGTTTAGAATAATAGAATCATAAAATCATACAATCATAGGAAAAAAAAATATTTTATTTGGAATTCAGTATGAATTTAGAGAAATATCACTGAAAAAAAAACAACACAACAACAACAACAGAAAAAACAAAACAAAACAAAACAACAACAAAACAAAACAAAACAAAACAAAACAAAACAAACCAGCTGTGAACCACACAGATGAATAGATGGGAAATGAGCAGTTTTTCCCACTCAGTGGGTAGAGAAACGCATGCTTTTGAATACTACGCATAGGAAAAACTTAGGCATTCTGTAATAGAGAGTTTTCTGACCATCTGGGTATATCCCTTAGCCTATTTTCAAAAATAAAGGTGATTGCTTTAGACTTAACTTTCATTAAATTTCAGTTGGTAGAACGGGGTTAATTGGAATTTTTTAATCCTGTAATATATTACAGGGATAAATTAATTTTTAATAATAATAATAAAAAAGAACGTTGCCAAAACACCAAAAGAAAATAACATAGAAAGCTCTCATTGAAGAATGCACACTCTGAAAGCTGAATATTGCTATACATTTCAACAACAAATCTCCCCAATGTCGCACATAAAATCTATAGAAATCATTGCTGTTTTATAAATCTTAGGCCACAAAAACAAAGAAAATGAAACATATATCTATTCTTTTGTTTTAAAAAATTAAAACAAAGAATCATTTCTTAGACTTGACAAACTCCTTTTGTAAATAAAATGAACAAGAGCTTAGAATAAAATGTTGCCATCTCACAACAGATAATAAGTTTCCAATCTGAAGTAATATTTACAATAGGATATATGCAGCTCAAAATAATATTTTTTCAGCTGATGATTAGCAATGGTATTGCAGTCTATAATAAAGTCAAAAGTGAGCTTTTTTATGTAACATTTGTACATGCATCCTTCAAAAGAGAATGCAGCTTAGTATTGATTGGATAACAATTTGGGCAGTTTAAATGTCTTAGTTTCTAGTAAAAACTGTCTATCTATTTGACTCATTTTTCTGCCCATATTAGCTAGCCAAAGAACATTTTAAAGCACAAGAAGGAAATATGGAACTTGAAAAACAGTAAACAAATAATTTTATTTGGAGGTAACTATAGATATAAGGACAGTTATAAATATATCTAGCATAGAGAAGATACAGTAGCAAATTAATTCAATATATTTTAAATTATCACAGAATATATGTATCAATATGGTGTTTATTTCTTCTGTTCTTCCCTTAATTGCTACTTGCTTCAATGTAACCTTATTCACTGGACAAAAAATCAAGCAGAAACCAAGTTCTTATTTTCCTGTCTACAATTTGTAGCATAAGCCTGAAAAAGTGAGAATTGATAATCTGAAAAGGAAACAAGAGGCAGGCGGTCAGGGAAGAAGTTTATACAAGATGATATTACAGTTACCATTACCAAGGGGTGGAACATAGCTGAATTAATCAGATACTAAACTGGGGCTCTGGGAAATCTGGTCCTATTTCCCATCCTGCTGCAAGTCTACTTGGTGACTTTGAACAAGTTACTTCCCTCTGAACTGGTTTCTCCATATACAGACTGCAGACGCTCTCTTGTATATCAAGTGTTGAGATTCACAGATGGAAGAAGTATTACTGTTATTCTAATAATCTTTTTCACAAGGCCCTTATTTCAGCCACATGCCAGTTTGTGTCAATTGACTCACTGATCGGTTATGGCTATTTAACACTGACACTAGGGCATAGAAATATCCAAACAGCCACATGAAATAAATACTTATTGCCAAGGTTATAAGTAATTTCTGAAAAATATTGAGGAATGCTTTGTGTGCAATCTACCCTGGAAATGTCTCATTCTAAAAGAGCCACCTTAACACAACATGTATAACACACAGAAATGAGTGAGGAAAAAATGGTTATTACTGAATGCTTGTTTCACCCTCAGAAATCATAGAGAGATGAGACAACACGACCCCTACCAGATCCTGAAAAACTGTAGAATTCCCCAACCCCCTCAGAGTTAATTTCCTATATAGCACAATTGCAGAATTCCCTTCTGCAGAGAAAGAAACAAAGAATGTCTAGAATTTTTTTTGTCCACTGCCCAAATTCTCCTTCCACACATTATATTGCAATGAAGAAATAGTTCACATACATACAAAGTTTCAAGAGTTTTGATACAGTTCATGCATGGAGCTTTCCCAGTCACATACAACTTAGACTCATTGCCTAGAAAGGACCTCAAGAGGTTATATGATTATCCCTCTAGTTCATGGCAGGATCAGTATATAACAGATGTTTGCTGAACCTGCTATTTAAGACCTCCCGTGATGGAGATTTCAAAAGCTCCTATGCACTTCAATAGTCATTTACTGTAATAAAAATCTCTTCATGCAGAACTTCCATTGCAGAAGGATGAGATGTTTAGTCAAATGGGAATATGAGGTTAATACATGGAGAATAACTTAAGGTAAGACAGAATTTAATTCATCAATTAATTTTGCAAGTTTCTTAGGTAAACTTGCCCAAAATTGTAATGTATTAACTAAACATATGCACAACCAGTACCTGGGGAAGAGACTATTTCTACTTACTCGTTTACAACAGACCATGTTTAATCTAAGAGAAACAAGTAAAAATTTTAACCAAAAAACCCTGCTTTTATTATCCCCACAGGACAGAAGTCCATTTTACATTACATAAGCTGAAAAATATATTAAAAAATTTTTATTGTAAACATCATGCATCTCAGTACATCATAATTTCATAAAGTCCAAGTCAGTCCAACTTCTAAGACTTTTTAAAGTATGATAAAGTATCTGCTCCAGCAAGAATCAACAGACTTGCATTTGACATGAAAATTTGTGGAGTGGAAATATGAGAAGATTTACATAAACCAGGCAAATAATGCAGGAGAGAATGAGATGAGAAAAAGGAACATCTTTCATTTTTAACCTTGCAGATTAAGGATAAAATATCAGGCACATTAATCTTTCAAAGTAGTTCCTCACTGATCTCTAGGAGTGATTTATGTTATCAAATCTCAATGGCATGCTCTATGATTTAATGTATTTCATTTAGCACAAGAAGGACTTTCTCTGTCTGCCTACAAGGAAGTTATAGGAGCTGGAGATGAGATATGATGGGATTCACAGCAGCTCCCTTCTGCCATAGCAATGAAACCTTCCCAGTAGTGTCACTGTGTGAGAGGGAACAGCAGACACCTGAGCCCTGAGATCACTGTGTAAGGCAACATGAACAGCCCAGTGATTCAGGACATACACCTGAAAAGTCAAGTCTATAATTTTAATAGTGTTTCACAGGGTTTGTGATGCCAAAGAAACTATGGAGCAGAAATCAGGACCCTAAGCTCACCACAACCCAGAAATCCACCATATCAGTCTTCCTTTCTTTTGTTTTCCTTTTAACCTCCATAATCTTGTTAAACCTGTGAATTTTCTGTTGCAGCCCCAACAGACTACATGTGGGACACCCTCAGCCTGCCTAGCTTTTCAGCTGCAACATGTTCCCAAAAGATTTGCTTGAATTCCTTCAGATCAAGCAAATTGTATGACCCATATCTCATCTCAGTGTGTGTTGCCTTGCCTCATGCAGACAAAACAGCAAGATCTAACAGCTCAGATAAGTGGTGCAGCCTATAAGTGGTGCATTTTTCTAGTTGATAGCCACTTGTGCATCAGACTTCCAAGGAGTTTTTCTAGATGTCCCGTTTTCAGTCTGAATCACCATCCTGAAGCTAAAACATGGTGCTGCGAAGCCTGGGAGGCCCAGGAGTCTTTTGTAAATGCAGTTCAAATGCACCTAACTAGACCCTGGTGGTTAAAAGTATGCTAAAAAGATAGTGGCTTGATGTGCTCTGTAATGTGACCAGGTTCCTGTCCTGGTTAAATTATGCCTCTGGAACAAATATCCCCCATTCCCGATGCTGGTCTTGGTCTCCCAGTTGCACCAACTGGACTTGACCTGTTTCTTCTCTGTACAAGTGCTGGGCTTTCTTTCCAAAGCGAACTGGGCTATGTGACAGAGCCAGTGCAGAACCTCCACATCACCATCTAATCATCAGAAACAAGTCTTCATCTGCCCCACATGGTTAACCTGCCATGGTCAGTCTTCTTCTTCTATCATCCTTCAGTCAGTTATAATTGTGTATTGATTCTTCAAGTCACTGATATTTCTTCCAATCTGGTATTGTTATACTGGTGGAACAGAGTTGAAGGTGCTGTGCATAGATAGTGTCAGATACTAACCAGTTTACTTAGGACAGAAAATCATGTGTCTACACATTGCAATTATTTATGCAAAAGAAATTAAATTATTTCTCTTGTGTTTGTATAATCCTTTTTTCTTGTTCAACTCTCTCTTCCGTCTTTTTTTATTATTATTATTCCTTCCATGATCATTCAGTTAGCCCCCAAGGGGGTGGTTGCTCATAAATATTTAGAAATCTATTTGTTTGCTAGAAATGAATTTCTTTCCAGTTACAACAATGACAAAAGGCAAACTGTCACAACCTAAAACTCCTACACTTTGTAATACTGTTCTGCCACAGTCATTATTGTACCTTTGCTTCCTGTATCATATTGCATCCTTCAAAACCTGAGCCTTAGGTGATTCTATGTGGTATAAACTACTGTATATGTTAGCAATTTTAAAATGTATGTTTTAGATTATTTGGTAGAAGTAGTGTCTAAAAAGACTTCAGAGGAAAAAAAAAATGTATATTCTGATAAAACCTACATCTTAAAAAAAAACAAAAACAAAACAAAGCAAAAAAACATGTACACACAAAACAAAAATGGCAAACAAACAAACAAACAAAAAAAAACAAAAACAAAGAACAGATAAAACAAAAGCACAGCTAGGATTTATATAACCCACATTTCTCATTATGTATAGTTCCCTGAAATTAAAGTAATTATTCTGTTACAGTTAGCAATTAAAATGGACATACAAATGTTTGGAAGGTAGTGGAAGCTCTTAAGGTACAACAGTTGATAATTTCTGCAATATTCTGCCCTCCTCCAACTTCAAGTTTAACTTTGAGAAATACAGTAATCCAATGTCTAGCATTTTACAAAACAATAAAAACAGCAGTATTCTCCTATTCTTATCAATTTATAAACTGTATTCATAGTAGGAGGAAACCTGCTGAATTTTCCACTAAAGCAGCCAAGTAATTCTAGATGCAATTTTTTTTTTTTTCCATTCAGTGTGGTGTCTAAGTTTCATACTGGATGCCAAGACAAGAATGAACTACAGATATAATTTTATTTTCTTACTTATTGAGATTTACATTTCAAATATACTGCATTCAGTATTATTTTATCTGCTTAGTGAGACAGGGGTTGCTTTACTTATTTTGTCCACTTGCAATGGAATACAGTTCACAGTAGCCACTTACTAAAATTAGGAGACATGAATCTCATTTTGTGTGAGACACTGGGAAGTTATACCTCGCACTGGAGGAAGGAACAAACACCCTATATGAATTCCCTCTTTATTTTACACAAGGACCTGGACACCAAGGGGCAAGGACAGGGAACTGCTGGAGAGAGTCCAGCGCAGAGCCACAAAGATGATGAAAGGAGTGGAGCACCTCCCTTGTGAGGAAAGGCTGAGGGAGCTGAGTCTCTTTAGCTTGGAGGAGACTGAAGGATGACCTTATGAATGTTGACAAAGGGTGAGTGTCACGAGCATGGAGCCAGGCTCTTCTCAGTGACAATCAATGATAGGACAAGGGGCAATGGGTACAAACTGGAGCACAGGAAGTTCTCATTTAAATATGAGAAGAAACTTCTTCACAGTGAGGGTGACGGAACACTGGAACAGGCTGCCCAGGGAGCTTGTGGAGTTTCCTACTTGGGAGACATTCAAAACCTGCCTGGACACATTATGTGTAACTTCATCTGCGTGTTCCTGCTCCGGCAGGGGGATTGGACTAGATGATCTTTTGAGGTCCCTTCCAATCCCTAACATTCTGTGACTCTGTGATTCTGTGATACTGTGATACTGTGAATAGCTATGACCTTTCACTTATGTCACATACTGATGACATTGTATGTGATAGCAGTCCTTAATACTGGGAAACAACTGTATTTTGCTAACTGTGTGAATCTGAATTTCATTCTGGCTCTTCCAAGCCCTCCTGCTGTGGCTGTTTTCTTCATATACATTTGCACTGCCACATACATTAAAAAGAATAAATCTATGTCCAGCCCATGAAGTGGACAAGTTGCAGCTTCCTGCACTGTTTAGCCAAAGGAACAAAACGATCACTTACACCTGCAAGGACTCTCTATTTGGCCCCTAAAAGGTGCCTTTCACACAGATGGCAAGATTCACCACAGACGTATCACTTTCGGTATACAAGAGACAGAATATTTTTCTCAGAACTCACTGTCTGTCTTATCTGAGGAATAATGGATGGAGATTTCACTTCACAAGAGATACAGGTGACCAGAAGTCCTCAAAGTGAAATCTTTCTGGGTGCATAGTAAAAAGGAGTGCCAAATCTAGTTACTGAATATCAGTATTCCTACTGTGAGAAAAAGATAAGCAGAGGTTTATCCTAAATTGAGCTTTCTTCTCCCTTTTTCTTTCCATACTGTATTAATAATCCCATGAGTGAACACTAAACAGCGTTTTTTTCCGCATCCTTCTGCCATTAAATGCCACCCACCACTCCAAACACTACATCCTCAGTCTGAGCAAACCAAAAGCTTCTCCCTTCATCACAGCAGACTGAACTTCACCTGATGAGGAAGCTGAAGGAAAGCTTTCTATAAAACTGCCCCTTCAGAATAAATATGAGAATCCTTTTTATTAAATATCTGTTTGAATTTTGTTTGGGAGATTATATGGTGAATGGCAGTGAGTCGTTATGAAGTGTAAATGAATTGAGATGGTACTACTGTAAAGATTCTGGTTTCTGCTGCTGGCAACACTATTAAGAGTAAACACATCATGTCTTGGAGACATGCAAAATTACTTAAATGACTCAAAGGGACAGAAATAGATAAGATCTTTATCTAAATCATCCTTCTTCTTATTATTCCACCTCTCTGATTCATTTTACTAGTGCTTCTATATAATCTGCAATAATTGCCAGTCCGTGAATTGTCAGTTAAACAAATAATTTCAAATAAATAATATGAGTTTTCAAATTGGCATTTCGCATCCCAGTGGAGCTCTCTAATTAGCAATATATCTTATATTTGGGGAAATATGTCAGCATGACGTACAGTCAGTAAACAAAAATGCACTTAATAATAATTGGTGAGAATAATATGTGCATTGCAGATCTATTTCACAGTATTGCACATCTCAAAAAATTAAGAATCAATTGGTAACTATGACCGAATACATTACAAGAATAACAACAAAATACATTATAAAAATAACAACAACAATAATACATTAGTAGGAAAAATTAAAAAAAAAAAAAAAAGGGACTAGGAAGAGACTAGTCTTCTTGTTTCCAGTTCAAAGGTAGGACTGACATTTGGAAACTATTGATTCCCGATGTCCTGCTCAACCTACCTATGCTACCCATTTATGAAAACATCTAATCTTCTATTCATTCTCATAATTTTGATTTTTTTTTTATTTTAAAATAAACATACTTCCCAACTTCTCAAAACCTGGTGATAAACTGCATTCTGTATAGAATGTGATATAACATGAACCAACTTTTTAAGGACAAATTCCATTTGTTATTATTCTGGCTTAGTATTTTTCCAGTTATAGACCTTCATAAAAACCTCCATAACTCCAAACAACTGTGTAATGTATTAAATAGTTGCATCTGACTGTGATTATTTCTTGTGATTAAACTAATTTGCATTGGAAAATAGACTATGATTTCAGGAGTCTCTCAAGCTTTCCATGGATGCTTTCCACAGAAAGCTTGAGGGACTCCTGAAATCAGAGTTTTATCAAAAGCAACTTCAAACAGGAAATTGTAACCTCTTATCCATGCTTGTCGTAGAATGCTTAAATTACAAAGAAAAAAGATTCACATTGTAAGTTCAGAAAATCATCTAATGGTGACAAGAGTGAAGCTCTGACATGACCTACCTGAAAACACTGTGTGGCTTTTGTCTTTCCAGGTCTTTAAAAAAAAATGGAAATACATTTGTCAAGAATGCTACTATCTTGGAGTAAGTGATAGACTGGATGATTCATCAGAAGCCCCATCAGCTCCCTTATGGATATTTTCTTGTATAAGAGAAAGGGAAAGAACAGGTTATCCAACTTAAGGTACAGTGAAAATGAAGACCCTCCTCATATTCTAAGGGACAAATAAAGTCTTTTGGAAACAGTAATCCTAGAGTTCACATGGCCGCTCAAACATCAGCTCCAAGTGAGCACTTGAACACAGGAAAAATACACCTCAGACGCATGCACCAGTTTTGAGACCAGATGTTTACTGTAGTATGGAGGTACATGTACCATCACCAAAGTAGTACATCACATAGCATAGAGCTTGGAACTACCAGTGTCAATGATGTCATTTACCATTATATCCGTTGCTTCATAGTTCTAACCAATGGAAAAGTTCTTTGTGGTTTTGATTTTTCTAGACTTTCTTACGTATGATTTAAAATGTATGTACATCCATAAAACCAAAGCAAAGCAGAAACTTTAAGGTATTTTGGTTCATTTCCATATTATATTCATGAAATGCAGAAAAAACAATGGCCACCCAGCTCTCAAAATGTTCCCTACATTGATCACTGATCTTCTGTGCATAAAACAACCAAACAATAAAGAATAATACTAACAAGTCAATAAAAGTCGAACTATTAAGTTCATCAAGACCTTCATAACTCTATTAGAAAATAAAATTACACTTATTGCTGTGCAAAAGAAGCTTAATGTTTTCCATCATTTATTTGCTAACATCAAAAAAAAAAAAATACAAGGAGTAAAGAAAGAGACAATGAGCTCTTTCAGAATATTTTTAGTACAGAAAAACCAATCAAGTTTAAAGGGAAAGATGGACTAATGAAAAAAAAAAAAAAAAGAAGAATCAGCATGAAATTTGATCATAGTGGGATGGTTGAATAGATTAATCATCATGAAGTGAAATTAAAACATAATAAAGTGTTATAAGCAGCAACTTTCTGCTGGAAAATGTATTAAATTTCATCTGCTTTATCCATGCGTAAACAGATTTAGGTAACCTGACCTCCCACTTTTCTTTTATGGCTAGTATAAATCTTTGAAGTGTTCCAGCAATTAGGGTCATGAAGAAGGAGAAAAATAATACAAGTGTGGGAGGACAGGTTCTTTCAAGAACGCATTCTCACAGCCCTGAACACAAAATATGGCTGTCAGCTGAGCATGGCCTTGTATTTTTAATTTCACTTTTTATGAACTCCTACAATTATCAGCAAACTCAAAATCATGGTAACAGGCTTCAACAACTTTTTTTTTTTTTGGTTGAGAAAGCTTCCTAAGAATCTCCCTTGTCTTTTCACAAGATTTTTTTTTTTTCTTTAATTTATTTTTAACATACCTATAACACAGTAGCTATTCGGTTTGGTTTTGTTTAGTTTGGTTTGTTTTCCACAGAAAGGCAGATCTTCACTCATTGGATATGTGTTTAAAGCTTTGTTGAAATAAATTTAGACCTCCTGTATAAGTGGAAACTTGCTTTGCAGACATATTCTTTGTCA
The DNA here is from genome assembly GCF_036013475.1 of Columba livia. Classification (NCBI taxonomy): domain Eukaryota; kingdom Metazoa; phylum Chordata; class Aves; order Columbiformes; family Columbidae; genus Columba; species Columba livia. Next base: position 14,811,396 of record NC_088604.1, read on the forward strand.
GATCCATAAGCCAGAGAAAACTATCATATCTACTTTAACTCTGCTGGAGTCATGTTGTTATACACTCAGGATTGTTTCTCTGCCACTGTAGAGGTACTGTGCAAGAGTTTTCTCTGAAATAAATTATAAAGATACTGTGACTTTAAAAATACTGAATCAATTTGAAATTTAGAAAAATCTGACTTCATTATGATTAAAGAATGACACCTTTTGTAAATAAAAATACAAGTAGTAATCTGAGCAGAATATGGCAACCATGGTACACCAGAAAGTGATAACCCCTTTATTATGAGTCTGTTCTAATCTTTGAGATTCTTTCCACTAAGAAATAAAAACAAAACAAAACAAAACAAAAAGTAACATTTCGTTATAGAAAGGAATTAATTTTTTATTATTGAAAATTGTCAGTCAGGGCACAAGTGGAGGTGTACAGCTGTGAGGCACTGAAATGCATGTTAACTAATAGCTGCTGCACTTTAGAATCTGTAGGAGATTAAATAATAAAACCTGTGGTTTTGTTTTATTTTTCAAAATTTCTATATAGTTATCCAGCAATAACCTCAGCTTCTCTTTTTCCCTTTACAACCTCACCTTTATCCACGTTCCTTTTGATCTCCTGAACTCCCTCATAATTCTTAGCTACTCTTTCCTCTCTGTATTAATCTGCCTCTTCTGTCCTTTGGCTCTCAGCTTGAAGCTGACAGACAAACAGAAAATCTAACCTTTAAGAAAACACCACTAAAAACATTGCACAATAAATCACTGGTTTGTGTGAAAACATTTGATAGGAAGCTGGAGAAAGTTCTACACATTGTACTTTGAAAGATATTTCTGTATTGGTAAAGGAAAAGTCTGTGCCACCTACTATGTCTTTACTGTCCTTAACCTCACAGATTCCTTCATAATTTAAAATCCTTAAAAAGAGGTATAGGTAGCTGAGTAATTCAAAAAGTCTGTAATGCATAGTAATCTGCATGCAAGTCAGAGTAGGAATTATTTATTTAAAATTAGGTAGTAAACCTGGAAAAAAGGCTTGCCACTTCTGGAAGAACAATGTTCTCAAGTACTACAAGGAGAAATTTCACATTCATATGAGTGTCAGCTGTTGTAGAGTACATTTTGAACTGGGACAGGGGACAGGACAGGAAAATAAAGATATGCTCTGCCTTCCATTTACCCTACCCATTACAATGTTTTCTAAATGAGGACCTCATAAAGCTATCCTTTAGAATATGAATTATTTCTATTATAGACAAATATCTTGAAGATGCTAGTACTCATCCATTTACCTTCTGGAAGCTTCTTGTCATGGCATGTTGTATGGGGTTTGCATGGCAAGGTTTAGATAGTAAAGGGGCTACAGGGGTGGCAATAGAGTCAATGCCAGTCGGCTCCAAGACGGACCAGCCGCTGGCCAAGGCCGAGCCCGTCAGCAACCGTGGCCAGGTCATCTGGGATAACATAGTTAAGAAACGGGGAAAAAACCTGCACAACTGCAGCAGGAGAGAGGAGTGAGAATATGTGTGAGAAACAACTCTGCAGACACCCAGGCCAGTGCAGAATGATGTGCTCCAGGCACCAGAGCAAGGATTTCCCTACAGCATGTGGTACAGGTCATGGTGAGGTTGGCTCTGCCCTGCAGCCCATGGACGTCCATGATGGAGCAAAGATCCACCTGCAGCCCAGAGAGGACCACGCACCAGAGCAGGTGGATGCCTGAGGGAGGCTGTGACACCATGGGAAGCCCACACTGGAGCAGGCTCCTTGCAGGACTTGTGATCCATGGAGAGAAGAGCCCAGGTTTTCTGGCAGGACTTGTGACCCCATGGGGGACCTACACTGGAGCGGTCTGTTCCTGAAGGACTGCAGCCTGTGGAAGGGACACATGCTGGAGCAGTTTGTGAAGAACTGCAGCCCATGGGAAGGACCCTTGTTGGAGAGGTTCATGGAGGACTGTCTCCTGTGAGAGAGACCCCACGCTGGAGCAGGGGAAGAGTGTGAGAAGTCCTCCCCTGAGGAGGAAGGAGCAGCAGAAACAATGAGTGATGAACTGACCACAACCCCCATTCCCTGTACTTCTGTGGAGGAGGAGGTAGAGAAATCAGGAGTGAAATTGAACCCAGGAAGAATGGAGAAATGAGGGGAAGTTTTTTTAAGATTTGGGTTTATTTCTCATTATCCTACTCTGATTTGATTGGTAATAAATTAAATTAATTTTCCCTAAGTCAAATCTATTTTGCCTGTAATGGCAACTGCTGAGGGATCTCTCGCCTGTCCTTATTTCGACCCACGAGCCTTTTGTTATATTTACTCTCCTGTGTCCAGCTGAGGAGGGGAGTGACAGGGAGGCTTTAGTGGGCCCCTTATGTCCAGCCAAGGTGAACTCACCACACCTGTGCAGTGGTTTTTGGCCTCAGCATATTTTTTCTCCTTGGGACAGAGTGGAAACTGGTCATCAAATTCTGTAGTGGAATATTCTGAGAACACCCTGAAGGAGCATGTTTCATTTATGAACCACTTTGTTTTAAAACCCTTTTCAAGGAAACAATGTAGCTAGAGCATTCTAATTTGCATTTATCTATTTTCTACTGACAATACTGAGCCTCATACAAAGCTGCCAAACAGTTTTTGAAGGAGGAAGGGCCCAAGGCCCAATTCACAGCACTATAATGTATGAATAATCCTTCATTTACATCGTAATATTTCCATATGGTAAGGGATATTTTGTCACTACCTGTTATAGTATAATAGTAACACTCCAGGGTAATGCTATACACACTTTATGTTTGAAACATCTGTTGAATTTTGAGTTGCAACATATTTCTGAGTTTTCTGACACATGTTGAGACTAGTTATCTTAATAGACTGCAAATAGTATTCTCAATATTTGTAAACAAATAATCTCAAAAGCCACTATCAGGTAATTTTTGCCTTATACAGTGTTATTTGCCAATATCTACCTTTGGGAATAAATGTTGATTATGAAAATGTGTTTACCTTATTAATTATTGGTTTTGTATTGTAAATATTTAGCAGTGCGCTCTTCTTAATATACAAATTGCAAAAATTTAAGAAAACATAGCTGCACTGGTTTCTTAAAGCATATTTTGCTGTTCATTCAATGTGTGGGCTCTGACTTGAACAGTGATCTTTTCTTTACCAGTTTGCTTGCTTACTTGCCTTTTTTTTTTTTTTTTTTTCTTTTTTTTCTGTAGCTCCCTGAGGACTTCAAGAAAGGTGCTGTGGTTGCTGAAGCATTACATCGTTCTCTAGGTATCACATGGCTGGAGGGTGTCACAGTCCTTGAGATGAATACTACAGGAGTTCTGCTAGCAGGCTCCCACAGTACATTGGCTATTGTGAATAGTTTTGTTCTGTCCCAGTGTCTACCATGAGAATCATTTGTCCTAAGTTTAGTGTCAGTAGTTTATGAATTCACTCATTTTAGCTGAAAGGGATGAGTCTAACGCTTTCTGCAGCACCTGAAATTTCAGGCTCTGCGTTTTCCTTGCTCTGCTACATCTTATGTATATCCTCTGATGGGTAATATGTTCTTAGTTAAATTATAATTTGGCTTTTTTAGTTGCAGTGTGCTTCTTGAATAGAACTGAGAAAGCTGTTTCAGGCTAGAGCAATCATCCATACACCATTCCCTATTTGGCCTTTGCTTACCTTTTTGTTTTTATTCTGCTAACTTGCCCTTATACTTTGTGCTAATGCACACTCTACAACCTTTTTATTTTTCTTCACTAGTTACATTTATGCAAAATACTATCCTTAAAATAATTACTTATGTCCCCAATGTGATGAATTGCTTTCCTTCACTTTTCTTGTCTGCCTGCTCTGACATAATGGTTTTTAAGCTATAATTAACCCAGAGATAGGGCATTTTCCATTACAGTTTTCTCCATACCTTCACAGGTTTGCCTTTGCATTCTGTCATTACTGCTTTACATTTTTAAATTTTATTCTGCACCGATTTTGATGTCTTGTCCCCTTCATCTTCATGTTTTCTTTGTGCCTTTCTATGAATTATCTTTGTATCTATTCCCCTTGTGCTTTACATACAGATTTTTTTTTTCTCTGCTTTGTTCTGTGCCAGTAGCTTTTAGAGAAGCTGCTGTGAAAGCTGAACATTCTTACTCAAGATCTCACTATTCATTTATACTGAACTGTTTGCTTTTTTTAACACTAGTCAGACATTTCTGTTGTTTGTCCATATATATGAGTATTTTTTCTTTTCCTTGGGTTCTTGCCTATGCTTTTTCAAAAAGTTTTCTGTTGCACAAACATCTTATTGTGGAGTGAAAATACTCTCACAGTTCTTCTGGGCAGAACCAGCTTTCTGTCCACATAGGCTACTGACACAAGAGGCACCTTTGACTGTCAAAGCTAACATTAGTGGTAGAGTTAACTGTGATTTCTCCAGATTAGGTAGACAAGACATGCAAAGGTACAACAAATATGTTGGAAAACCCATGGTTCATATTAATTTACTGACCCCAAAAATTTTTCTGTGTCTACAGAAATTCAATGAGTGAGGAAGGCAGGAGAGAGCACATGCAAGGGTGTCCACAGGATAGAGAAAGACACAGGCAAAACCAGAGACCTAGAAAGCAATCATTCAGAAAGTACCCCATGTGATTCCTTCAATACATAGGAGTAAAGATGCCAAAGTGTGTGTAAATGGCATTCTAGCATAAAGGTGTAAGAGGCAGATAAGAGGCAGGTGAGAGAACTCACATCATCACCTGGCAGCTGGATTCCTCATATTCCTGAGAAGAAAGCCCCTATCAGTGTCATGATACAATATTTGTGCTGCCTCAAGTCAACACATTGGTTACCAATGACAGGTACCAAAACTGAAAAGGCAACAGTGAGGAACAAATCAGAAACTGAACAATGTTAACATATGCTTCAATTTCTGATACAAAAGTGGCTTTTCCTGCAGATCTGGATCTGACTTGGAAGCAGAAGAAACAATAAGGATCCTTATTTTTTTTCTTCTAAATAAGTGAAAAATGCAGTAATATTTGGACTAGTTTTGTCTGTCCCTGCTTGTATTTCTTACCTTTGGACTGAACATAGCAATGTTTGCAGTTAGTACACCGCCAGTGTTTTCTTTAGAAAGATATATCACTTTGCCGAGAGCTTAGCAGACTGTTAGCCGGTCAGCTATAAAAATAATAGAAAAAGAAAGAGATGTATGAACTTCTTTCTCAAAGTTTATTTTTTCCTATCAGGATTAAGTGAGAGAGGGAGCCAAAGAGATTGGGACCATTCTAGAAATATTATTTTGCTTTGTTTTTCTATTATTTTAGTTTGTAGCCAACATACTGTCTTTATGACTTTAGTATCACTCTATCATCCTTAAAGGCAAGCAAATAACAACTGAAGCTACCAAGTGGAGGTTTAGCTGTTAAAAGAAGTATCTGTATTCTATGTATAGAGACAATGCCTCTTGTTTTAAAACATGCAGTACTCTCTAGATCAGGGGTGTCAAACTCATTTTCACCAGGGTCTACATCCGCCTTGCAGTTACCTTCAAAGGGCCAAATGTAATTTTAAGACAGTATAAATGTAACTACTCCTACATTTATACAGACTTAAAATTACATTCAGCCCTTCGAAGGCAACCATGAGGTCGATGTGGCCCTTGGTGAAAATGAGTTTGACACCCTGTTCTAGATCATTGCCTGCAGAGATGCCAGATGCAACTCCAGGTGGCAGTGAACTTGAAAGCTCATTCTCATTAATACCTTTGCTAATAGCAAGTGATATTAAGCAGTGCAGATCTCATTAAATGCCTTGCTGAATTGTACTATTTGTTCCAGCCCCAGGGACATAATTCTATTCAGTGAAAAGACCTGAGCCAGTGCTAACTTCATTCAGGTTGTATTGCCATTTTCATACATTTAGGGAACATGTTTACTCTATGACGTAAGTTTGAGGACTAAGCCATGCCTTTATCCAGATGGCTAACTTGTTCAGGGCCCTCAGTGGTATTCAGACATCACTGATCAATACTAAAAATGGCAGAACAGAGATATAGACAGACAGAAGATGCTAGTGAATACTCTACGGCTTTACTTTTGCAGAAGGTCACACTTGTATATAATATTTCTGTATGATTTTTCAAGCTGGGGGCCAAGCAAGAGAGGACAAAACCACCCAGAGTGAGCAATTCATCTCCTCTAAGAGTCATCACTTCTCAGACTCTCCTCACCTGTGAGCCTAATGCAGTTTGTCCAAGGAAGTCAGAATAGATTTCTAGATTTGGAATCTGACAACATTTGGAGTGTCAGAAAATAAGTGATTGTGAAAGAAGGATGAAAACCTAACTTCTTAGTCCTGTCTTTCAGCCTGCTTTAGTGGAAATATCCAAATTACAGTCCCCACAATAGAAATTACTATAAATCGATTTGTGCTGCTTTTTACTAAGTCCTATGTGTTTAAGCAGTTTGTACTTTCACTATTCGGATTGTTAATGCAAGTGAAGATTCACACACACTATTTATACAAAAAGCTAGTTAATGAATACAATAGTACCTTCTAGAATGAAAGGACAAGCTGACTTCAATTTCTTCTTTGTCTTGTGTGGGTTCTAATCTTGTGGAAATAATTTTGTACCTGTAATTTAGGTTACTCTAAGATGTCTGAGAATTCATAAGGCAAGATGACTAAGTCAGTTAAACTGCAGGCAGAAATAATTGTGGGCAGCTGTAGCAACAATAGCCCTGAAAGAAGAAAAAAACCCAACAACAATAAAGTTTTATTTGCAGTTTTAAAACTCTTAGTGTCCTGCTTGCAGTTGCTAGAATATTTTGGAATAGGTTTTCTTTGAAGAAAAAAAAAACAAACCCAAAACCACACACACACAAAACAAAACAAAACAAAACAACAACAAAAAAAATACAACAGACCTCTCTTTTTTAATAAGTGAGTTAAACCACACAAAAACGGGGCCTAATTCCTCAACCTAGAAGACAACCAAGTCCTGAAATGGTTTTGTGGCTACTGGGGTTCTGTCACTGGTGTCCTTTCAGAAGGTTTTTGAAGTGTCATTGGAAATTGAAAGGAAGATTCCTTTTAAGTTATCTGAAGCTCAAAAGAACCAGAGAGTATTCACTACCATGTTAGCTCCTGTAGAGCTAATAGATATC